>NC_091245.1:15527348-15830378 GCF_042477335.2 Ovis canadensis
CCTTCCTGCAAAGTCCCAGTTTTCTTGGTTACAGCTCTGGGCTAGATCAAAAGAAGGACCCAGAAGAGCAGGGTGATGTTGAAACAGGGCACAAACTTTAAAAGAATGTCCCAAGGACATGACATAAATTGCTGCTGCTGCTGCTAAGTCGCTTCAGTCATGTCCGACTCTGTGCGACCCCATGGACAGCAGCCCACCAGGCTCCCCTGTCCCTGGGATTCTCCAGGCAAGAACACTGGAGTGGGTTGCCATTTCCTTCTCCAATGCATGAAAGGGAAAAGTGAAAGTGAGGTCGCTCAGTCATGTCCGACTCCCAGCGACCCTGTGGACTGCAGCCTACCAGGCTTCTCCATCCATGGGATTTTCCAGGCAAGAGTATTGGAGTGGGGTACCATTGCCTTCTCCGTGACATAAACTGATTAGATCCAAGTAGGTCCAAGATGGTGGACAAGTCAACTTCCGCTAGACCTGGTGCCTCAGTATACACTCATTTTAACACATCAGAAAGCTAAATGAACACCCACAGGCATCATGAGAGTTCTGAGACTGACCATCAAAGATCAAAAAGTGGGTATTGGCCCAATTCCTGTAACTCCTCACCCCTTTCCCCAAATAACTGGAATAATTCTCCCACTCATGAGCCTATGAAATTACCCAGCCCATAAAAAATAACCATGTCATATTTCAGGGTCTCTTGCTTCCTGAGATGGCCCAATCACTGTGTGTGGGGCGTGCTTCTCTCTAAACAAATCCATTTCTTACCTATCACATTGTCTTTCACTGAATTCTCTGCTCTGAGACACAAAGAACCTGATCCTCAGTAAGTCCAGACACCAGGTAAGTGATTCTAATGAAAAGACCATGGATTCAAGTTCCAATCAGAGGTGCACCATTTCAATGTCAGGTAATGAAGGGCCTTAAATTTCATACCATTACTCTTGGAAATGGCCCAGTATAGGTTTCTAAACAGGGGAGTAACATAGATTTGGTAGTCTGTGCAGGAAACAGAGGATACAATGAGCTAGATGCAAAAGAAACTGATGGGGGTCACCTTGTTCCTGGCTCTCAGTTCCAGAAAAGATAGGTGATTCAACTACAATCATAAGAGATTGATACCAAATACTCATTCCTAGTGGGGGAGGGTCATTCTTTTCTTGAGATCAAATCACTTATGTAAAATACATCAATTAAGAGATCTTGGATGCTTGGCAAGCAGAGAATCAAGGCAAAATAGGGAAAAGGTTTGAGAGCTACTTTACCATTCAGGTTAGGTGGGGTACATGAACTGCCTTAAACCAATGGCCACCACTCTAATAGAATCCTTGCTCACCAAATTCAGTCTCTCTGCCTCTGCAAAACCCAGACAACAGCCTGTTTTGAGGCTTCCGTGTCAGCCTCCACACAGGCCGACCCATCTATATATATTTTTTTTTTGGTAGATGAAGGCTTGTTTTTTATTGATTGAGTGATCTATGCAATTGCTGAGGCCACTATGTACAGAGAAGAAGGGGAGAACTTTATTCCTTGGTCTCTTCCTTCTTGGACAGTCTTGATGATCTCCTCCTTTTTGGTCTGGAGATGCTCTTCATGGTGCTTGCAGGCTTCCTTGGTCTTAGACCTGTGGGCCTCAGCCTGGTTCACCAGAAGTTTCTTGTGAGTCTTCTCTAACTTCGGCTTGTGGATATGTTCCATGGGGATCTGCTTATTTATGAACATGCTATCCTTCACCTTCAGGTACAGGCTGTGATATATGTGGTGGTCAGTCTTCTTGGATTCACGGTATCAGCTGAGCAGCTGGCACAGAATTATCATCCTCCTCATCCAGGTTAGCTTCTTGGGCATTTGAGCATTCTTCCCATTCTGGCTCAGAGGGTAAACCATCTGCCTACAATATGGGAGACCCGGGTTCGATCCCTGGATCAGGAAGATCCCCTGGAGAAGGAAATGACAACCTACTCCAGTACTCTTGCCTGGAAAATCCCATGGACTGAGAAGCCTGGTAGGCTATAGTCCATGGGGTCGCAAAGAGTCAGACACGACTGAGCAACTTCATTTTCAGTACCCTTTTGCTTACCTATGCCTATATGCTTGCCCTTCCAGCAAGCCAAGGTGTTTTTCTGGCATCAACCCTGGGAATGGACAGTCCCAGGCTTCCCCATGATCAGCCCATCTTTGATCAGCTTCCAGATCTGCTGATGGGAGTCAGCATTGGCGATTTCATTAGTCTCACTGGGGTCCAACCAGACCTTCTTTTTGCCACAGCAGAGGACCTTGGAGGCAAGCCTCTCCTGAAGTCTAAGCATACTCATGGCTGCAGCTGCAGCGGCCAAAAAAAAAAAAAAAAGTATTTTTTTTCACTGATGCATTGACATTTACGGAGCCCCTTTCTTGTGCCAGGTCAGGGCTAAAGTTACAAAGGATGAACAGGGGCTGCCTCGTAGAGCTCTCCAGCCCATCTATCAATACTATTTTTCTGAAAAGGGGAACAAGTTATTACTCACTTTCCATGATTCACTTCTCTAGAGCTACACCCCTACCACCCAAGTCCCAGGGGCAAACATTTCTCACCTGGATCTTCTATGAATTGGGCTCCTAACTGGACTCCCTACTTTCATCTTTGTCCCCTTTCAATTTATTCTTTACAGAGTAGCTGAAAACATCATATTACTCGTTTTATTAAAGCTTTTAATGGCTTATTATTTCCTTCTGCGTAAAGGTCAAATTCTTAAGTGAAAGACTATGCATGATGGCATGACGCACATTCCCCGCTCCTTCTTGCTTTTCCCATTCTTTCCCCAGTCTCTTCCTTCTCAAATATGCTAAACATTGTCAGACCTCAGGGCCTTTTTGCTCTTGCTGTTCACTGTGCATGGCACACTTTTCCCAGCCCCACAGTTTTTCTCTTACTTTCTTTGGGTCTGTCTGTACTCAAATGTCAGCTAATCTTGTAAACAGATAACATATGGGGCCCTCAGAGAAAACCAGGGATGGCTTTCTTGACATAAGAGAATCTGTTTTTGGCCTAAGCCATTTTGTGATCTAAGCCTGGCCAAAATGGTTGCCCTTGAACAGGTCTTGGTAATTAATGAGCTTAAGTCATGTTCGGATGTCAGATCTGGACATCTGAAGAAGGTGAAATGCCAATTAATGATGCTTTTGAACTGTGGAAAGTCCCTTGAATTTGAGAGTCCCTTGGACAGCAAGGAGATGAAACCAGTCAATCCTAAAGCAAACCAACCCTGAATATTCACTAGAAGGACTGATGCTGAAGCTGAAGTCCCAATACTTTGGTCACGTGATGCAAAGAGTCAACTCAGTGGAAAAGACCCTGATGCTGGGAAAGATTGAGGGCAAGAGAAGGGGGTGACAGAGGATTAGATGGTTGGATGGCATCACTGACTCAATGGACATGAGTTTGGGCAAACTCTGGGAAATAGTGAAGGACAGGGAAGCCTGACATGCCGCAGTTCATGGGGTCGCAAAGAATGGGACAGGACTTAGCGACTGAACAGCCACAACAAGGGAACAAAAGAAGGCAGGAACAAAGGAAAAGCAGTCAAGAAGCAATAGTTCAGTGCTAAACAGTCTTAACAATCTCATATATATCTTTGAGCTGTTCTTCAGGAACTGAGGTCTGCACCTTAGTGGCGTCTCTTGTGGATCAGATGGTAAGGAAACTGCCTGCAATGCGGGAGAGCTGGGTTCAATCCCTGAGCTGGTAAGATCCCCTGGAGAAGGTAATGGCTACCCACTCCTGCATTCTTGCCTGGAGAAGTTCATGGATAGAGAAGCCTGGCGGGCTACAGTCTATGGGGTGGCAAAGAGTTGAACACAACTGAGCAACTAACACACGAGGTCTCCACCCAGGTGGAGGATGGTAACTGTCAATACATGCAAAGATCCCAAACTGGTTGGAACCCAAGGAATGATAATGTTGACCTGTTTTGACCCTCAATCAACTAAAGCTTGGGTTCTGGCAAGCTTTGCCCCAATTCTATGCTAAATTCTCTTTAGCTTGAGCCCCTTCATGAATATGCATGTTCCCATAGTTCAAAACTTCCCCAGTTTTGCTGTTTGGGGAGATACCGCTGCAGGAAAAATCATGGTGTCCTCCTTACTTGCTGCAAGAAATATATCATTCCTTCTCCCACTCTTTGGCTTGAAGTGAAGTGAAGTCACTCATTCGTGTCTGACTCTTTGTGACCCCATGGACGGAGGAGTCCATGGGATTCTCCAGGCAAGAGTACTGGAGTGGGTTGCCATTTCCTCCTCCAGGGGATCTTCCCGACCCAGGGATCGAACCCAGGTCTCCTGCATTCCAGGCAGATGCTTTAACCTCTGAGCCACCAGGGAAGCTTTGTGTCTTTTTTGTTTTTGTTTTTGGCTGCACCACATGGCTTGCAAGATCTTAGTTCTCTGACTAGGGATTGAACCTGGGTCCTCAGCAGTGAAAGCAAAGAGTCCTAACCACTGTGATAGGAATGTATGTGTGATAATTCACTTCAGTTGTGTCTGCCTCTTTTCGAACTTATACATTGAAGCCCTCTAGGCTCCTCTGTCCACCAGATTTCCCAGGCAAGAATACCAGAGTGTAAAAACAAACAAACAAAAGAATACTGGAGTGGGTTGCCCGGCCCTCCGCTAGGGGATCTTTCTCACCCAGGGATCGAACCTGCATCTCTGATGTCTCCTCCACTGGCAGATGGATTCTTTACCACCATCGCCACCTGGGAATAGGAATGGAATAGAATAGTTATACAGGTAGCTGTGAAAGTTGCAGTTTCTCAGTCATGTCCAACTCTTTGTGACCCCCATGGATTGCAGCACACCAGGCTTCCTTGTCCTTCACTCTCTCCTAGAGTTTGCCCAAATTCATGTCCAGTGAGCTGGTGATGCTATCTAACCATCTCATCCTCTGTAACCCCCTTCTCCCTTTGCCTTCAATATTTCCCGGCATTATTACCCAAAGGAGGTGTATGGGGGGGGCGGGGAGGGCGGTGGCGGTCTGGCTGCTCAGCGCTCAAAAGCCAATAAGCAGACCACGTTGGTGGAAAGTTAAGTTTGCTTTATTTCAGATGCCGGCAGCTGTTGGGGGTGGGGGTGGGGAGGGTGGCAGACACCTATGCAAAGGCCAATTCCCCCCAGTTCAGTTCAGTTCAGTTCATTTCAGTCGCTCAGTCATGTCCGACTCTTTGCGACCTCATGAATCGCAGCACGCCAGGCCTCCCTGTCCATCACCATCTCCCGGAGTTCACTCAGACTCATGTCCATCGAGTCAGTGATGCCATCCAGCCAGCTCATCCTCTGTCATCCCCTTCTCCTCCTGCCCCTAATCCCTCCCAGCATCAGGGTCTTTTCCAATGAATCAACTCTTCACATGAGGTGGCCAAAGTATGGGAGTTTCAGCTTTAGCATCATTCCTTCCAAAGAAATCCTTCAGAATGGACTGGTTGGATCTCCTTGCAGTCCAAGGGACTCTCAAGAGTCTTCTCCAACACCACAGTTCGAAAGCATCAATGCCCCCCAACTCCCCTGCCAATAAGGAGGCAGTGAGAGTTTTTATGAATAGAGTGGTTTGGGGGGCAGTGGGTTACATGCAGAAACAGCACAGTCATCTCTAACAGTCATGTTCAATTGGTCATCAGTGGTCCGACCAGCATCATCTTGGTTGTTTTAGGTATAGTTAAATCTTCAATTCTAGGGTGCACTTGTTTCCATTTCTTTGAGGTCAGTTCTCAGAACTGTGGCAGCTCCAGTCCTGGGTACAGTCTGGTCAGTATGTAGTTAGCTTCTCCACCTGGTGTTTTGGTACCTATAAGACAGCTCACGGGATATGGCTCAGAACATTATCTATAGGTCTTGAGAAAGAACTGAAGGCCCTTGACTATGCTTAAAGTCTATGCTTAGTGACTACATTATTATTAGTCTCCTTTGTTTTGCTTTGTTTCCACATTTCTCACTTCTCTGATTACACTTATTCTTTGACTAAAGTTTTCCACAGGCAAAAGGCAGGCAGAGGACATGGTGTGGGGTCAAGGACCATATGGTCCTGCTCCGTTTCAACATCAGGGTCTTTTCCAATGAGTTGGCTGTTTGCATCTGTCGCTCAGTCGTGTCCGACTCTTTGCGACCCCATGAATCGCAGCACTCCAGGCCTCCCTGTCCGTCACCAACTCCCAGAGTTCACTCATACTCACGTCCATCGAGTCAGTGATGCCATCCAGCCAGCTCATCCTCTGTCGTCCCCTTCAAAGTACTGAAGCCACCTCCAATGAATATCCAGGGTTGATTTCCTTTAGGACTTTGGGAGACCACTGTATGTCAGTGATCGCTCAAGAAAGCTATCAGAACAAGGTCATGAAACTAAGTAGTCTTGCTTAACTGTCAAGCCAGTAAGAGCACAAGATATGCCTCCAGGTCATTAGGTGAAAGAAAAATGTCACTACCCTTCTACTGATTTGAGTAAGCACTATGACAACCCTAGTTTGACCTCATAGGGTCAGACTCTGTCTTCTCAATATGAAGGAGGAGCTAATGGTGTAAACCTGATGTCAACTCAAACAAGGGGGTCTTTCCTACTCCAAAACTTTCATTTGATTATAAAATTGTAGCCCACTTAATCCTTGGGGCAGAGCTTCCTCGCCTGCCCCTTCATCTCTTGCAAGCTTCCTATATTAATAAATCTACTTCGTGCCTATCAGTTCGTCTCTCAAGGAATTCTTTCTGTGATGAGACATCAAGAACTTGAGCTTCACTAAGTCCTAAAATCAGGTGTGTGATCTTAGTTGGAAGACCATGGGTTTTGCCAGGGTTCAAGTCTCAATCTGACATGAACAGTTTCAACTGGACTGCCAGGGGATTCCCATCGGTTGTGTTCTTTGGCTCAATACCCACCATAAAGAGTGGTGACCCAGTCTTTTGCATAACAACCCGAGAGGTTGTCCTTGACCATCTAATATGAAATAGTGCCCTTCCCAACACACTGCATTCCTCTTTCCCTACTTTTTCTTCATATAACTTATCACATCCTCAGCTTTTACTGCTGTATATGTGCTTCTTAGCCATTAACTTGTCATCCACTTCAGTGCACTAAGAAAGTTAAGTTTCAAGAGAGAAAGGGGCTTTGTTTGGTTCACTGTAATATCCTCAGCACCTAGAACACTGTCTAGTACTTAGTAGACATATATTTGTTAAATAAATGACTGCATTCCAGTTTCACTTTTAGAAACCTCATACCAGCTTTCTGATCCTCTGTCTACTCAGACTAATGGTGATAGATCAACTAAGGTGTGATTCTCCTAAGTATGGTGAGCTAGTAGTTAATCTTTATTGGGCACTAACTCAGGGCCAGATACATGACTAAGAGCTTTACATGATTTTCTTCATTTAATCCTCACAAAATGAGGGGGGTAAATAGCATTATTCTCATTTTACTGATAAGAAAATGATGCTCACAGGTTTACGTTACTAATATGTGGTGTAGCTGTGAAGTCCTAGCATGCAAGCAGTGACTCTACATCTGTGCCCTCAGCCACACAGTCTTGGTGGCAGGGGCTTCTGGGAGGCTCTGAACTAAATGCAGCAGGCTGGATGGACCCAGAGAGAGGAGACAAGATTGAAGAGGACACAGCAATAAAAGTCCAAGAGGGTATTCTGAGAAAAATGTTTATCTCCTTTCATTTTTAAGTTGATATCTAATTTGTCTTCTAAAAGAAGGCTGACAACTGAACAATTGATGCTTTCAAACTGTGGTGCCGGAGAATACTCTTGAAAGTCCCTTGGACTGAAAGGAGATAAATTCAGTCAATCCTAAAGGAAATCAACCCTGAATATTCATTGGAAGGACTGATGCTGAAGCTGAAGTTCTAATACTTTGGCTACCTAACCTTGAAGAGCAGACTCATTAGAAAAGACCCTGATGCTGGGAAAGACTGAAGGCAAAAGAAGAGGGCAGCAGAGGATGAGAGGGTTAGATAGCATCACTGACTCAATGGTCATGAATTTGAGCAAACTATGGGATATAGTAAAGTAATGCTCAAAATTCTCCAAGCCAGGCTTCAGCAATACGTGAACTGTGAACTCCCTGATGTTCAAGCTGGTTTTAGAAAAGGCAGAGGAACCAGAGATCAAATTGCCAACATCCACTGGATCATGGAAAAAGCAAGAGAGTTCCAGAAAAACATCTATTTCTGCTTTATTGACTATGCCAAAGCCTTAGACTGTGTGGATCACAATAAACTGTGGACAATTCTGAAAGAGATGGGAATACCAGACCACCTGACCTGCCTCTTGAGAAATCGGTATGCAGGTCAGGAAGTAACAGTTAGAATTGGACATGAAACAACAGACTGGTTCCAAATAGGAAAAGGAGTACGTCAAGGCTGTATATTGTCACCCTGCTTATTTAACTTACACGCAGGGTACATCATGAGAAACGCTGGACTGGAAGAAACACAAGCTGGAATTAAGATTGCCGGGAGAAATATCAATCACCTCAGATATGCAGATAACACCAACCTTATGGCAGAAAGTGAAGAGGAACTAAAGAGCCTCTTGATGAAAGTGAAAGAGGAGAGTGAAAAAGTTGGCTTAAAGCTCAACATTCAGAAAACGAAGATCATGGCTTCCGGTCCCATCACTTCATGGGAAATAGATGGAGAAACAGTGGAAACAGTGTCAGACTTTATTTTTTGGGGCTCCAAAAATCACTGCAGATGGTGACTGCAGCCATGAAATTAAAAGACGCTTACTCCTTGGTAGAAAAATTAGGACCAACCTAGATAGCATATTCAAAAGCAGAGACCTTACTTTGCCGACTAAGGTCCGTCTAGTCAAGGCTATGGTTTTTCCTGTGGTCATGTATGGATGTGAGAGTTGGACTGTGAAGAAGGCTGAGCGCTGAAGAATTGATGCTTTTGAACTGTGGTGTTGGAGAAGACTCTTGAGAGTCCCTTGGACTGCAAGGAGATCCAACCAGTCCATTCTGAAGGAGATCAGCCCTGGGATTTCTTTGGAAGGAATGATGCTAAAGCTGAAACTCCAGTACTTTGGCCACCTCATGCGAAGAGTTGACTCATTGGAAAAGACTCTGATGCTGGGAGGGATTGGGGGCAGGAGGAGAGGGGGAGGACAGAGGATGAGATGGCTGGATGGCATCACGGACTTGATGGACGTGAGTCTGAGTGAACTCCGGGAGTTGGTAATGGACAGGGAGGCCTGGCGTGCTGCGATTCATGGGGTCGCAAAGAGTCAGACACGACTGGGCAACTGGGCTGAACTGAACTGAACTGATGGGAGATAGTGAAGGACAGGGAAGGACAGCACACCAGGGGGTGCTGTTGACAGGGATGCAAAGATTCAGACACGACCTAGTGACTGAACGACGTCTAACAGTTTTCATCATAAATTGAAATAGTTGCAAAGAAAAAAAAAATGTAAATCCTGGAAAAATGTCAGTCAGCTCAGTTCAAAAGCATCAATTCTTTGGCGCTCAGTCTTTTTCAGGGTCCAACTCTCACATCCATACATGACTACTGGAAAAACCATAGCTTTGACTAGACGGACCTTTGTTCGCAAAGTAATGTCTCTGCTTTTTAATATGCTGTCTAGGTTGGTCATAATTTTTCTTCCAAGGAACAAGTGTCTTTTAATTTAATGGCTGCAGTCACCACCTGCAGTGATTTTGGAGCCCCCCCAAAATAAAGTCTGTCACTGTTTCCATTGTTTCCCCATCTATTTGCCATGAAGTGATGGCATCACTGACTTGATGGACATGAGTTTGGGTAAATTCTCGGAGTTGGTGATGGACAGGGAGGCCTGGGCATGCTGCAATCCATGGGGTCACAAAGAGTCAGACACAACTGAACAACTGAACTGAACTGATGGGACCAGATGTCATGATCTTAGTTTTCTGAATATTGAGCTTTAAGCCAACTTTTTCCACCCTCCTCTCTCACTTTCATCAAGAAGCTCTTTAGTTCTTCTACACTTTCTGCCATTAGGGTGGTGTCATCTGCATATCTGAGTTTATTGATATTTCTCCCGGCAATCTTGATTCCAGCTTGTGCTTCATCCAGCCCAGCATTTCTCACGATGTAGTCTGCATAAAAGTTAAATAAGCAGGGTGACAGTATACAGCCTTGACGTACTCCTTCCCCGATTTAGAACTAGTCTGTTGTTCCCTGTCCGGTTCTAACTGTTGCTTCTTGACCTACATACATATTTCTCAGGAGGCAGCTCAGATGGTCTGATATTTCCGTCGCTTTAAGGATTTTCCAGTTTGCTGTGATCCACACAGTCAAAGGTTTTGGCATAGTCAATGAAGCAGAAGTAGATGTGTTTTTGGAACTCTCTTGCTTTTTTGATGTAATTGTAAATTATAAATAATGACAATTTAAGATAAAATTTAAATCATTAGTCATAATATATCCAACAGGATCTACATAATAACTGAATAACCATTATCCATTTAAAATTACATAAATGAGGTCATCAGCATTCCATAATTCTACACTGTTTTTTTACAACTTATATTTATGTTCTACTTCCCCATAGAATGGTATCCAAATGTAATACGTTTTATGTTTGAAAAACATTTTACTTATCACATCTTTACAATAAAAATATGTATATAGGTAAAATTTTAAAATATTTTGTGTAATTGTTTGACTGTATTAAAAAGAATTCTTCTGAACTAATTATTATAGTCATCTTTAACACATAACTGCTCAAAATGACATGATTACAAATTAGATAATACATAAACATAAAAGGTAAAATTCTACTGGAAATGCAACTCTTTGTGAGATAGATGGGGTTTCTCTACCAATTAATTCATGTATCTGAATGACTACTTCCTACTGTTACATAAAAGGTTTCCCTTTCAATTTTATTTCTTCTTTGTTTTAGTTGATACAGTGCTGAGGAATATTACTCACAAAAATATATGATAACACTGGTAGTTTTGTTAGAAGATTATTAATCAGTTTTTTGGTTTTATGAACAAAAAAAATGCTGCCTGCTATTTCAGTAAACAAAGAATGTTACCTGTAAGAATTCCCTGCTGCCCCAGTGGTTAGGAATTTGTGCTTTCACTACAGTGGCACTGGGTTCAAATCCTGGTCAGGGAACTAAGAACCTGCAAGCTGCATGTGGTCAAAAAGACAAGAAAACATCAACAGCAAAAACAGAGAATGTTGCCTGTCGTCACATCATCAGCTACTGCAGCTGCCCCAGCATTGTGCCCTGAGAGGAATTTAGGATGGAGAATATGAGCATACTGGCCCTAGATAGTAAGACATATAGCAAAAGGAATAATTACAATGAGCCCAGAGTCTTACATCTTCCCATTCATAGAGAATTGATGCTTTTGAACTGTGGTGTTGGAGAAGACTCTTGAGAGTCCCTTGGACTACAAAGAGATCCAACCAGTCCATCCTGAAGGAAATCAGTCCTGAATATTCATTGGAAGGACTGATGCTGAAGCTGAAACTCCAATACTTCGGGCACCTGATGCAAAGAACTGACTCATTGGAAAAAACCCTGATGCTGGGAAAGATCGAAAGCAGGAGGAGAAGGGGATGACAGAGGATGAGATGACTGGATGTCCAACTCGACGGACATGAGTTTGAGGAAGCTCCGGGAGTTGGAGATGGACAGGGAAGCCTGGCGTGCTGCAGGCCATGGGGTCGCAGAGTTGGACATGACTGAGTGATTGAACTGAACTGATTCACATAGAGAAGCACTGAAACCATTAACTTGAGATGCCTGTTTTTGTGCTTAGCAATAATCTTTTCGTGTTTGACTACATGTTTTGTTGTTTTTTCCCCAGCAAAAACTCACTTATCCTGGCTTATCCCTTACTTCTTTGAAACAGTCCCTCAGAGTTCTGAGAGGCCTTCCCAGGTTATAGTCTTCAGCAATGTCCTCAAAAAACACATAATTCTCAGCTTTTAGGTTTTGCATTTTTTTCTTTGGACAGTTTCCTTCTGACTTTATGTCAAAAATCCAATACTGTTCCTTCATCAGCTGACAGTTCAGTTAGCTCCACCACTAATTTTGTTGAAAGCAAAGAACTTATAACCATGTGACTTGCAAAAAAAATTGTTATGCTGTCATTAGATTCCTTAACTTTCTCAAGGGACCTTTAATTATACTGATCACTCTCACTGAGAGGCATTTAGGAAGAGATGAGAAATTTGAGAAACTGTTAATTGCAACACATCTTTAGCATTAAAATACCACTTTAAATATATCTTAGTTGCAGCTGCAGCTCAATTTATTGTAAATAAGAATCATGCAAATTAGCAAGGCCAGTCTCTGTCAAACTAGCTAAATCAGACTTCATTTAGAAAAATTTTCAAGTCAAATCAATGTGCTAACAGGTGTTAGTGACCACAAGTCATTTGTAAATTTCAAGACACACATGACACTGAGTTTTGATAGAAATCTGTTCTTAGATAAGGAGTAAAGCTCTTTCACTTTAGGTATTTTTTTTAACTTTTCATTTTATATTGGAGTATAACTGATACAATGTTACTGACACTTTTGGAGGTGCACAGCAAAGCGACTCAGCTATATATATGTATATATTCTCCTCCTCCCCTGTAACCAATCATCAGTTTGTTCTCTAAGTCTGTGAGTCTGTTTTGCAAATAAATTCATTTGTATCATTTCTTTTCAGGTTTTGCATATAAGCAATATCATATGGGAAATAGATGGGGAAACAGTGGAAACAGTGTCAGACTTTATTTTTGGGGGGCTCCAAAATCACTGCAGATGGTGACTGCAGCCATGAAATTAAAAGACGCTTACTCCTTGGAACAAAAGTTATGACCAACCTAGACAGCATATTCAAAAGCAGAGACCTTACTTTGCCGACTAAGGTCCATCTAGTCAAGGCTATGGTTTTTCCTGTGGTCATGTATGGATATGAGAGTTGGGCTGTGAAGAAGGCTGAGCACTGAAGAATTGATGCTTTTGAACTGTGGTGTTGGGGAAGACTCTTGAGAGTCCCTCGGACTGCAAGGAGATCCAACCAGTCCATTCTGAAGATCAGCCCTGGGATTTCTTTGGAGGGAATGATGCTGAAGCTGAAACTCCAGTACTTTGGCCACGTCATGCGAAGAGTTGACTCATTGGAAAAGACTCTGATGCTGGGAGGGATTGGGGGCAGGAGGAGAAGGGGACAACAGAGGATGAGCTGGCTGGATGGCATCACTGACTCGATGGACGTGAGTCTGAGTGAACTCTGGGAGTTGGTGATGGACAGGGAGGCCTGGAGTGCTGCGATTCATGGGGTCGCAAAAAGTCAGACACGACTGAACGACTGAACTGAATATCATATTAGGATACTCTTCTTTCTGTGACTTCACTCAGTATGACAATCTCTTGGTCATGCATGTTGCTGCAAATGGCATTATTTCATTCTTTTTAATGGATGCGTAATATTCCATTACACACACACACACACCCCCATGTCTTCTTTATCCATTCCTCTGTTGGTTGATATTTAGGTTGCTTCCAGGCACTGGCTATTGTAAACAGTCCTCCAGTTAACATTGGGTGTATGTATCCTTTCAGATCGTGTTTTTCTTTGGATATATGCCCAGGAATGGGACTGCAAGATATGGTAGCTGTTTTAAAAGGAAACTCCATACTGTTCTCCATAGTAGCTGTATCAATTTAAATTCCCAATTTAAACAGTGTAGGAGAGTTCCTTCACTTCAGGTATGTCTACCCTAGCTCTTTGCTTTAATCCAGGGCACACTCTCTTTGGCAAAATGCCACCTCTGACTTCACTTGGGATGGGAGCGCTGAGATTTTTAAATGAAAATTCCCGCATGCTGCAACTACTGAGCCAGCCTGCTGCAACTAGCAAAACCTCCAGTTAGGTCTCAAGACTTTCACTGCTGTTGCCTGGGTTCAATTCCTGGTGAGGAACTAAGAGCCTCTAAGAGGTTGTTATTTATTTTTAATTTTTATTTTTACTTTATTTTACTTTACAATACTGTATTGGGTTTTGTTGTTTAGTCGCTAAGTGTTGTCCAACTCTCTTGAGACCCCATGGACTGTAGCGCCCCCCTCGAACCCCCGCCCGACTCCTCTGTCCATGGAATTTCCCAGGGGAGCATACGGGAGTGGGTTGCCATTTCCTCCTCCAAAGGATCTTCCAGACCCAGCGATTGAGCCTGCAACTCCGGTGTTTCCTACATCGGCAGGTGGATTCTTTACCACTAAGCCACCCTGTAGCCCATACCGTGCCTTACCACTTCCCATGTGGCTGTTCCTCAGTTGTATTCTTATAACAAACCTGTAATGTAAGTGAGGTGTTTTCCTTAATTCTGTGGGACGTTCTAGAATTTTTTTTTAACCTAACCGGTACAAAGTGGCAAAAGAAAACAAATTCCTTACTACGGCCCACTCTCTAACATGCCTAAATTCAAAACAGCTCAATAAAGTAAAAATATTACACTTACAATGTCTACTCCCACTCTTAACTATTCCTTTAGTCTTAAAGCTTCCCCGGGATGAACACCATGGTCTGCGAAGCACCAGTTTAGAGGAACGATTTCTAGAGCCTGGGAAGCCGGCTCGTCTTCCGTTTTTCCTCAGGGCTGGAGCAGCGGTCCACTCCGTTCCCACTTAGCCCCAAATACAGTGGACCGGTCCTGGCCGCGGAAAGTACAGCAGAGACTGTAGCCCAACAAGGACAAGACCCGGAACAAGAAGTAATTTCCCCTCTGGAGGCTAGAAAGCGGAGATCCCACCACACTGCCTCGGACAGAAGGGAAACGGGAACCCTTAGCAGGCACCTGGCGTGGAATGGAGGGGGGAAATGTCGCGGCAGCGCAGCAACAGGGACGCTGAAGCTGGCGGAGGCCGGAAATCGGTATCTGGAGCTTCCTCGGACCGGAAGTGAGAAAGGCGGGGCTTGTCCTTCTCCAGCAGACACGAGGCGGCCCTAGGGGGCGTCAGCATGGGGAAGAGTGTCTGTGTAACACTGCGGGCCGAGCGGAGGGAATGGGATGGGCGGGGTGTCGGGATAGGGGCGTTCGGGAGGGACGCGTATTGCTGTGACACTGCAGGGACTCTCTGAGGGGACGGGTGTCGGTGTGGCACCAGCGCACGCTGAAGGAGCCGGCGGAACCGGGTGGCCATGGGGATGTGGGCATTGCTGGACGCGATGTGGGAGATGCCGGCCGAGAAGCGTATCTTCGGGGCCGTGCTGCTCTTCTCCTGGACAGTGTATCTCTGGGAGACCTTCCTAGCACAGCGGCAGGTGAGCCTAGACAGGGCCCACCTGACCCCGACACCCGGCCTGCCCTAGGCCAGCCTCGATCTCCACTCCAAGTCCCTGGATGATTGCTGCGGCCACAGCAGCAACCTTGACGTGATGGGTCCCTGTGAGCCTCCTAGCTTGGCCCGATGGCGGGGTAGGCCTTGAGGGAATCTGGTGCTTCAGAATGTTTTCCGCAACGTGGTCACGGGCCCCAGGCCGATTAGGGCCTGGTGAAAGGGCAATCAGGGCTTCCGCCTTGTCAGGCCTGAGCTCTTGTACCTACCCAACAGCTTCCTGAAGATTCTCGGACCTAAACTTACCTCCTTTATGTTTGGCAGCAACCCATAAGCCTTCAGAAGGAAGGTGCTAAAAGTTTAGAATCACAGCTTCCCCAGGACATTTGTTTCTCGCTTAACCATAGGACTAGGAAGCCGTTTTTTGAAAATAAAGATTTCTCAGTCCTTCCAAGGACCTGAACTGTTCCCTTAAAAAAAGAAACAACTATGTTGGTTTTTGCCCAAAGAACAGTATTTTCTTAAAAGCATATTTATTGTTTTTGTTCAAACAGTAAAGTAGAAAGTGAAAGTTACTTAGTAACAGTTCCCTGGAGATAATCAGAATTAACAGTTTGATGGATTACAGAACACTTTTTTTTTTTTTTTCTGGCAGCACGGTACTGCTTGAGGGATCTTAGTTTCCCTACTCACCCTGGCAGTGGAAGGGCAGAAGTCCTAACCACTTAACCATCAGGGAATTCCTGAAATGTGAGCTTTAAAATGAGATAGATATTTAAGTGTAATTGACCATTTTAATTGACCAGTCTTTCACTGCTGGTTTTCTTCTATGTTGGCAATGAATTGTCAACTGTGATGGTTAGGAAAACCTTTCCTTTTTTAACTGCTGGAAACTTTTTCTTGAGCATTACATTCTTTTTCCTCTGCAAATTTTTCCTCTCAGATTGCATTCTGTATGAATCTTTAAATCGAAAATTTTAATTTTTCTATGTCTGTCAATGTCTGGATTCTATCTAGATTTCTTTTTTTTAGTCCACGATATTCAAAGAGGTGTTAAGCTGTATAGCACTAGATTCTCTGACTAAGCTCTTAGGATAGCTTCATTAGTACAAAATCTTTAGGCCTAGAGAAATACCTTTGCAGAAAGTAAGCACACAATGTAGTGTCTAAATTGAAGATGGGGTATTGAACATCTACCTATCTTTAATAATAAGCCTAGTTATAGTAACTACTTTTTGGCAGTCTTCTTTATTCAATTATGCTTTAATGTAACGCCAACTATCAAGGGTTTGTTAAACAATAAATAGAAAAACCATTTGTTGTAAAACCATTGTAGAAAATGCTGTCCATTATGTTATTTGGAATCTGTTCCCTCTGTTATGTACCATGGGCTGAAATTACTTTTTAGAGTTTGGTGTGATAAGAGTTTCTTTCTTGAAGACCTGATCTATTTCTGTCATTTCTCAAATTTCCCTTAATTTGGCTTCTAGAAGCAAATTTAATGACTAGTCCCTGTAGCTGTTAATACCCCTGGTTAGCATATTTACTTTCTTCTATCCAGGGATTTGGTTTCTGTGTTATAGGATATATATTATTCCTGGAATGATTCGTAGTCTTTGTAAAGTTACAATTTTGGTTTACCTGTGCAAACTTAAGTGTGATGACAGCTTTGATTTTAATTTCACCTAGTCAACTAGTTTCAGGTTTTCTCCTTTTACTTTCTTCCACCAGTTTTTAGTGGTCAGTATATTTGATCAAATGCAGTATTTGTGCATGTATAGAGCAAATTCATCAGGCTTAAGTGGCAAGTTAATGTTATAAGCCAGTCAGTATTTGTAAACAACTATTGTAATAAGTAACAAGTTGGCTTGACTATTTCCTTAAGGTGTTTTCTTCAAAATATTTCAGAGACGGGTATATAAAACTACAACTCATGTGCCACTGGAGTTAGGACAGATCATGGATTCAGAAACATTTGAGAAATCTCGACTGTATCAGCTGGATAAAAGTACTTTCAGCTTCTGGTCAGGACTCTATTCAGAGGTTGAAGGCACTGTGAGTACCTTACTTCTTGGAGAGACAGTCTCTCAAATTATTTAATACCTTGTAATGTTTACTTTCATTTTTGTGTTTTGTGATACAAGAGGGTAGGTACCACACCTACAAATCCCAGAATACTTTCTTAACCTTTATTGTTGATAGTAATGAGTGGGAGCAAAGGAGGCAGAAACATAACTGTCAGTTGAAAATTGTGGAATATGGTAACTGTTACCCTGAGGCCACATACCAAAAAGAGGCTTACATTGTAAGTTACTTTTGTAGCAATTTCAGCTTGTTTTCTTGCCTCACTCATGACTCTAACCCATCTTCCACATTGCAGCCCAAGGAATCCTGAAGCACAATTCTGATCGTGTTATTCTATGTAAAACCTTTTGCTGGCCCACTGTTGCTTTCAGAGTCAAGTCTAAATTTCCTGGCATGATTTAAGAGGTCCTTTTGACTGGGGCATTGCTTACTTGAGCCTCATCTTTTTATTCCTTCCCCCAGATTCTTCCCACTTCTTTATTGTCCATCTCATACCCAGATTGGTTTCTTATGACCTTGAGTCTTTTCACATGCTGCTATCTCTGTCTGGGCCGCCATTCCTGTCCCCCTTCATCTCCACTCTTGCACTGGGGCCTGATTAATCCCTACTCTTCCACTAGGATCCACCTGAGACATCATCTCTTCTGAGAAACTCTTTGAAATTTCCCCATCCCTCAAGTCTGCGTCAGGCAGCATCCCATCATTATTCCCATCAGAGTACTTACTTAGCACATTGTATTGAACTTGCCTGTTTGGATGACAGCTTGGTAGTTCCCTAAAGACAGGGTACTTTAAAGTCTTGTTCATCATTTTATACCTAGTATCTGGCATATAATAAGCATATAATTCATATTTACTGAATGAAATAATGAGTGACAGATAGTTTTTACTTAGTAAAACAGGGCCAGTCTTTCCCCATGCTAAAAGAAGAGACGCTGTAAAGTACCAAGCCGTTTCTCTGTCTTCTTCTTGTGATCTTTCCTGGCCCCTGACCCTTGTGATTTTTCCTGGGTACTTTTTTAGCCAATTTTCCTAACTGCCCCTCCACAGATATCTGTATGTCTGTTTCTGTACTGTCTGTGTATATAAAACTGTGCTTTATACATAAAATGAGTAAGATTTTTTCACACCGGCACCCATAAGACTGATTCTTGATTTTCCACCCCTGAGAATCATGGACCCTGGAGAAGGAAATGGCAGCCCACTCAGGTATTCTTGCCTGGAAAATCCCATGGACAGAGGAGCCTGACAGGCTATGTCCATGGGATCACAAAGAGTTGGACATGACTGCGCAAGTAAACAGCAGGAACAATGGAAAGTGCCTGCTGTTGTGGTTAAGAGCTGACTGAACTGCAGTGGCTTGAGTTTGAATCTCAGCTCAGTCATACTAACTTTGTGACCTCAAGCAAGTCATTCAACATTTCTGTGCCTAAAATTTCCATTAAAATCGTATGGTAATAATAGTTCCTCATTCATGTGTTGTTGAGAGGATTGAAAATTAGTTAATATACATAGGATGCTGAGAACAAGGCCAAATCCACTGTAAATGTTCAACACTGTGAGTGTTGTCTGTTGTGTTTTTTATCATCATAGTCATGGTTATCACTAACCCCCCAGAACTCTTTTATTTATTCACATTTTTATTATTTTTATTTGTTTATGTTTTAAAGACAGATCTGCTACTCTTTATCCATTTATAAAACTTAAAAACTCAGCACCATTCTGTTATTCTGAAATGTGACTCATTCTATGTATCCATCATATATCTAACTGAGCCCAAACACCATACTCTACTTATTTCATTAGGCACAAAATTAAGTTATATATGTTAAATTTTGTTGAAGTTTCTAAGAGCTACTATTGATAAATAGTACGGTATAGAATAATATATACATGAACAGAATCCATAAGTTTATATTAATGAAAAATGGGTATATATTCTTTTTTGAGAAAAGACTAGACTGTTCTTTTAGAGCAGTTTTAGGTTGACAGCAAAACTGAGTGAAAAGTACAGATATCCCCATATACCCTGAGACCCCACATATGTGCAGAACTCTCCCACTGTCAACATCCTGAGTCACAATGACATGTTCGTTTCAATGGATTAACCTACACTGACACATCGATATCACTCAGAATCCATAATTACATTACCATCTCCCTTGGTGTTTTCCATTCTGTAGATTTGGACAAAAGTATAATGACAAATATTCAGCATTACTGTACCACACAGAATAGTTTCACTGGCCTGTGCTCTGCCTGTTCGTCCCTGCCTGCCCTCTCATCCTTGGCGACAGCTGATCTTATTATTATCCCCACAGTTTTGCCTTTTCCAGAATGTCATGAAATTGGAATCTTATAGCTTATAACCTTTTCAGATTGGCTTCTTTCACTTAGTAATAGGCACTCAAGTCTCTTGTGTCTTTTCATGGCTTGATTTTATACTCCTTTTGAGAGAATATTCTGTCATAATTTCTCCAGAACTCTTTTAGGTCCCTCAATATCACTGAGAGAAAGATTCCTAAATTGAAAATAAGGTTTTAGGTACTTTCACTGGTTTTAGGTACTTTCAAAGGTTTTGGGTACTTTCGTCTTTGCTGCAAACATTTTCTTCACATAACCAATTGACTGTAAGGCATTTTTTGCCATAAAAGATAAAATAATGAAAAATAAAAGAGGGACATTAAAAAAGACATAATGAAGCATGTAAAATTGATACCAAAATTGAGAAGACATTATTGCAAAATGTGGAACATTTCAATGCATTTAAAACGTGTGTGAATTTGTGTCAATACTGTGTAATAACTAATATTATTTTGTAAATTGTACATAAGCATTTTTGTCATCCAAGTCTTTTGTTCATAGTATTGTATACATTTTTTTCTTGTAGATTTGTCTCATTGTTTAGTGTTGCACTTTTTCACTAAAACTTATTCGTTTGTTAAGAGAAGTATTGGTTTATAAATACTAGGAGGCATATTTGTAACTGAACCCTGTACTGCTTTGTTAAAGACTCTGTACTGTATTTTTTTCTGGTGTATTGTAATATGTCCACTGATAGATGTTCCAAAATTCTATGGCAAATATGGGTTCAACTGTGCACCTTTGAGACCCTCAATGCCTCTTTCTCCTGTGAAGTAGTGTGTTTCAAAGTGAGAAGCCAATTCAGTAAAGCCATCAATAACATCACTAACTGCAGGTTATGGTAACTAATTTTGCAGTTGAAACCAAACTGTCAACCCCCAAACTGTCAACCAGTTGTTTTATCTTTCACAAGAAATTTCTTTACAGCCAGTTGGTTATGCAGTGAAAATGTTTGCAGCAACATATTTAAGGCAAAGAAGCTCATGGCAAAAATACAGACAAGTGAAAGTAGTTGAGATTGGCTACCATAATTGTTTCATCAGTTAAAGAAATAAGCTGTTTGTAGCTTTATTAAATGATTATAGAATTGTCTCAGTTCAGTTCAGTTGCTCAGTCGTGTCCGACCCTTTGCAACCCCATGAATCACGGCACGCCAGGCCTCCTTGTCCATCACCAGCTACCGGAATTCACTCAAACTCATGTCCATCGAGTCGGTGATGCCATCCAGCCATCTCATCCTGTGTCGTCCCCTTCTCCTCCTGCCCTCAACCTTTCCCAGCATCAGAGTCTTTTCCAATGAGTCAGCTCTTCACATCAGGTGGACAAAGTATTGGAGTTTCAGCTTCAGCATCAGTCCTTCCAATGAATACCCAGAACAGATCTCCTTTAGGATGGACTGGTTGGATCTCCTTGTAGTCCAAGGGACTCTCAAGAGTCTTCTCCAACACCACAGTTCAAAAGCATCAATTCTTCAGCACTCAGCTTTCTTCACAGTTCAACTCTCACATCCATACATGACCATTGGAAAAACCATAGCCTTGACTAGTAAGTCACAAAAATTGCATTGACAAATATGTATTATTAAGACTAGTGTGGTTAGAACTGAGTTGTTAGGAACTTCTCTCATTTCCTGAAGATTATGGAAAGTGGCAAAGATTCTGGAAGAGGCATTTTAGAAAAATTAATAAATGGTCTGAAAAATAAAATTATATTGCCTTTTGGGGTACACAGTGATTGCTAGTAATTAGTCTTTCAGAATTGACCTTTTATTATATTTTTACTAATCCAAGCCAAGTTTATTTACTGAGATATTGAGGATTAATATCAAAACTCAGTGCCTTCCAGCCAAGCCAGGAAAGGTATACATGTGTGATATATGTGGATTGTATCTGGTTTTGGCTAGTTTATCTGAAGCATTTCTTCTATTAGAGACATGGTCCAAGTAGGAAATCAGCCTTCAGATGCATGTAGAGGGGTAGAATTAGACACTGTCCTCTTCCCTCACTGATGTTTGATTCTTTGAAATTCATTCACTTACCCCTACAAGGCCATTGTACAATGACAGGGAAAATATTTTCAGTCTCCTTGGCTGTCACGTAAACCATTCTAGGAAAGATGGGTGGTAGCTTGTTTATTATGCTTAGTAGCCATAGGAATGGCACAGTTTGTTCTAGGAGATGACAGAGGTAGGGAGAATCCATATATAGAATGAGAGACCTTTGTAATGTGCTATGGCTCAAACTAGAAGCTGCACTGATGGGCTAAACCTGGGGACAGTAACAGTTATCTTCATAATAATTGTATGAGTTGTGATTTTCACTTCATATATTGCTTTTATATTTATTGTTTTGTTTGATGTTTGCAACAGTGCGCTGAGGTTCTAGAAGGGCTTCCCAGGTGGCGCTAGTAAAGAACTGGCCTGTCATTGCAGCAGATGTAAGCGACATGGGTTCAATCCCTTGGTCAGGAAGATCCTCTGGAGGAGGGCATGGAGCAAGACTACTCCAGTATTCTTGCCTGGAGAATCCCATGGACAGAGGAGCCTGGGGGTACAGTCCATAGGGTCACACAGAGTTGGACATGACTCAAGTGACTTAGCCACACACACATTGAAGTAGAAAGTATATAGGCGTTATTATTCTCTTTTTATGGATGAGAAAGCAAAGGCTCAGAGAAATTAAACAGCTTGACCATATAATGGCCAGGTGACCCTCACTGCCAAATGAGAGAACGGAGTTTCAGACTCTGTTCTTCTGAATCTAAAGAAGAAACTATTCTTGAAACTCTAGGACTGGCAACATGGATATAGTAAATTTATCCTTGGGGAATTAGTAAACTATATTTGCCATTAGATAAGAAGCGTTTGTGTTACTTTGAAATCCTGTTCTGTTTGAAAGCAAGTTCATTAGTTCCCATTGTGTTGATTAAAATTAATTGGTTTGTAAGCTTTGGTCACAAAGAAAAAGTACAAAAATTAAATTAGACTTTTTTGCTGTGCTACTTTCTACCCAAGGGAACATAAGAGGCTCATGTGACCAATTACAGATGCCACTGTTCACACAAATGTGACAGAGCACCCAGATATAAAATGTCCCCCCTTTCTGAGACGAACTTTCCCGATATCTCATAGGTGTCACTAAAGAGCCCTCTCAAGAAATGGAGTGGTTGGGGAGTAGAGTAAGGCAGAGCGGAAAATTTTCAAACTAGCTTCTCTAATTTCTGATCACTTCTGAGTGAGCAGTTCATCCTCTTTGAGTCTCATTTTTTCTCCTCTTTTAAGATGAGAAGCAGATAGATTAATATCGTATTTCATATGATTTGTGGCAAGGACTGAGTAAGATAAGATAAATGAAGCAATTAGTACAGTGCTCAACACAAAGCAATGACTTAGTCACTGGGTTTCTCTGGGCAAGTTACTTTCACATTTCTGTGTGTGAGCCGCCTTATCTATAAGACAGAGATTACTGTGCTCCCTAGCCTGGCTGCTTTTCAAGACTTTAGTGAAATAATATATGTGGAAGCAGGTGACTTGTCTTTCTTGGCATCTTTAGTTCTTTTTAAAGGACATCCTGTCTATACAGAGAAACTTTACTGTTGGCTGTGTTTTGTTTTTCGTTCCCCAAAGCATGCTAAACAACATTGGCAATAGCTGTTTCCAAATGCATTCAGAGTTCATATTAAAGCTACCCTTGATACTTACTTAAAAGCTGGACTTTTAATCATAGGTGTTCCAGTCTTTTCCCCAAAGCATTATAAATCCTTAATTCTGCATTATTTATTAGTATTGAGAATAGGATGAAGGAAATGCCATTCCAAGTCAATTAGTTCAACAAGTGGAGCACATACCACACAGAGTGGTGCCAGAGCATGTCCTCTGGGAAAATAGTTTATATCCAGGATTGAGTGAGTTAAAATGGAAATGATGGCTATAGAGTTAAGGGGGCCTTACTTTTAAAAAGCAGTTTATTAAAATAGTGATTTTCAGACTTTGGTTGTATATCACATACAACTGGAGACTGACTCTTGGGCCCCTCTCCCAGTTTCTGATTCTGGTTTTAAGGTGGAGCCGGAGACGTATTTCTAACAGATTCCCAGACGATGCTGATGCTGTTCCAAAGACTATATTTGAAACCTATGGTATTATATCAATCCCCTGCATACTGGTAAAACTCCAAAAGATGGGGCCTTCTCTCGTGGTCCAGTGGTTAAGAATCCGCCTTGCACTGCAGGGAATGTGAGTTCGATCCCTGGTTGGGGAACTAAGATCTCACATGCCCCTGGGCAGCTAAGGCCATACAGCATAACTATTGAGCCCATGTGCCGCAACAAAAGATCCCACGTGCTGCAGCTAAGACTTGAGGCAGCCAGATAAATACTTATAAAAATCTGAAAGATGAGTAGATCAAGTATGAGAGAGAGAGTGGGGAAAACAGGAATGCTCTAATGGGGGTATAATTTGGTATAAACACTTTAGAGAACAGGCTGATAATGCCAAATAAAGTTAAAACTCACCACATATGGATCTAAAAAGATGTGGAGTGTAAAAAGCAAGTTGTAGAATGATAAATACAATATGATCTCAGTTATATATATTCTTAGAAAGCATAGGTAAACCACTATATTAGGCTTCCCTGGTGGCTCCAGTGGTGAAGAATCCTCCTGCCAGGCAGGAGATGCAGGTTTGATCCCTGGGTTGAGAAGATCTCATGGAGAAGGAAATGGCAACCCACCCTAGTATTCTTGCCTGGGAAATCCCATGGACAGAGTAGCCTGGCAGACTGCAGTCTGTGGGGTCAGACAGAGTCAGGCATGACTTAGCAACTAAACAACAATACCACTAGCACCAAACCACTATGTTATTTATGGATACATATATAAAAATGGAAAGTGGATTGGAAGAACACCTGTGCAATATATGATAATGCCCCAAATTCTCAAAGCCACAAGGAACCATGTCTGAATGGATGGGAATATTTTGCTTCTAACCAAGGAGTATGATCATTGTGTTTCCAAGGCTCCATGGGTGAAAAAACAATATATTGACTCCTCTTGGCCAAAATGCTTCCACAAACTTGGTATCTGTTGTGAGAAGTCATGTTTCGTAAGCATATATTCTTTTCACATTTTTAAAAGCTGCTCCCTCATTCATATGTCTTGTTGGTCTGGTGAATATCTCTGTTCACTTTATCTGCTCAAGACAAAGGGTGGTGCTGAGAAAGGGACCTACTCCTGTGAAACCCTGATTCCCTCCTCAGGATTCACTTTTTCCTATCCAGAGATGGCTCTGATAGCCTGTTCTGTCCCCCAGTTTGGTAGGTGGACATGTTTAGTTACACCAATACTAAAACTTTGTCCTAACCAATAGAGCTGTTTCCTTTCAAGGAGAAACCAGTTATGGAGCCATAGAGCCTGGCTTAAATCCCATTTCTGTCACTCATAGGATTTTTGATAAGTTGACTCAGTCATGCTAAGCTTAGTTCCTGATTCTTAAGATCTTTTGAGGTCTTTTGATAAAAGTTTTTTTTTTTTCCTCTCTCTCTCTAAACAGCTTTATTGAGATAAAATAACATATACAATTCATCCATATAAAATGTATAGGTGAAAAACTTTTGCTTAATGGTCTAACCTTAGTATCTCAGTTGGTTTCTATTTGTCTAAATGTGTATTTTATCCTAAATAAGATAAGTCTCTCTCTCTTTTTTTTTTTAACATACTCTCATATGGTAGTTTCTAGTACTGCCTGAATGTGACCAACATATGCTTTGTTTTACAGCTTATTCTTCTCTTTGGAGGAATTCCGTACCTCTGGAGACTCTCAGGGCGCTTCTGTGGTTATGCTGGCTTTGGACCAGAATATGAGGTATGTCATTCATTAGCATATATTTGTCAGTCTTTTCTTCTTCCTTGGCCAGCTTTCTACTCAAGTTAATTTTTTGGCTTCTACTTAATGAAGGCTTCTCTGTGTAGTTCTCATCCACTTACGTTAAGATAATGTACATTACTGTAGTAAACTCCAGAATTTCAATGGCTTATCACAGTAGTTTATTTCTCAATGACATAATAGTCCAGTGTGAGTATTTGGGGAGTCAACAGGTGACATCCTTTTATGTGGTAAGCCAGAGACCCAGTCTCTTCTTATATGGCTCTGCCACTGCCTAAGTGCACCTGTGTTCTCTGCATCCAGCAGGCAGAAGGGATGAGAGGGTGGGGAAGGTGCATCCCCTTCTTAACTCCTTGGCTCCGAAGTGATACCTGTCCTTGGCATTCACATTTCATTGGTGAACCAGTCATTTAGTCTCAGATGCAAGGGAGCTAGGTAGTGTAGCCTCTGGGTAGGCAGCTGATTCTTAGAAACTGCTCTGTGCAATCAGTGAAAAGTGAAGCATGAATTTTGTTGAACTTGTGCTAAGCAGATCCCTGTGCTACACATGTATAGCAGATACTTTCAACAGAGACAGAATGTATCTCCTAGTATCTCCACTGAGCTCCTTGAGTTGGCAGCCCACTTCTTCTGGGAATTTTAGGTACAGTGTT
This sequence comes from Ovis canadensis, assembly GCF_042477335.2. Classification (NCBI taxonomy): domain Eukaryota; kingdom Metazoa; phylum Chordata; class Mammalia; order Artiodactyla; family Bovidae; genus Ovis; species Ovis canadensis. The sequence continues at coordinate 15,553,626 of NC_091245.1, forward strand.
GGAATCAAAGCCTTAGACCTGAGACTTTGCCTATAATGGATGCTGGGACACTGTTTTTGACTTTTTCTCGGTAATTGGTCTGTTCTCTCCTTCCTGTTTATGTGAAATGATGCATCTCTTCAACATGACATGTGTAGGTACCTTGGGCTTTAATTCAGCTCATCCTGCATCGCTTTTTGTATACCATTTTCTAAGGAAGCCAAACTCTTTTTAAGACCTCCTCTTCCTGTGATATCTCAGTATTTTGGTAGACATGTCCTGACCTGCCATTGCACTATTGCTTTTTACTTGCTTGTTCTCTGCATTGTTTTGTAAACCGTTTAAGGTGGTTTTCTGTAAACATGACCGGTTCCTAAGAGGCCTTCTTTGACCACTATGAGCTAAAACATCATCCTTCTGTCACTCTTTAGTGAAGCACATCACCTTATTTTATTTTCTTTACAAATGCATTTACCACTGTCTGCATTTATCTCTACTGTCTGAGCCACCAGGGAAGCCCTCCATTTATCTTATTGTTTATTTGTTTACTTTTGATCTATCACCCTGACAAAACTTTTAGGTTATAAGGGGACAGAGACCTTACATATTTTCTTCACTGCTGTGACTTGTGCCTAGAACAGTGCTAGTCACAGTGTAGGTACTTCATAAATATTTGTTGAATTAATGAACCCAATCTATATACATACATATAAAAATATTCCTTACCTTAACAAAGCTTTTTATATAATGTTCTTAGACATTATCCTTGCATTTAACAATGTTTTAGAGCTCTCTTTCTGTCTATATATAGATCTTCATTTTCTTTGATGGGTGCCTGGTACTGGCAGCAGTCCTCACTCTGTACCATTCTGATATACACACATTTCAGTTTCCCTGGTTTAGTTAATAACACCAGCCCCTCAGCAGTTTCAAATTTCACTTACCACAATATGTTATGTGCGTCACTGCATAAAGTACAAGTTCCTTGCTAGCTCTTCAGTTCACAGATCACTGTGCAAATAACAGATGCTCATATAGTGACTGATCACATCACTCTTCAAATTCTGCCAGTGGCTGGTCGCTGCCCAGGTGCTGTTCAGTGATTCGGAGTGTGCAGTTGTGTTGTCTCCTGTCTCCCAGCTGTAAACCCACCTGACATTTCACAAAGATGGATCACTGAAAGAGGGAGTTGGCCAACAAAGGTGAAAGTATAGGGACTTCCCTGGTGGCTCAGTGGTTAAGAGTCTGCCTTCCAATGGAGGGGACTTGGGTTCCACCCCTGCTCTGGGAAGATCTCACATGTCACGAAGCAGCTAAGCCTGTATGTGACACAGCTGAGAGCCCGTGTGCTCTGAAGCCCGTGTGCTGCAACTGGAGAGAAGCCTGCAGGCTGCAACAAAGAGCCTGTGGGCCACCGCTAAGACCTGATGCAGTCAGATGAGTAAACGCTTAAAAAAGAGTAGAGGAGGGAAAGATTGGTATTGAAATTCACATCTAACGTACATGGTATAGAGGGAAGAGCTGACCAAATTCTTACCTAAAACAACTCTTCTTGCTTTATGTTTTTTCATAGTGTATGAAGTACTAAAATACCTCTTTCTTGGATCCCAATAGTACTTGTTATATACATGATATTCTTATTTTTGCCAGTTGGACAGGGAGAAAATATTATTGTACTATTATTTCATATAACTTATTGTTGAATGGAAAAGTCAGTAATGAAGCAGCATATGAAAGTAAAAGTATGTGAATGTCCATTCAGATTTTTCATATAACTAGTGTCCTAGTGATGAATATTTAAGGTGGTTCAATTTTTCTTGATTGCATATAGAGGTGTCCATTGTTGTAGACAGGTTTCACATCTATAAGAAACCTGAACTAGTACATACCAAAATTTGAAAAGTAGTTTCCTCTGGAGAGAATTTTGGCAATTTTTATTTCCTTATTTTTGGTTATCTCTTAAGAAAATTTAGTAATGAGCATGTAATTCTTATATAATGAAGACCAATTTCTTCACTAAAAAAAGAAGAGAACTAAGTGGACCTCAACATATCCTTAGGCATAGGTAGTGTGTTTTTCAACAGGACTTTCTGCTTTCCGGGATTCCCTGATAGCTCTGTTGGTAAAGAATCCGCCTGCATTGTGGGAGACCTAGGTTCAGTCCCTGGGATGGGAAGGTCCCCTGGAGAAGGGAAAGGCATCCACTCCAGTAAACTGGCCTAGAGAATTCCATGGACTGTATAGTCCAGGGGGTTGCAAAGAGTCAGACACGACTGAGTGACTTGCACTCACTTTTCTGCTTTCAAGAATACCGACAAGTGGCCTCATGATTAGCGTCCTTACTTTTTGACAGTGAGATTTGGCCCAGCCTTTTCCAGCAAGTGCTCAACTTAAAGACTCAGAATGCTCCAGAGTTCTGTTCCCTTGTTATAAATATGAGCTGGAATGAGTAGGTTCATCTCAGACAAGAGGTGAAGTGTGCCATCAGGCCATTTTGGTCTGGATCACTCCACCCTCATGGCGCAGGACTTTATAATGTTCTGTGTCCTGGAACCTTAAGTTATTCACTTATGGGGCTAGAGCCCAGATCTTGTTGCCTTTGAGAAGCTATAAGTCAAAACCCTTTCCCCTCACTGCCCAGTAGATCTTGTTTCTAAGATGTTTTCTCCTTTCTGAGTTAGAATTAGGGTTCTTCTGAGAAAAGGTCCTGAGTGTTTGTGTATTCTCCAGTTTTCCCAGTGTGACTGTCACACCTCCTTTTTTCAACTAGAGTATTAATATCTTCCTTAACTCAATCATCTTTCTAAACGCTAGCTTACAGTTATCTGTTAGGAGTAGAAGGGTCTTAGAAAAGCGTAGTGAAAAGTAGCATTTGGGGATTGGATTATGAAAATCGTTAAAAGCGTAATGAGTTTGCAGTCTTTTAGAGCCATTACAAATTTTTTAAGTAGAGAAGTTGCATTTTTAGATTCATCTGATGTGTATATAGGATGGATTGCAAGGGGAGGGATTGATAATAGTCAGGGAATGGTGCTGGCTGTTTTAGTGTTTAAGGCAAAATAATTTAAAACACCCTTGGAATCATAGTGTTTAAGGGGGAAATAAGCCCAGTGATTAGGGAGTTAGACTTATTAATTAATTAATTATTTGGTTACATCACACGCGGGATCTTTTTGGCAGCACCCAGACTCTCTAGTTGTGGCACATGGGCTCTGGAGCTTTTGAGCTTCAGAAGTTGCAGCAAGCATATCCTATACCAAGATTATGTTACTTGCTGTTATTTAATATGGTTATATTTTTTGAAGATGGGATTCTGACTCAGTAATTTTAAAGAAGGTCCTGGAATCTGTTTTGTTTGTTTGTTTTTTAATATCTCATTTCCCATTTGGGGACAAATGCTGAAATGAATCACCTGCATGTTGTAGCCAAATCTCCTTTCTTCCTCTTCCCTTCTCCCTTTTTCTATGTTTAGAAACATAGTGGCTACATCTTTACTGACAAATCAAATATGCTTTGGTGGTATACTCCCATTTAAAAGAATTCAGTTTTAGGGGCTTCCCTGGTGGCACATTGGATAAGAATCTGCCTGCCAGTGTAGGAGACCCAGGTTTAATCCTAGTCCAGGAAGATCCCACATGCCTTGGGGCAACTAAGCCCAAGTACCACAACTATTGAGCCTGTACTCTAGAGCCAGTGAGCTGCAACTATTGAGTCTGCCTGCTGCAGCTGCTGAAGCCTGCAAGCCCTGTAGCCTGTGCTCCACAAGAGAAGCCCCTGCATTGAGAAACCCGCACACTGCAACTGGAGAGTAGCCCCTGCTCACGGCAGCTAGAGAAAAACTCACGCATCAGTGAGGACCCAGCATAGCAAAAAATTAATTAATGTTTTTTAAAAAAGAATTCAGTTGTCCACTGGGGAGGAAGAGGGGGAGTGATAATGTGGTGGGAGGGAAAGAGAGGGTTCTGTTTGCTTCAGTGCCCTTTCCCCATCCCCACAAGTCCCTTTGTGCTAATTAGTCCTTGTCTTCCACTGTCTTAGGAAAACATTTGTGAGAGAAATGAGGCAGTTCTTAGCTTTTAATTTCCTAAGGATCTGTTGTAAAGGCAATGAAAGGAATCCTTGAGAACAACTGTCTCTGTTGGATTTGGGCTCTGTGAAAATTTCAGCACACTCTGCCCCACCTGCCCTGGCCCAGCTTTTCTGATGCCCCATTGTGTTTCTCCAGGCCCATCGTCTTGTCATCTTTTGCTTTCAGAGTGCTCTTTTCTTTCTCCTTGCTTTTACAGATTCTGTGGAATTCCTCTGTCTCTTCTGTTCCACTAATTTATCTCTTTCTTCAGAGTAGCACTCCCAGTCTCATCAGCTTTGTAAGCCTCCTGAATTCATCAGCATATGTGGCTGTCTCTCATTTTTAAGTTCTTTTAACCATTTTGTCTGTATGACTTCAAGTTAACTTTCATATGGTGCCTGTGTGATTAAAGAAGTATTTTATTGCCTCCCCATCTTACAAATAAGCCGAGGGTGGAGGTGATGTTTTAGACCTTGTGTTAGCCATAGAATCAAGCACATTGCTCTAGTTATAGTAAGTACTTAGTGTATACTCATTGACTTGTTGCCTAGTAATTTGTTTGAGGAATCAATTAATATTTAAAAACTGCCTTTTTTCTCTTGTGTTTAGATCACTCAGTCCTTGGTGTTTCTGCTGCTGGCTACACTTTTCAGTGCATTGACTGGTTTGCCATGGAGTCTTTATAATACTTTTGTGATAGAAGAAAAACATGGTTTCAATCAACAGGTAAAATAAAGAATACAATGTTCTCTTTTCAGTGTGAAGATCTTTTGTGCTTTTGTCCTCTGCTGGTAGTAATTAAAACATAATTTGCTGTTTTGGAGAAGGAAATGGCAACCCACTCCAGTATTCTTGCCTGGACAATCCCATGGACAGAGGAACCTGCCAGGCTACAGTCCATGGGGTCACAAACTGGACCCCATTGGGCACAACTGAGTGACTGACAACAACAACAATTTGCTATTTTACAGCATGAATTAATCTAGGAAAAAGGAACTGCAGATATGGTAAAGATCATAGTTTAAGGTCTTGCCATAAACTCTTCTACTAACATCTAGTGTTTTTTAGCTAATAACATTTAAACAAGTTTATTTTAAATTGTAAAATGCAAGGCATTGATGTATTGTCTTAGGCTACCTGTTGTCATATAGTCTTTATATGACTGCCTTTTCATTTTTAAAATTGCTTTAATAATGTATCCTTTCTATTCACTGATTATTTTAAAAAGCAGTTTCTTAGTTTCTTGTGATGACTTTTTATTTTTTCAGACTTTGGGGTTCTTCATGAAAGATGCAATCAAGAAATTTGTTGTGACTCAGTGCATTTTATTACCTGTATCTTCACTTCTACTTTACATTATTAAAATTGGGGGAGACTATTTTTTTATTTATGCCTGGCTATTCACGCTAGTTGTGTCTCTGGTGAGTGAAATATTTGTTTCGATTTTCTTTTACAAAGCGTACCTTGATGGGATAACTGTGATTTAATCTTTGTTAGCATCTGTACGGTTCTTAAGAAGCAGAAGAAATATAAATAAGTACTCATATAAATTCCCCTTTTGTTTTCTGCTTTTAGCTATAGAAATAGGAGAGCTGACTCTGACCATAGATTTTCCTCTCCTTATACTGACTCTTACAAATTCTAGAAGCTAGTTGTTAGTTACTTTTGATTATCCAGTTGTCAGGCAGTTTGGGGCTGTGCATTTGTGAGTTGCCACCAGAGTGATGACTGACAATTTTGATGACCTTTGACTGAGCTCCAGTGTCTAAAAACCGTGGATATTTTGAAGAGAGAATAGATGTAAGTGGGATAAGAAGAAGAAAGCGTAACCGTATTTGCTTTCTTCTGCCCTCCTTCCCTGCCTTTCCCTTCCTCCTTCTTCCCTTTTCCCTCTGCCTCTTCTTCTCTGTCCCCTGTGCCCCTCCCTTCTCCCTGTCTCCTCCCTTTTCTCCCCCCAGCTCCCTCTTCTTTCTTCTCATCCTCCTCCCTCCCCTTCTTCCTCTCCTCTCCCCCATTCTCCCTGCCTCATGTCTTCTTTTCCTCTTCTCTTTCCCAAATTCTAAACTGCTTCATGGCACAAACACTACGTACAACACAATCAAAATGGCCTATTAACAGCCCCCAGAAAATACCACCTATCAGCTCTTCAGCTGCACTCATGATGAGGTTACCATGATGCTCATCGCTTCACTTCCAGCCAGTGGATTATAACTGCAAAACGGGTGCTAGTTGGACTTATAAATATATGTTGTATGGCTAATTGAAATGAGAGGAGAGAGAGCACAAGAGATGCTCCCAAAATGCTTAAAGAGGTGCTGTTTCAGCCACTGTGTACCATTGTGAACTGCAAGTCATTAGTGTTAGCAGGCAAATTAAGCTCTAGTAGTTCTTTTTTTAGCAAACGCTTTAAGTCTATTATGATTACCCTGAAAGAATTCCAAGTTATGATGGGCTTATGAAGTGTCAGAAATACCCAAGGTAGTTTTGAACAGACCATTTGGCTTCTTAATTATTATCATCTAGGGATTACTCATTTTTATTTATTTCATCAAACACATATTAAGTGCTTACTGTCTGGTACCATTTGGGGCTGGGGATACCAGAACAAATAAGATAAGGTCCCTGTTTTCAGGGCTGGGGATTACATAATTGTTTCTGTATTGAATTTGTATAGTGAGTTGTTTCTCTTTAAGGACATAATCAGGTTGTTCTAACATTTGCTTTCCAGGTGCTTGTCACCATCTATGCTGATTACATTGCCCCTTTATTTGACAAATTCACCCCTCTTCCTGAGGGAAAGCTGAAACAAGAAATCGAAGTCATGGCGAAGAGTATTGACTTCCCTTTGACTAAGGTGTATGTTGTTGAAGGTAAGGCTCCCTGGGGTAAGAAGGTTTTATTTGAGTAATTTGTTTTAGTTGAGTACTTTATTCTTAAAACTTTAATAAAAGAGCGCATCAGTTGGTTTTTTGGGGGGTTGTTTGTTTTTGTTATTTAAAGATTAGATTTTCCACTTTGGCTTTTGAAGATTTATAAGAGTTGATACCATAGTCCAGGGATAGAAACTGGTGGCCTGATGCCAAATCCTGCTCTTGCCTCTAGCTGCGTTTGTTTGGCTTTACAGTTTTGTTCATTCTGGGCCGAGGCCTTCTTCACTCCTTGTTATGTCATGATACTAGACTGATTTATTCACTCCTGTTACCTACCTGGCTTCTTTAGGTAATGGAACTGGACTCTGGCTTTGTCAGATCCGTTGGCACTGGTTTGGGCGCTTGGAAACAAAACCAGTGTTATTGGCTTTATCTCCCCCAAGAAGACTTCCAGTGTTCTGCTAGACTCTGATTTCACCTGCAAATTACCCAAGGCTGGTACCACTGAGTACTTTGTATTAGTTATATTCTGCTTTTCTGATGGCTACTTCTGAGAGTTAAGCTATCTATGTTAGCTTGTGTAAGACTGCTAAAGTCTCAAGGAGTCTTTCATCAAGGAAAGATGAATTAACAGTGACCAGAAGAGTAAAGAAATCTTAGACATTTGGTGGCCAGCTGAAGGCACAACTGGAACATGTCTGTGGGGAAATGGTAGAAAAATAAACCAATGCATACTACTTTAGCCTCTGAGATTATTATTCTTTTAATTAATATTAAACTAGTAGCACAATGATGAGTATAGTAGAACAATCTCTGAGGCACTTTTACTGAGGGAGCAACCTAAGTTGCTGACCACTTAAGTTATAATCAGAAAATGTGAATGCTGATGCTATGACAATAGAGGTAATTGAGAAGATATGTGAAATACACTATCAGTACTATATGATTTTAGCTGAAATAGAGAAAGCTTTATGGAGGGTTTTATGGGACTTTATGGGAAAATCAAGATTTGAGGAGGTGGGGGTAGCATTTCAGAGGACAGGTTGTGGAGCCAGTAGGCTTGGGTTTAAATTCTAGTTCTATGACACAGTCCCTTTTTGACTTTGGGGAACTTACCTCTGCTAAACAGTAGGTACTCATCTGTAATGCATATTTTTGTTGTTGTTAGTAATGGTAATAATCCTCAAAAATATTTTGAGTGAATGAATGTTGTCACTAACAGTAGTAACACATATTATGGATTTGTAAACTGAAAGGAAAAATCAAGTGAAAAACTAGTAGTCTTGCTCTCAGAAAATATCAGAGAGCAGGTGCTGCACAGAGAGTTAAACTGGTGTGAAATGACGAAGAATGGCTGAGTAGATACTTTAGATTAGGTCATTAGACAAGACTTCTCCAAGCAAATGAATTTAAACTGAGATCTGAAGTAAGGAGCCATCCATGGGGAGACTGTCCAGAGCTTGATTCTTCAAGAAACAGAAAAAAGTTCAGTGTGGCTGCCACATGGCAGAAAAGTGTTTTGACATAAAATCTGAGACATAGGCAAGAGTCAGACTACATAGGCCTTTGTAAATCAGGATAAGAATCTTGAATTTTCAGTCCACAGATAAAGCTATGGAAGGTTTTAGGCAGGAAAGTGACATAGCCTTGGTTTTTACTTTTTAACCTATCTTAGGTTGCCATATAGAGAAGTTGGTAGGGAGGCAAGAGTAGAAGCAGGGTGAGCAATCAGAAGGCTGGTGCCGTTCAGGAGGAGAGAATGGTTAATTAGACGAGAGTAGTCTATCCTGATGGATCAGTGGTAAAGAGTCCACCTGCCAGTGTAGGAGACCTGGGTTCGATCCCTGGATCAGAAAGATTCCCTGGAGGAAGAAATAGCAGCCCACTCCAGTATGCTTGCCTGGGAAGTCCCATGGACAGAGGAGCCTGGTGGGCTACAGTCCATGGGGTTGCAAGGAATTGGACACAGTTTAGCGACTGAACCACACAACAGTAGTAATTGATGGAGAGAAGTGGGTGTATCGAGGATGTGTTTTAGAGGTAGGGTTGATGGAATTTGATAATAGATGACATGTAAAGGAATAAGGGAGCAAGAAACCTCAAAGATAATGACTTAGATTTTTGGCCTAAGCAGTTGGATGAATGGTAGGCTACTGAGATGGAAGAAAACTGGGAGAAGAACAAGTGTGTGAGAGTTGAAGTTCTGCTAGGTGTGTTATAATTTGAGATACCTATTCAATATCATACCAGAGTTCTACAAGCAATAATTCATTGCAAGTCAGCCATAGAAACCAACTATGGTTAATTTAACATGAAAAATTCCTTATTGAAACAATATTTGATAAGTCACAAGGTCATAGGAAAGTTAAATTTGCCAAACTTGGGAAATGGGCTCTTCACTGGGAGACTAGGAACTCAGAATCACCCTGAAGAACCAGTCTGGTGAGGACACTGCTGCTGGAGTTTAGCAGTTTGCATCTCTAACACCCTCCCACTAGCACCTGCAGAATTAATTTCTCACTGCCCTGCCCTGCTTCCTTGTGTAATTAGCTACTATTCAGAGTCCCCAGTGGGTGCATCTGATGGACTGAGCCAGGGCACTGGGCTGGGGAAGCACTATCCAGCTTTTTTGGATTTCTTAAATGAGAAACAGTCTCTTACAAGGCTTGCATGATGCTAAATTCCCTAAACTCTGCAAGGGGATTTTAATCCTGGTCAGGGAGAAAATGACAGGTGAGAATATAAACAACAAAGATGCACTATAGACATCCTTGTGGAGATGTAGGCTTGTCAAATAGGCAGCTGGATATATGAGTCCAGAGTTCTAGGGAGAGGCTAGGGCTGGACATAGTGGTCTGGAAAGTATCTGGCATGTAGATACTTCTATGCATGAGGGCGTTCAGAGAAGGGGACTCAGGTCAGGGTCAGCTGAGGGGGAAGAGCGGGCAGAGGAGACTGAGGAGGAGAGATCACTGAGGTAGGAAGAAAATGAGGAGAAGATGTTGTTTCTTTTGGGATAAGAGAAGAAAGTGTGTCAAGGAGGGAATGGTCAACTGTATCAGATGCTGCTGAGAGGTTGATTAAGATAAGACATCACAAACAAAAGATGAAGAGACAGCTGGCAGTGCCATACAATCACATAGGACATTTTGGTGTTCAGAATTCTCAAATACATTACTTCATACCTCAAATGGTACGATAAATCTATTCAGTAAACAAGCATTATTGAGTAAATGCTACATGCAAGGCACAGTGATACAAGAGCTTATGGTCTTAAAGTTCAGTGAGTATAAGAATTCCCCGGAGAATCCGTTAAAAGATTCCTTGGCCCCATTCCCAGACATTTTGACTTACTGGATGTTTCTACCGTTTATGTCTAACAAGTACCTGTAGGTGATTTTGGTGTAGGCATTCTTTGGGCCATACTTTGAGAGCCTTGGGCCAGTGGGAGATACTAAGACATTAATTTTGTTTTGCTTATCTGCCTACTTCCATAGATAACTTTAGGTAACTTCTAAGAAATATTTTTAAATTAATTAAAAAATTAGGAAAGATAGAAATGAGATAGAAATATAAAATGCAGATATACAACTTTCCAGATGCTAAGATCCTATATCATTGATAATATTGGACCACATGTTTGGCTCTTAACTTCCAGGCAGTCAAACCAAAAAGTCCTAGCCTCATATCATAAATAGGAAAATAAAGCTCAAAGAAATTAAGAAAGTTTCTTGCATTTATACAAATAATACATGGCAGAGCCAAGATTGGAACTTAAAGTTTATTGTTAACCAATAAATTCACTGCACATGGCAGAACATAAAATATAATGAAAATAAAGAAAAATAAAAAGAAAATAAATATTAACCATAGTTTAGCTACTGTTAGCCACTACTAAAAATTTAGGGCATTTTTTTCCAGTTGATTTTAAGATAGTTTTAATTTTTTCTGATTAAATAAGTATGCTGCTAAGTCGCTTGTCGTGTCTGACTCTGTGCGACCCCATAGACGGCAGCCCATCAGGCTCCCCCGTCCCTGGGATTCTCCAGGCAAGAACACTGGAGTGGGTTGCCATTTCCTTCTCCAGTGCATGAAGGTGAAAAGAGAAAGTGAAGTCACTCAGTCGTGTCTGACTCTTAGCGACCCCATGGACTGCAGCCTACCAGGCTCCTCCGTCCATGGGATTCTCCAGGCAAGAGTACTGGAGTGGGGTGCCATACTTACTTTAATAGCTTTGGAAGAGAAGAAAGTATAAAGGAGGGAACAAAAATCCATGTTTCTATAAGCCAGTGATAAACACTTCAGTACTTTAATATATTTCTTAATAGGTTTGTGTTAGGCTTTTCTTTTACATGTACATTTTTTTACAACAGTAATGGAACTTTGTATACACAAGGTTTTATATCCTTTTCAGTATGTTGGTGAGCTTTTCCTATCTTGTTAAAATATTTTAAAAGTATAGTTTTTTTCTGGCTGCTTAAAATTCCAACTCATAGCTTTATCATAATTGAATCATTTCACGACCATTGGATATTTAGGCTTTATTTATTTATTTATTTATTTTGTTAGAAAGCTGCAATGAGCATAAATATTTGTTGTTAAGACTGAAGAGAAACAGACAGTCTCCACTGCTGGTGGTGATTTATGTTGATATAATATTCTTCAGGTATTAAACAATTTGAAAATGTTAACATCCTTTCCAGTAATTCAGTTTCTAGGCATCTCTCCAAAAGACCCCAGACTTTTTAATTATTTTCCATGCTTTGAACTGTCTTTTCCTTAGGATCTAAACGCTCTTCCCACAGCAATGCTTATTTTTATGGCTTCTTCAAGAACAAGCGAATAGTTTTGTTTGACACTCTACTAGAAGAGTATTCTGTACTAAACAGAGACATCCAGGAGGAGTCTGGCATGGAACCCCGCAATGATGGAGAAGGGGACAGTGAAGAAATAAAAGCTAAAGTTAAAGTGAGTTCTTCTTTTCCTAAGAGACCCTGGCTTAGTTTTTATAAACAGTTTCTGTGACAGCTCAAAATAACCTTAATTTCTATGTAGTGAGTGTTGAACTCAGGGAGACTGTCAAATAAAAATATAACTGCCCCTTTATAATTGTGGTATTTGGGAAAGAATATCACTGTTGTTACCTGTTAACTATCTTTCAAGCTTTCACAGAATGTTCACAAGTATAAGATAGGAAAATTTGTATGATTATAAACTGTTTTTAAAACAGGGACTTTATATATAATTCCTGATATGTTTATGATTGAAGAATTCCCACAGACAAGATAAAGAGGAGATAATAATCATCTCATTTTTAACTTCACTGAGATGTAGTAATTATAGGCTTTGGTGATGGAGAGACTTCAATCTGAATCCTGTTGTCATTTAGTAGCTGTGCATTTTGGAGTACACTGTGTAACTTGGTCAGTTTTCTTTTGTTTGCTAAACAAACATTTATGAATTGTAAACTCTGCTGAGATACTTTCTTTGGAATTCAGAAACGAAGAGGGAGACCTTGCTGTCAAGGAGCTAATAGTCTAAAGGGGAGAAAGTCATACAAGCACAGCTCCATATGGTAGTTGCTGCAGCAAAGCCATATGTACTGGATGCAGTGATAGCATAAGAGAAGATATTTCTTTAATCTGACCTTATAGTCTGAGAAAGCTTCTTCTGAATCTTCTCCTAGATGAGGTCAACTGATGGTAATTAGCAAAATATAAAGTATACCAAGACTAAATGGGGAAGGGGAGATAGTGATAAGAAAACAATGTATGTTTAATCAAAAACAGTCTCTAGCAGTTGCATATGTGATGGGACATGTCATTGGCTTTGATGGCATTCAGAGATGATCTGAGATCTGTGTAACTGTGCAAATAAGTTAAGCTCTCTAAATCTTTGATTTCTTAACTGATAGACAATGCCAGCAGGGGCTGTCATCTTGAAACTATTGACATCTGGACCAGATAGTTTTTCTCTGTGGGAGCCTGTCTTGTGTCTCATGAGATGTTAAGCAGCATCCTTGGCCTCTCCCTACCAGGTGCCAGTATCAGTCCCTCCTTTCCCAGCAATTGTGACAATGGAAAATGTCACTAGATATTCCCAGATGGCCCCAGGGTTGGGAGAGAGGAGGCAAGATCACTGCTAGTTGAAAAACACTGAGATAAAGATGCCTACCTTTTAGGATTGTGAAGATTAAATGAAATAATACATGAGAAAAACCTGTGTATTCTGAGTACCAGTGTAAAAACCTATTATCATTGAGCATCTGTTTTGATTTTAAAGAGACGGTCTAATAGATATCTTCTAATAGAGTGCCTGGACTGTTATAAATGTCTAGATGGAACAAAATGAGAAGGGGTTAAATAGCATTGGATGAGGGTTAACTCTTTGGATTGTATTTTTTTTTAAAGTAGATTTATTTTATCAGGCTATTGGGATAAAAGTCATTTTGGTCTGACCAAGAATCATAGGATTTTAAGCTAGTAAGAGCTCTTAAGGTCATCTTATAGATAGGAAAACTGAAGTCCAGAAAGAGTAACCAGGTAAGAACACTGAGGAATCATGCATGTTCAGCAAGTCAATTTGCTGAAGTGGTATCTATATACAGGGTAGATGACGATAGCCAGACCTGCGTGTTAGATAGTGGTCTGCTGGTTTCAAGCAATCTAATGAAATTACTGACCTTTAGTATCTATGAGACCCTGGAGGAGGAAATGACAACCCACTCCAGTATTCTTGCCTGGAGAATCCCATGGGCAGAGGAGCCTGGTGGGCTACAGTCCATGGGGTCACAAAGAGTCAGACATGACTGAAGTGACTTAACACATATAACACAGTATCTATGGGAACAGTATTCTTTGGTTTAGATCTTAGAAAAGGTTAGTCTTTTGAACTGTGTTGAGTGTAGTTTGAGTTATTTTGCTAGCTTCTTGAAGAGCCTGCTCTATTTCATTGATAGCTGCAAAAATTTTATTTTTTTAAATTAAAAAAAATTATTTTGTTTGTGGTTGAGCCAGGTCTTCACTGCTGCATACAGGCTTTCTCTAGTTGTGGTGGATGGAGGCTACTCTTTGTTGTGGTGTGCAGCCTTCTCATTGCTTCTCGTTGTGGAGCACAGGCTTCAGTAGCTGTGGCACGTGGGTTCGGTAGTTACGGCATTCAGGCTTAATTGCTTCTCAGTACGTGGAATCTTCCCAGACCAGGGACTGAACCGGTGTCCCCTGCTTTGGCAGGCGGATTCTTATCCACTGTACCATGAGGAAGTCCAGATGCAAATATTTTAGCATCTATGTATAAATTGCGTAGTCTTGCCCTAGAGAACCTGTAGTAGAGGAGACTAGATATGGCTCATAGTTTAAGGCAGGGGGTGGTAAATAAGTAGCTGAAATAGTGTGACTTTTAGAAATTAAGAAATGAATGCAGATTCTAATGGTCAGACAGATTTCTTAAAAGAGAGGAAATATTTGAATTTTGACTTGGGGCTGGGGCTTTTCAGGATGAAGATATGTAATGAATAAAGCTATAAAAACAGCTGCACAATGGCTATTCTAAGACTAATGAATAAATGGATTCTTGTAGAAGGGGATAGAAAGGTAGGCCGGGACCATTTTCTAAAGTGCTTCTTCCTGAAGACATTCTAGTGGTTTGCTGCTGCTGCTGCTGCTGCTAAGTCGCTTCAGTCGTGTCCGACTCTGTGCGACCCCATAGATGGCAGCCAACCAGGCTCCGCCATCCCTGGGATTCTCCAGGCAAGAACACTGGAGTGGGGTGCCATTGCCTTCTCCGAGTGGTTGTCTGCAGTTTCCACTGATTTGGGTAGAGGCCAAGGGGCTTCCCTGGTGTTTCAGATGGTAAAGAATCTGTCTGCAATGCAGGAGACCCAGGTTCGATCCCTGGGTCAGGAAGATCCCTTGGGAGAAAGACGCCAAAGCTTGTTTTAGGAAGTTTAAGATTTGATGGCAACATATATGATAGAGCAAAGATTAGAGGCAAAGGGGGCTACTAGAGACTTACTGCATCAAGATAACCAAGATAGGCATGAAATTAGGGCCTACACTAGAGTGAGAGGTCAGAGTAAGTGTGGAATCATAACAAAAGATGGATTTAAAGGACTTATGGTGATTGCTGTTGTGGAGACTGAAGGAGAAAGTCAAAGACTGACCCAGATCTCATGTACTGCTTTTCAGTGCATGTATACAGGTGAGGTGATTTTGGTAGGATATCAATATTTGGAATTTGAATGGCTATATGTGTATTAATGAATATTAGGAAAAAGATCAAACTAGTGTATCATGATTTCATGAAAATTGTTATTTGGGATAAGGCTAAGTTGTAAAAAGTGAATTTATTTTTTAAAAGATATTAAATAATCACACAGCAAATATACAAGTGTGGCAGAAGTTTAGGACATAGTGGTTTATTCAGCACCTGCTACTGTACACCTACTACATATTGATACAGCACAGTGGGGAAAGCAGAAATGTTTTTAAGTCTGGATAGTGTAGAGAGGATGAAGTGTTTCAACTTGAGCAGATGTTTAAAGAAGAAAACTAAATCCCTCTTCTTAGAGATAACTATTATTAACATTTCGATGAGTATCTCCATACTGGCCATTCACATTTTAAAAAATGTCTAGGAGACTTTCTTCCTGCAGTTTATCCTTCAGAATACAAATTCAATAATTAGAACAACCTGTCTCAAAAGCATTTTAAGTGAAAGGAAAAATTTAAATATATAAAAACTGTCCTTTTATAGAAGAAAACAAGTATTTCCCCAGCAAGAGCTAGGGTCATGTGAATGTCTTCCCAGTTGATAAGTATAATAGAAAGAGGACAAGATCCATAGGTGTGAGTTTGGGTTTTACCCACTGCTTATTAGCATGATAATCTTAAGACATTTTAACTTCCTGGCATCCATCATCTCTAAAATGAAGATAATACTTCCCATCTTGCCCAGCTTGCTGTTGTAAGGATCAAATGAATCAGCATGTAAATTTTATTTTATGAAAAGGAAAGTGCTATAGAAAAGAGAAAGATACTTATTTTTTTTTCTTATATGTAAAATTAGCATGGGAAGAAAAGAAAATCCAATTTTATCTTAAGAATCTACCACAAATAAATAAGTTTTGTTTTTGCAAAAAATGACCCTTATTTAAGCTCTTGTCATTCCACATCTTTGAATATGACTCCTTGAGTTCTGAATAGCTTCCTAAACCCAGACATCAAACCAAGATACAAGAGCCTATGTTTTCTAATAGAGACCTACTTGTTTTATAAAAGGTTTAATTCATAGTTCATATTAAGAAGCAATGAGGCTGATGATATCTGCCTTGTAGTAGTAGAGCTTAACAAACTGTAAAGTATCTAATAATACAATGTCAGGTACATAGGTCATTTAATGAATGGAAACTATTATTATTATTAAACATAGCAGCCTATTTTGCTTATTACTAAAGTAATAGATAAATTAGAAAACATGAGTAATTCAACTAACTATAAACATCTTACTATATCTGTTTCTGTGTTTTTTTTAATTAAAAATCATTTTCCCTCTTATTGGGTACATGGGTTTCCAGTTTTTTACTGTTAAAAATATTCTTGCAATGAATATTTTTGTGTTGCATCTCTTAGAATAGGTGTCTATTAATTAGTGCTTTGTTCTTCCCTCTTGATGGCCATTCCCTGAAGGTACAGGTACACGTGTCTTTTAGCCGTTTAAGAAACTAGGCTAGTTAGCTCTTTCCTTACTTTCTCTACCAAGTGTATTCTGACCTAGATTCTGATGTTTAAAAGGAAAAGAGATAGTAAATGTAAAAGCTGTCTTGCCGATCACTTTTAATCTATCCCTCTTTTTCATGCATCTACCCAGCCTCGTTTTTAAGTGGTCATTTTCCTTAAAGATGAGGAATTGGTGAAGAAATGGAAAACTGGTGGAATATCTAGATTCCAGTATTTTGCTGCCTGTGTTCCCATTAGGTTGTGTTTTTCTAAGGTGTATAAAACAAAATCAGTTCCATGTTCATCTATTTGTACTTCACTCTTTTAAGGAGCTGGAGTTTATTTCAAAACTGTTAGCCTTCACTTTTTGGAATATATATTCTCTCCTTGCTTGCTGTAGAACTAATAAGTCTCCCATAGATGAAGCTTTTTTTTAAGCCTTTTTTATTATTTACCTTTGTTGACATTTTATTTGCTTGATGTCTTTTAATTGATAATGACGTGTTAACATTCTCTATTATGATACATTTGTCAGATTTTCTTTGTAAATCTGATAATTTTGAATGAATATATCTGAGGCGTTAGTATTAGGAACATATAAATTTAGAATTATGTGTCCTCCAGGTAAATTGAATCTTTTATCATTCTTTTGTGACTTTCTTTAATAATCCTTTTTGCCTTTAAGTTGATGTTTTCTGGTGTTAATATTGGTTAATATTTGCTGGATGTCATCCTTTAACTTTTTAAAAATAGTATTGATAGAGAATTTACCATTGTAACCATTTTAAAGTGTACAATTTAGTGTTTTTTAAATATATTCTTAATGTGTAGCCATGACCATATCACTTTCATCCTTTTACTTTTAACCTTACCATGTATCTTTGTCTCATACATAGATATACTTTGTTGTTATGATTGCTTTTATATATTTTTTTTAAATCCACAGTTTTATTTATTTTCAAGAAGTTTAAATTCTCGAAGGGTACAGCATCACACGAATTCTGTGTCCAATGGCCTTAGCAGGAAGGTTGCTTTGGAATTTGGCACGAACCATGCCACTGTTTCCATGAGCTCAAGTGATCTTTCCCCAGATTACTCTGGTTTTGTTAGGTTTTCCACCAGGAGTTACTGTGGTGTTCTTTGCTTTGTACACATAAGCACATCTCTTGCCTAAATGGAATTCAGTTTCATCTCGAGCATATACACCTTCAATTTTCAGGAGAGCAGTGTGTTCCCTTTGGTTCCGTACCCCGTTTAGCCAGCAAAAATTGCCTTGGACCACAGCCTTCCAGACATATTTGTCGTTTTAGAAGTCCCGTGCCCAGCAGGCCTTCACAGGGTCCAAGATGGCTGCAAGAGTATGATTGCTTTTAAATCCAAATTGACACTATCTTTTTTTTTTACTAGCTTTGTTTTTTCATATATATTGTGATTACTGATATATTTTGAATTATTTCTGCCATATTATTTTATGGCCTTTTTTCCCGTTTATCCTTTTCATATCCCCTCACCCCACCTCTGCCCCAAACACACCCCAAACACACCTCCTTCTGCTTTAGTTTTAGAACTGATGAAAGGTTTTAAAAAAATTATATTTGAGTTTTCATTTGGGTTTGAAGTTCATATATGACTGTTCTTTTATGGTTGCTGTTAAAAATAAGTCATGCCCACAAAGCCTAAAATCTTAAAATATACAATATCTTCACTGCTTCCTAAACAATCGAGGAACCTTAAATAAACAGTTTGATCTAATTAGCCCTTTCATATTGTATTTTAGTTTTATCTTGTTTATTTTTCTCTTCTTTTTTCGTTTTGGCCGCATGCAGCATGTGTGATCTTAGCTCCCCGACCAGGGAGCAAACCCACGTCCCCTGCAGTGGAAGCATGGAGTCTCAACCACTGGATCACCAGGGAGGTCCCTCACACCTTCCTTTTAGAAACTACTTTGCTTCTTCCAGAAGTATATGCTTTAGAAATTTCTTTGGAAAATTCTGGTTTTGTTTTTATTTTGCTCTCATTCTTGATGTCAATTCAAGATTGACAACTATTTATCCTAGCACTTTAAAGATACCATTCTATTTTGTCCTGGTTTCCTTTGTTACTGTTAAAAAAGTCTGCTCTGAGCTTAGTTGTCTTTTACTTATTTATTTTTTAGTTCTTTCTGGTTATTCTTAAGATTTCTCATTGATTTTTGTGTTGTGCAAGTATGAACTTTATCCCAGTCCTGCTTGGGATATAAGGACTATAAGGACTCATGTCTTTTCCTGAAGTTTAAAAAATTTTTTCCATTATATCTTTTTTTGTTTTATTTATTTATTTTAAAATGTATTTATTTTAATTGGAGGCTTACTTTACAATATTGTATTGGTTTTGCCATACATTGGCATGAATCCACCATGGGTTCTATCTTTGAGTATTGCTTCTTTCCCATTCTCCGTAGTTTATCTTTCTGGAATTCCAGTTAGATGAATGTTATACCATCTCATTCTGTCTCCCACAGATGCTGACACTTTTAAATTTGTCTCTTAGAGCTCCACATTCCAGTTCATAGATTATTTCTTTAGCTGCATTCAGTCTGTTCTTTGACCAGTCCATTGTGTTTTAAAGTTCTGTTTGGTTCTTTTTCAAATCAGTCTTTTCTGGTGGCCTCTTTTTCCTTTCTCATGTTTTTAGTTCCCTTGTTTGTATGTGTGCTGTGCTAAGTTGCTTCAGTCGTGTCCGACTCTTTGCAACCCGGGGGACTGTAGCCTGCCAGGCTTCTCTGTCCATGGAGTTCTCCAGGCAAGAATACTGGAGTGGGTAGTCATTCCCTTCTCCAGGGAATCTTCCTGACCCAGGGATTGAACCTGGCGTTTCTTACATCTCCTGCATTAGCAGGCAGGTTCTTTACCACTAGCGCCACCTGGGAAGCCCACCCTTCTTTATGTAAAACATGTTTATTTCCTATTCTGTATCTGATGGTTCCATTATCTGAAGTCTTAAGGAACTACTGCAACCCTGTATTGTTTCTGCTAACTCTTACTGTGGCTTGTTTTCTGAAGTATTTGATAATTTTTACTGTAAATTCATATTAGTTCAGTGATCTTAATCTTCAGGAATCTTGAGGGGTCTGGATTTAGGGTACATTCCTCAATAGAGCGTTTGCATTTGCTTCTGTCAGTTGCCCCTAGTGCTACCAAGCCAGCTTGGCATTTTCTGGTCCATGCAGATAATGTTTTTGATTTTTTTTTTTTTTTCGCCACGCATGCCATTGGGCATGCAGAATCTTAGTTCCCCAACCAGGAATCGAATCCACGCCCCCTGCAATGGAAGTGTGGAGTCTTAACCACTGGACTACCAGGGACGTCCCATGTTTTTAATTTCAATGAGAGACTTTTGTTTTTCTCCACTTTAGGTGAGCTTCACACGATTGGGTTATTTTACCAGCAGTTTTTTCCTCTCGCTCGCTCTTTGACTCAGAGTATAGCCATTCATAGTTTTATACAAGGAATGTTAATTTCAACTCCTCAGCTTTGGCTTTTCCTTACTTTAAAGTAAACTAAACTGTATGTTTAAAAGGATATTTGTTTTACTTTATTAAGCATTTTTTAGACGTTTTTCAGAGTGTGTGTGTGTATTGGTGAGTGAATGTAGGTATGCACATGTGAGTGGTGTGTAAGGAATTGTTCATTGTGTCTTGGCACTATTTAAATTGAACCTGGAAAGTTTATAAACAATGAGAGTTTTATTTGGCTTTGTAAACATTATATTGTGTCATTCATATGACCACCTACCATTTATGTTTATTTTAAAAGCAACACTATAACAATACTATAACAATACTATAACAGATTCCATATCTGTTAACTAAAAATTGTTTATTTGATAAGTGTTGAATAATTTATTTTTCTATCTATACTTGTGTGAAAGTTGAAAGCACAGGTCTCTGGCATCAGACTACTTGGCTTCAAATCCCAGGTTTTCTGTTTATTGGCTGTGTGGCCGTAGGAAAATTAGCTAACTTCTCTGTACCTAGATTTTCTCATCTGTAAAGTGGTAATAAGTATACTTATTTCATATCATGATTATGATGTATAAATAATACAGTATATAGCACAGAGGGTCTGGTACATAGTCAGTGTTTGGTACATGTTAGCAACATTTGTTGTTATTTTTTTAATCTTTCCTAGCCTATTCTTCATGTGTGTTGAAAGAGAAAAATAGACGTATGCATGTGTATATGTATATTTTTGTGTATATATATATGTATTTACATATATGTATTTTTAATGTTGGTTTGAGGAGCTATGGTAAAATTAGGGAAGTAGAACGCCAATAAATTTTAACATTAAATTTAACTTTATTAAAGTAATACAAACATATTGTTTAAAAGTTAAGAGTACAAAAAGGCATATAATGAAATGTAGTAGTTTCATGTTCCTCCTTTCTCTATGCCTCTCACCCCCTCAGGCTCCTCTCCTTACAGATTTCAACTCTGTTAGCTTCTTCTGACATTTATGTGTATCATTTATATATACAATATGTGTATACTATCATCTACTGACACTACCTTGCCTGTTGATCATGGTAGACGAGGATTTAGCTCTTGGCCTAACGTGTGCTCTGCTCCTGCCTTCCCCCAGTTCTTCCAGTATAGTCCAGTTGCAGTGCTTGTGTGTGTGTGTGTTTAATTTATTTAGTTTTTATTGAGGGGTAATTGCTTTACAATATTGTGTTGGTTTCTGCCATACAGCAACATGAGTCAGCTGTAGGTATACATATGTCCCCTTTCTCTTGAACCTCCCTCCTACCTCCCACCCCATCCTGTCCCTCTAGGTTGTCACAGAGCCCCAGTTTGAGTTCCCTAAGCCATACAGCACATTCCCACTGGCTATCTTTTTCTGTATACAGCAGTGTGCTGTGTCCACGCTACTCTCCATTCATCCCACTCTTTCCTTCCACCCCCCCCCCACGCACCCCACCCCCCACCCCATCCATAGGTCTGTTTTCTATGTCTATCTTTCAACCAGTATCAAAACAGTATTGAAAACATTATTGTTAAATAATATTGTACCTTTTCACTGCTGAGAATATGTTACCTTTTTTTCCCCTCTTGCTTAATAATTGCTTAAAAAAAAAGTGCTTAGGGTTCCTTTTTCTTTTTTTAGTGTTCCTTTTTCTTTCTGCTAATTCTTCGCACAACTTCTGCTGTCTCTCAGTATAATTTCCTACAAGGTTAATTGCATCATTAACCTTATTAGTTTTAGTCCCCCTCATCCGTCCTACACCCTGGGAGAGAGCTCTGTTCTCTTTCTTTGGGGTATTTCTCTAAGTCCTGCTCTCCAGCTCTCATATAGACTTCCCCTGTGGTTATTCTTTTATATTTGGCTGTGCCAGCTCTTAGTTGCGGCGTGTGGGATGGCATATGGGATCTAGTTCCCTGACCAGGGGTCAAACCCAGGCCCCCTGCTTTGGGAGCACTGAGTCTTAGCCGCAGGACCACCAGGTCACTCTTGTATTCCTTTTCCTTTTCTTTAGGTTGAAATCCATGTTGATCTACTGTGTTCTCTCAATAGTGTACGTCTTCTACAAGTTTCTGCAGGTTAAAAGGGTGCTATGGTGACTGAGAGAGTGCGGTCACGGCAGTCCTCAAGACTGTCTTTTGAGACACATTGTGTAAATCTGAATGGGCCTCCCCCTTTTATCTGATGTACAGGTGTCATCCTGAGCTTGCCCTTCACCGCTAGAGATTCCCTTCACTTCTCTCCTTCACTGGGTCTCCTGTGTCCTGTATTCCATGACTTTTTGTTCTTAATTTACTCCTTCATTTTACTAAAGATCATCCTCCAGCGCCTTCCTGAGAAAGGTTGCATAGTAAAGTTTTTGAGTTCTTGCATCAAAATGCCTTCATTTTTCTGTCACGTTTTTTTCCTGTCACCTGATTGGGGTTTAGATTTCTAGATTGAAAATACTTTTTTTCAGGATTGTGAAGGCACTGTTCCATCACCGTCTTGATTCCAACATTGCTGGTGAGGTGTCTGAAACCATTCAAATTACTGATCCTTAGTATGTTACCTGATTTTATTCTTCTGGAAAATTGTTGAATCTTTTCTCTGTGTTCTGAAATTTCACATACCTTGGTGTGTGGCTTTTGTTTTTTAAAACTGAAGTATAGTTGATATACAATATTATACTAGTTTCCAGCGTACAACCTTGTGAGTCTCTTTTTACCCATTGTGCTGGGTATGTATTTGGCCCTTTTAATTTGGAAATTGAAGTTCATTGGTTCTAGGAGACTTATTAGAATTGTTTTGTTGATGATTTTCTCCTCTCTATTTTTTCTGTTCGTTCTTTTCAGAGTTCCTATTATTTGAAGGTTGGCTTCCTTATACTGAACTTTCTTACTGTTTCTTCCATGCTTTTCCATTTGCTTATCTCTTTCTTCTATTTTCTGGGAGATACATCATCTTCCAATCAGTCTATTAAGCCTTGATTTCTAAGCATTATTTTTCTCTGTCCCTTTTTTTAAAAAGTTATTTTTAGGGTTTTTTTTGGCTGCTCTAAGTCCTTGTTGCTGCATACACGCTTGCTCTCGTTGTGACCAGCGAGGGCTGCTCTCTAGTTGCGCTGCACAGGCTTCTCACTGCAGTGCCTTCTCTTACTGCAGAGCACACGCTTTCAAGCACAGGCTCAGTGGTCGTGGTGCACAGGCTCAGTGGTTGTGGTGCACAGGCTCAGTGGTTGTGGGGCACAGGCTTAGTTGCCCTGAGATGTGTGGGATCTTCCTGTGTCCTCTGCATTGGCAGTTGGATTCTTAACCACTGGACCACCAGGGAAGTCCTGAATTTCCCATTTTTTATAGTAGCTTCAGTTTTTCCATGAAAGCAGTCTCTCTCTAAATTTTCTTCTTAGGTAATTTGTTTCTTCCATATTGCATTTTTTCTGTATCTGGTCTTCCATCTTGACCCTTACCTTGTACATCTTATAATATATACAGTTGTTTGTCTACTCCTTAGTAAGAGAATGGGCTTCCCTAGTGGCTCAGTTGGGAAAGAATCTGCCCACAGTGCAGGAGACCTGGGTTCAATCCCTGGGTCGGAAAGATCCTCTGGAGAAGGAAATGGCAACCCACTCCAATACTCTTGCCTGGAAAATTCCATGGACAGGAGAGCCAGGCAGGCTGCGGTCCATGGATCGCAAAGAGTCATACACGACTATGCAACTTTGACTTTCTTTCAGTTTAGGAAGAGAGTGGGACTAAAAAGCTGGTTAGATTCTCTGGGCCTGTAGGTAAGGCTTATGAACTTTGAGCTTCACTGTGGTATGTCCTAGGGGTGCTTGCAGTTGGGGAATTCCTGGTCTTTCCTGGTAGAGGGATCGGAGTTCCCAAGGAGTACTCTTCCAGTCTTTTGCCGGGAGGGCAGTGTTTTGAGAGCCAGGTATGGGGAGAGGGCTAGCTTGGGAGAGGGAGTGCCCCATAGTCAGTGTACCATACATACCGTTAGGTAAGCAAATCCATGGTCTGTTGCTAGTGTACCCAGGCCTTCAACTATGTCGAACTTCCAGTTGAAGTGTCCTTTTCTTTGCCCTATCCAAAGTGAGCTTTCAGGCTTTTGCCAGGATGAGGGACAAGCAATTGCCTTTTGCTTGAGTGTGGAGTTGGAGAGGAATCTGTACCATTTCTCAAACAGCTCTCACCCAGTTCTTATATTTGCCACAACCTCTTTCCTGTTCCTCCCATTTCAGAAGTACCTGGGTCCTTTGAAGACACTGCAGTGTAGATCTGACTGGTTCTATATATTTTCTCCACTGCTGGCTTATGATTCAACTTTCTTGACCTGCCTGGTCCATTTTTATTTATCTGTCTGCTTTCCTGCTTCCAAAATCTTGTTACTATTGCCAGCTCTCCTGTTTTCCCTATCCTATTTTCCCTATCCTGTTTATGTCTTAAAACAAAACAAAACAAAACAAACTCTTGATTGTAGTTTTACTGGGGTTTTTGGAGGACATAAAATTAGATGCAAATGTTCCTTCTGCCATTTTAACTTGGAGGTCTCAGTTTTTAAAATGGCAATTCATGGTGTTTTTGAAGGTCACAAGTGACATGTACTTATTTGTAGATAATTTGGAAAATAGGAATAATCTGAGATAGTTAAACATCACTGTATTTCTCCCATACAGAAAAAACTGTTAACATTTTGATATACTTTCAGTCTGTTTTCTTTATTTGTGTATTCTTACATACACATTGGTCTTTTTCATAATTTGAATCATACTATTTATTTTTAGTTTTGTTTCCTGCTTTCTTCACCTAATGAACCATTTTCCCATGTCAGAACATACTCTTTCAAAACATTTCTAATGGATGTAAAATATAAATGTTGTTAGGCACTATCATGAGCAGTTTCCCATGTTATAATGGTCTTTGAAAGCAAAATTTCCAGTGGGATTATAATATGGCTGTTACATGACTTTGTCATGATTTATTTAACTCTTGTCCTATTGATTTATATTTTTTCTAACCTAAATTAGACTCATGCAGTCAGAATATGTGTGTCTTGTTCATGATTCTGTATTTTGAGCTTAACCCAGTATCTAATGTGGAGTGGCTGGAGGAGTGTTTTGTTCAGTGAATGAACAGTTTTACACGAAAGTCTGATTGTTTCCTTAAGTTAGACTCTAAAAAGGATTCTTACTTGGTTAAAAGGTATAAACTTTTTGAAGCTTCTTGATAGTTTATTTTCAATTTGTTCTTTGATTCAGAATAAGAAACAAGGATGTAAAAATGAAGAGGTGCTTGCTGTACTAGGCCATGAACTGGGGCACTGGAAGTTGGGACACACAGTCAAAAATATCGTTATTAGCCAGGTAAGTCTGGAGTAATTCTCTCTCTACCCCTTTTTCTTGGCCACACTGCCAGCTTCTCCAACCAGGGATCGAATCCATGCCCCCTGCAGTAGAAACACAGAGTCTTAACTACCGGACCACTAGGGAAGTCCTGACAATTCTCTTTTTATGGCAGGAGAGTCAAATAATAAGTATAGCAGGCATGAGAGTTCACATGGTAGAGAAGTGAAGACAGACTCTGTAGCCAAGCTTCACATCACAGCTTGCTGACTTACTACCCTTGTGACCTCAGGCAAGTTCCTGAGCCTCTCTCTGCCTCCATTCCCTTGTTGAATGATGATACCTCATAAGACTGAAAGAATTAAATGAGTTAATACATGTAAAGAGTCTGGAGTAGTACCTGAAATGGGGCAAGTACTACATAAATGTTTATTGTTGTTATCAGTTGCTCAGCTGCAGGAGCTGTGAAGATCAAAAGGAGTGAGCCTAGATAAGTTGGGCATTAAAATGTTTTTTAAAAAACATTTTTTCTCTTTTAAAAAAGTCATTGTACAAACATTGAAAAGAAATTGCAAAAAATAGTAAATATAAAGAAGAAAATACTTTCTGTAACATTCCTCTTTGGGTATTTATACCGCTAAACCAACAGAATGATGATAGTTTTCAGGCTCTGAGTGAAATAGCACTCTTGTTTTTTGGACTGATTCTGAGCATATATGGTCTCAGATGCGTCTTTAATGGTCTTTGTAGCTTTCTAAAAGGTCAGCTGGTTCTGGGTGATGGATCACATGGGAAGGCTTGTGTACCTGCTCCTATAGGTACTCTTCTGTTGCCTTACATCTGTAGGTATAAAAATGAACGCCTTGGCTGGAAGCTATGTTGTATGGATACATGGCAGTGAGTAAGACATTAAATAAGTCCAAATGCAAGTGTATTTAAGTACTCAGTTTAATAAGGAAAATCACTGCTCCATTCATGAAAGAAGGGGTCCAGCAGCCTACTGTGAGGGTAGTGGGCTGATCCCAGAGGTGCCTCATCAGGGCTGGAGTTGATTGCCTCTTCTAATAGATGGGGCGCTTCAGCTGGAGCCAGTGGGGAAGGTCTGCGTTGTTGATTAATCATTGACTCCATCCCTGTCACCCTGGCCCCTCTGTTCATGAGCAGTTGGCCAAGTCCTAGAGTGGCTGGGCACAGAAGCTGGCCAACATCCACAGGCATCTTCTCCACCTGAGCGTTGACAGAGCCTCCCCTGCTGTGGAATAGTTTCGGTGAAGATTCTTATTAGACCTAAGTATTATCATACTCTGGGCTAGTTTTGGAAGTTTTCCCACATAACTCTTTTCCACATCTGCTTGTTATCCATCCTCTAGTTTGCTCCAAGGCCCTAATCACCCAGCTAAACCAATATTTGCTCACTAATAATGAATTAGTATATATATACCCTCAACTCAGACCCTCTCTACTTCTAGAATAAAAGTAAAACTATAAAACCACCCAAGTAACTTTTTCTATGGTCACGCTAACATTGTTCTTAAAATCACATTGTGATGTCTTTTTCTACTGATCCCACAATGAAATTAGCTTAGTGGACTTCGGGGCCGGGGGACTTAAGGAGCCGCGGTGGGGAGCAGGCAGAAGAGACTCAACTTAGGAACTACAGTGGGGCCAGATTTTCTTCCTGAAAGCAGCAGTAATTTTAGGGATACGCGGCCCAGGAAAATGACGTGTCCTTCTGGCCCCAGGTGATTGCGCTCCTGGATGTAGGGGAGGTGGTCTTAAGGATTTCTTAGAGCCCTAAGTCCGGGCCTGAGTCCCTCCGCTCTTTCACTTGTCCTAAGGTAGGAATACATGTTAGATCGAAAAATTAAAGTAGGTATTAGTTGCAGAGAGATGAGGAGCTCAGCTCAGTTAGGAATGAACCGTTTTCTCAGCTAATCTCCGTTCTGTGGAAAGAATTTGACTTCTTGCGGTGGTCTCTGTTTCAAAGGTTTCCTGATGCATGTATTCACTAAAAAATAAATTTAAAAAATAATGTACATCTAGTACCTAGGAGGGGCATCCAAAGCCGAATAAAGTGGAGCCTACCGATGGACAGAAACATATTATTATAATACATAAGGTGGAGAAAGAGGGAGAAGGAACCTGAGAAATTGCTAGGATATTTTGAAGCAGAAAGTGAGATACCTAAATCTAGCCTGGGTCTGGTCAGGGAAGGCTTTCTAGAAGAGGCAATGCTTGAGCTGAGACTGAAAGGGTAAACATAAGTTAGCCTTATAAAAAACAAGCATAAGAAGAACATTCAAGGCAAAAGGAACAGCATGAGCAAAGTTATGGAAGCTAGAAATACATGACCTATATGAAGAAACACAAGTAGTTCAGAGTTGTTAGAGCATCAGGGTGTGTCAGGGAGTGGTAGATAAGACTTAATAAATAGATTGGAACTCTTGAATTCTATCTTGGAGGCATTGGGATACCTTTAAAGGATGTTAACCAGAGGACGTTAACATGATGAGATTTGGGTTTAGATCAGTCACTGGCAGAAGAGAGGAAAACAGAACTGGCAGGGCTAAGGCTGAAGTTTGGAGGCTGTCATTCCAGGCAAAAGAAAAGTGATGATATAAATTCAGCAGTTATGGTAAAGAGAGGTAGACTTGAAGAATATTCAGAAGGTAAAATCAGCAGAATATCATAAAAGATTGGTTTGTAAAGGAGAAGGAGGCTTAAGGATGATTTCCAGGTTTTTAGCGTGGGTGACTGCACGCTAATACTGCCAATGGAGATTGGTGCGGTGGAGAAACAAGTCTGAAGGACTAGGGGGAAACTTGCACTGCCAAGTTTGAATTGTACCTGTGGAATGAAGGTAGAAGTTTCAAAATACATTTGGATATAGACTTTGAAGCTCTGAGAAAAGCTCTAGTTTAAAGGTAAAGATTTAGAAGTTATCAGCATATGAGTGCTAGTCAAAATCAGGACAAAATGAAGTCTTGGGAAGGAATATGCCATAAAATGAGTTGTCGCTGACATTGTCAGAAGTGAGAAGAAAAGCCAGGCAACATCATAAAATGTTTTGTGCCTGTTAAATTGAGTAGAACCCAAGCATTCTATTCTCTGTTCTGCGCAAGTCCCCTACTTACCAATATGGCTTTGACTTCAACTTATGTCAGAAAAGTTGGGTAAACAGAGATATGTGGAGAACAACAAGAATGCGGACAATGACTGGTTCCGACTGGAGTCCAACAAGGAAGGGACTCGGTGGTTTGGAAAATGCTGGTACATCCATGACCTCCTCAAATATGAGTTTGACATTCCTATCACATATCCCGCTACTGCTCCAGAAATTGCAGTACCTGAACTAGATGGAAAAACAGCAGAGATGTACAGGGGTGGCAAAATATGTCTGACTGATCACTTTAAGCCTTTGTGGGCCAGGAATGTGCCTAAGTTTGGACTAGCTCATCTCATGGCTCTGGGGCTGGGTCCATGGCTGGCAGTGGAAATCCCCGATCTGATTCAGAAGGGAGTGATTCAGCATAAAGAGAAATGCAGCCAATGAAGGATCAAGCCACTGAGGCAGGACAGAGGGACCTTTGATAGGCTGCGGTTCCTGTTTTCCTGTGCATCATTCTTCTTACTCATCTAACTGCTTCCCCTGACACCCTTTCACCCATAATTGTTACTAAGTAGCTGCAGCAGACACTGCTGGAAGAAACAGCATTGCTACTGGATTTCTTAAATTGGGCTACAGAGGAAGAGGAAAAACTAGAGCCTTGAAAAACCAAGAGGCAATTTATATCCCTTCCCTAGGTGGAGCACTGGGAGGTCTAGAGGGATAGGGGGTGACCAAAAGTGGATACATAGTCTTTCTGGTTTCTCGAGATAACTCATCAATAAAAGCTGTTTTCTCTGGTGAAAAAAAAAAAAAAAGAAATTAGCTTAGTAATAACTTAGAAATTTTGTATCCTTCTTTCTAGATGAATTCTTTCCTGTGTTTTTTCTTGTTTGCTGTATTAATTGGTCGAAAGGAGCTGTTTGTTGCATTTGGTTTTAATGACAGCCAGCCCACTCTGATTGGACTATTGATCATCTTCCAGTTTATTTTTTCACCTTATAATGAGGTAATGTATAATCTTTAAAATTATCACACATATACTCTTATCTGTTTCAAATCTAGAACCTTGAGAGTAGTGAAAAAAGAAACAAACAAAACTATAGTTTTAACAAGCAAGTTTAGTCCCTTGATTTACTGGCCAGTATAAGAATGTAGCAGAAAAACCCAGTCCCAAATAAAAGGTGCTTCTATATTGTTAGGGAAAAAAAAGTGGAGAATTAGACTTTAGTGGTGAAAACCTCGATGTAGCCTGTACCTCAGAGACTTGGTAGATGGAAATTAACTATTGGAACACTATGTCCTAGACCACATTTCGTCAAGTGCTGGCGAAAATCTGTATGTGAGGCGACAAAACAACTGATAATTGAGTGTGTGTATGACTGGATAAGAGAGATTGTATGACAGTGTTCCTCTGGTTGCATTTCCTGACCACCTGCTTCATAACAGACTTAGCATCTGACTCCAGACCCTCTGAAGCAAAGTTGGATGTTTCATGGTAAGCAGTTTGAGAACCACTGCTCCATGACTGCTCAGTAGGGGAACGCCATATATGGTATAAGACATGGATTAATGAGACTGTATATGAATAAGTCCAGTGATGGCAACATACTAATTGATGAGGCTTCCAGAGTAAGCCAAGAGATCAGGGATCTTGAGATATCTCCATTCAGAAGAATTCTTCCTTTGGGACAAGTTGTAGAGTTAAGGTTTTAACTTTCTCCTTAAAAGGTAGGAGTAGGGTGAGGTATAAGGCACCAGGAAAGACAAACAGGGAGGAAGAGATCATGTTTGTATAGCATTGTCCACAGAATCTACATTCATTTTCCAGAGAAGTAAGATTTATTATCATTAAACTCTAAATGTTTTAATTTTTCAACTTTTGTTGAGAATACTTATAAAGTACTGTATGCTGATCGTTACTTCTCAAAGAGGTTATAGAACCGCTTGTAATGATATTGTGGAGAAGGAAATGGCAACCCATTCCAGTATTCTTGCTTGGAGAATCCCATGAACAGAGGAACCTGGCAGGCTGCAGTCCATGGGACATAACTTAGTGACTAAACCACCACCATAATGATATTGTCATTTCTGTCTTCAGTCACAATTCAGGAATGCCTTAAAGACACTGAGCTATGTGTATGAAATGTCCCAGAATCCTCTGCTCTTTATGCAGTCATGCTATTTATATAACTAATTTTCTTATAATCTCTTGCTGACTGTCAAGCTGATAATCCTTGCTAATGTCAGTGACCTTTCTGATATGGTCATTATTTGTTTCAAATTTTCTTCTTCAACCAACTAGAGACTGGGAAATCAGATAATCAAACTCATTAGGTAAAAGTTACTGGATTCTGACCGAGTGTATAAGTGTCCTCTGATAAGTAAGGCACCAGTAATGTTAGCCTGCTTTGGGCATCTAATTTGGCCTCTCAGTTTTTTATTTTATCTCCTTATATTTTGAGTAGTTGAGTTCACTTCAAAAAATAGCTAAGTAAATGTGGGATATTAGAGTGATTTGAAATATAATTAATTTGGAGATATTAGCAACTGTTTTAAAAACCTCAATGAGCCCAGGGTATTCATTTCAAAAAGATTAAGTATTTAAACAGAAAACCATATGTTTAATGTCCACATTTAAGAGGTCATAATAAGAAAGAGAGATTTTCTTGGGAAACGGGAAACATGCCTTATCAAGAAGGGTTTGAAAACCTACAGTGGAGCAGATGGGCGCGGGCGAGTGTCTGTTCAGGGCTTATTTGTGTCACAGTGAGGTTCAAGGGACAGCTGCCCGGGGACACTTGAAGTCAGGAGACACATAGACAGATTAGTTAATGATTATAACCCAAAAAGTACATTCAAGATTTGGAAAGACATTTCAGGTAGGAGCCAGATATTAGCTTTGAACATGTCTAAGAAGATATCAGGAGCTCCCAGACTTTATGTTGAAGCTCTGGATCTGCTGATGGCAATATGAGGTACAGTTGAGAGACTTTAAACTTTCTTTTTGCTTTATTGCCTGATGTATTTTAAGGTAAGAAATAGACATCATGTCATCCAACTTATAATATTAATACTTCAGTATGCAAATAAATAATTTTTCCCTCAAAAATTTCTATTTTCAAATGAAACTTGTCCCCTTCCTAGTAGTCACCCTCAGAGACTGAATATTTATTTTAATGAAGCTACCATAGCTCAGAACACTCTAAAAAATTCTATTTTGAGGCCATCATTAGAGGCTATAGTGTGTGTGTATACATGTATATACATCTATACATGTATACTTGTCTATGTTATTAGAACATTCTCAGTGAAGACGGTTGTTAACATCTAAAGGTGGATAAGTAAGCAAGATTATCTTTTTTTAATGGAAAAAAGAGTCTGAGTATAAACCACCACATCTTACCTCTGAGAAAGACGGTGTCATGGGCTTTGGAGTCGTCGAGAATGTCAGCACTACCACCTTCTAGTTGTGTGACCACAAATAAGTTGTCTCGCTTCTGAGATACCCCTTCTTCATCTGTAAAACAGGAGTAAGAGTCATTACCTTGTAGGATTGCTGGAGGATGTAAAACGCCGACTCAGCGCTTGGCCCATGGCAGGTCCTCAGAAGTATCTCTTCATTAAGATTGACGTGTCTTTGGATATATATCTGTTTCTGGTCTGTTTGCTTAAAGAGGGAAAGGCTCAATTTCCAGTAATTCCCCCACCCTAGGGTCTCCAAAATACAAGTGAGGTTTCTTTTGGCTTGCTGTTTCTCTTGTCCTGAGCTGAACTTCCTCTGCAGTATTGGCTCATGAAAGCTTTAGTGACAACAAAGAGGGGAAGTGGTTAAAATGCTTTTATTTCCTTTTTCAGGTTCTTTCTTTTTGCCTAACAGTCCTCAGCCGCAGATTTGAGTTTCAAGCCGATGCATTTGCCAAGAAACTTGGGAAGGCCAAAGACTTATATTCTGCTTTAATCAAACTGAACAAAGACAACTTGGGATTCCCTGTTTCTGACTGGTTGTTTTCCATGTGGCATTATTCTCATCCTCCACTACTAGAGAGACTTCAAGCTCTGAAAAATTCAAAACAAGACTGAGTTGCCCAGGGTCTGCAACTGAAGACATTTCTGATTATTTTCTGTCCTGGCAGCATGTTCTGGCTCTTGATGTTTTTAACTTTTTTTTTAAGGAAAAATGATTAAGTACAGAAAAGTGAAGCTTTAAATACATTTAATATCTCATTTCAAAAATGATTTTAATAATCCATTTCTTAAAGAAAACACTGGATGAAATTTTGAGGCTTAATGTTTTTAAAGGCATAGTTTTATCTTTAAAATCTAGTTTACCATCAACTTGTAAAATTATTTCAGAAAATACAGAACTTGTTTTATTTACATGTTTATACGGAACCTGCATATAAGGTATTTGGGGGCATATGTTTAAAAGGGAACACCACCTCTGAATTCTCTCTGTAAGGCAGAAATAGTGGTCCCAAATCACTGTGCTCATACCTAAGTTGAAACTTATTTCTACTTTTATGCTGTTATGATTTAAGCTGGCCAATCAGTGTTTTAAATAAGGAAAAAAAGTAATAATTCATAAGGCTGATGTTATACAACTGAAAGTAGTTAGAAATATGTACAGAGTATTTTAAATCATTGGGTTTTCTTTTTGTTTTTTAGAAAATTTCAGTCTTTATCTTTCTTTCCACCTGGTGGGTATGATCCCATTAGGGGTAATATAGTATTATCCCAAACATTCAGCTTTTTTCATTCATACTCTTAAGTATTCAATAAATAGTGCATCCTTTTACTTAGCAGAAATTGCCATATTGAACAGGTTTTGCTGTTAAAAGTGGGAGAATTGTGGAAAGAAGAAGAAGTGACATTTTAAGAGACATAAGAGTGAAATACTGATGATTCTCTTATGATGTTACAGGAAAAAATATAATTTTCTATCTCTTTGGACAGAAAAGTTTGTTTTTATTTTTCTAATTTTTATCAGTAAGTCATGAGTACTATTTTATTTAATCAGGCATAATTCCATTTTAGAAAATTATAGTTCTTGATATGCAGGCAATTTTTATTTTCAAAACAAATGTCATGAAAGATTTCCAGTTTCTGAAGCTGCATGTTTGACTCAAATCTCTGTTCACTTTCTGAATGAGACCCAACTTTGTGCCCAGAGTCCCACCCACTGGTGATGTATATACCTTCTGGGCATTTATTCCAAAGTGGGATCAACTGTGTGCGCTTGGCCTCTGGCCAGAAAGTCTTTTGCTTTTGGATGATGTCTCTACATGGAAACATAATAAAAGCAAGCCTCTAGTTTAGTACCGCATTATTTATTTTCCTAAGGAACAGTTCTGTGACTTTATCCAACATCTTTTACCTATGAATTCATGCTGTGATAACTGCCCTTCCTTCCTTTCTTGCCTTTAAATACAGTTCTACACCAGTGAAACATTAAAAATTGCCAGTGCAGATTGATGTACTTTGTCTGTGATTTGACAAAATCTGTCTGTCATTTGTTACCTGGGATGTATGGTTATTACCCTAGAGGAGCTGAGTGCTAGTAGCAAAGAGTAGAAGGGACAGCCATCGTGCTGCGTGGTGGCAGGACCACTGCTGTACCTCGCTCAGAGCCCTCTTCACTGCCTTCCTCCTGCTCCAGTCCAAAGCGTTACCAGTTCTTGCCGACGTCTGCTCAGAAGCGTCATTCAGAACCATCCTTCTCCGTTCCCGTAACTTCTCATTGTCTTGGTCTGTTTGGTCTACTCCAGCTGCCTCTCCGGCCTTTCTTTCATGTGGCAACAATAACTAGCTTTTTAATGCGCGATTGTTTTGACCTGGTCCCCTACAATTTATGGGAGGCCTAGGGATGGCCAGAGGCTACTACTGGTAGGTTCCTGAGGTATTGGCCAGTCAAGGGAGGGAGAAAGGCCAGCCAAGGAGGGAAGGAGGTTGCACTCTGTACGCTAATACTTGGTGGACAGAATGCAGTAGATACAGCCTCAGATAAAATGGTATGACGTCAGCTGGGTTGATTTCTGAATCTAAGGCAGAGTCCTTGCTGTGTGTATATACTGCCTTTGTCTGACTTGGTCCTATGCTAAAGTCTCAGAGCTACTAGTAAGTGATACCTCTGTTAGGATAGGAGCTGGGATCAAGTCAGTGATTTTAATACCAATGATGGTCCCAGCTTGCCCTTTGACCTGTATATCCTCATGGTCACCCCTAATCCTTTGTGTGATGACTCCCCTCCCTGAGGTCTCCTTCTTCCACTTGGTCTTTGTCATCCGTCTTTTTTTTGTGTGTGTGCATATGTACTTCATGTAGTTTTGATTGTTTTGAGAGTTCTGCCATCGTTTGCGGAAAAGTTTTCCCATAGCAGAAAGCTTACCTTGTGGGCCTTAAGTTCTGTCTTAGAGGCCATACAAAGAAAAAGTACAGAGAACCCCTTTCCAAAAACTCCTGATTCAGGATCATGATGATGTGAGCAAGTAACTTCTGTACCAGGCTATGTACAGTCTGGTGGATGAGCAGGAACAATCCACAGTGGGATGGTATAGCCCTGTTCAGATAATATGGATAGGGAGACCTCTGCCCTTCTCTTATTATCCAGGATGGTTTCCAGGGAGGAGGGTTTCCCAAACAATTTGAACAGATAGGAAGATACCTCCATGTGTCCTAAAACCCTGTGAAGCCAGGACTGTTCCCACCCGGTAAGGAGGATGAAGCCTGCACCTTCAGGAGAGAGCTCTCCTCTGGCTCTCTGCCTGATGAGCGACCAGCAGGGAAGCTTCACTTAGGCTTAGGATCCAGGGCAGGGCTCTAGAATGTAACACACCACTTAGTAGGCAGACCGTGGGTAAGAAGTGGAGCTTTTATGTCTCTCATCTGTTGTTTAGTCAGCGCATACGGTGCCCCGACAGGGTACCGAGCTCTCCTCTGGGTGCCGCAGGGTGCATGAGCAGATAAACCCAGAAAGAGCCCCACCTCATGGAGCTTACATTCTAGGGTGGAGAAACGGACAACCAGAGTAGAAATTCGTCAGTGATACATGTCTTAGGGAAAAAGGAAGGCCTGAGGTGTTTATGGGGTAGGAGGGAAGTTGTAATTTTAAACAGGATGGTTGTAAAAGTGTCACTGAAGGTAATGTTTGAACAAAGCCCTGGAGGAAGGGAGTGAGTGATCCCTACAGGTGTTTGGAGGAAGAGCGTTCCAGGAAGAGTGAACACGAACAGCAAGTGTAAAAGCCTTGATGTGGGAGTGAGGCAGTGTTTTAGAGACACCACGAGGCCAGAGAGGCTGGGATGGGGTGTTCTAAGGAGATGCGTCAGGAGATAGTCTGAGGGGCAGACATGGAGCAGACTTAGAGGGCCCCATAGGCCACTGGAGGGACTCAGGCTTTGATTAGACTGCAGAGGGGAAGACACTGGAGGGCTTGGGGCCAGGGAGTGGCATAATCTAAGTGTTAACTGGCTACTAGGGTGAGGAGCAAAGGTACCAGCTGGGGACTAGTTGGGAAGCTCTTGCAATACTTCCAGCAAAAAAGTAAAAATGGATGCTAGGGTAGTAGGGAAGTGATGAGAAGTGGTTGGATTCTAGAAATATTTTGAAGGCTGAGCCAACAGGATTTGCTGATGCATCAGACAGAGGTACAAGAAAGAGTGGAGTAGAGAATGCCTCCAGCATATTTAGCTTGTCACAGAGAGAATGGCGTTGCCAGTAACTGAGATGGCGAGCAGGGGGATTTTGGAGGGGCAGAGCATCTTAACATTTTCCTCATGTGAAAATTGAGATATCTACTAGACATCTAAGGAGGGATGTTGAGTGAGCAGTCCAATAAATGAATTAAGGGGAGAGATTCAAGCTAGGGAGTTACAGGCGGAATTTAAAGCCACTGAACTGAATGAGACCACAAGAGGAGTGAGAGAAAAAGATGTGCCATGTGGTCCTCTGACTTTCACATGCTGGGGAGACGAGAGACCCAGCAAAGGAATCTGAGTAGGACAGGGTGGTGAGCTAGAAGCTGAAGTTTAACTTTTTTAAAACAACTTTATTCCCGTAAAAAGGAGCTAAAATATGGGATGGTAGCTGTAAGGAGACGTGGGATTGAGAGAGACTCATTTTTTAACATGACAAATGGGGATAATACCTGGTTTTTGGAGCTATCTTAAGGGTTGAACGAGATCACATTTGCAGGATGTTTAGCACAACAGATAATAAGAGCTCAATAACTGATTCATGATAATGATATTAATAATTCATCATAATTGCTGTGGTGTAAATAAGCACAAAAAACAAGTGC
This sequence comes from Ovis canadensis, assembly GCF_042477335.2. Lineage (NCBI taxonomy): Eukaryota > Metazoa > Chordata > Mammalia > Artiodactyla > Bovidae > Ovis > Ovis canadensis. The sequence continues at coordinate 15,590,491 of NC_091245.1, forward strand.
CTAACGCAGCTGGCAGTTGGGGTGAGGAGAGGGTTACTAGAGGACATGATTAAGTTTTCAAAGAGAAGGAATCAGGTAGGCAAGGGCAAGGGGGTACAAAATTATGAGAACATGGGGGACTTGGGGGACTATGAGATGCTAGAGTGAGAAGTGAGGCCGGAGAGGAAGAGGGCCACACGTAAAGGCCTGTGTGCCATAATAAAGCAAATGAATATTATCCTGTATAATACAATCAGGCATTTAGCTGGTATCTATTAAATCCCTGCTAAATGCCACACATTGTTGTAGGCTCTGAGGGTACAGCAGGGAACAGAACAAGATCCCCTGCTTCATGGAGCTTATATTCTTGTTGAGGAGACAAAGAACAGCACTCAAAGAATGAATGAATAAATATTTTGCTAAATATTCACTCATTTGTGAAAAGGTGGTCAGCAGGGTTGGAGATGAATTTGCAAGACAAGGTGAAGGCAGATAGAGTTACAGATGATGCGGGTTTCACAGTCCTGGGTACTAGGTGGATGGTAGAACTAGATACTAAGGAGGAGGAGCAGGTTAGGGGCAGGGGTGACCAGTTTTGGATGAGTTGAGTTTGAGGTGCTTAGCAGAAAGGTATTCAAAGGGGCAGAGGACACATTTCTCCTCATCCACTATAATTGGTTGTAACCTTATGAACAGCATAAGAGTGGCGGAACCAAAATCACAGCAGATGGTGACTGCAGCCATGAAAATAAAAGACGCTTACTCCTTGGAAGGAAAGTTATGACCAACCTACACAGCATATTGAAAAGCAGAGACATTACTTTACCAACAAAGGTCTGTCTAGTCAAGGCTATGGTTTTTCCTATAGTCATGTATGGATGTGAGAGTTGGACTATAAAGAAAGCTGTGTCGAAGAATTGATGCTTTGGAACTGTGGTGCTGGAGAAGCCTCCTTGGACTGCAAGGAGATCCAACCAGTCCATCCTAAAGGAGATCAGTCCTGGGTGTTCATTGGAGGGCCTAATGTTGAAGCTGAAACTCCAATACTTTTTTTTTTAACCATTTATCATTTATTTATTATTATTATTTTACTTTACAATATTGTATTGGTTTTGCCATACATCAACATAAATCTGCCACGGGTGTACACGTGTTCCCCATCCTGAACCCCTCTCCCACCTTCCTCCCTGTACCATCCCTCTGGGTCATCCCAGTGCACCAGCCCCAAGCATCCTGTATCCTGCATCGAACCTGGACTGGCGAGTCGTTTCTTATATTATACGTTTCAATGCCATTCTCCCAAATGATCCCACCCTCTCCCTCTCCCACAGAGTCCAAAAGACTGTTCTATACATCTGTGTCTCTTTTGCTGTCTCGCATACAGGGTTATCATTGCCATCTTTCTAAATTCCATATATATGCATCAGTATACTGTATTGGTGTTTTTCTTTCTGGCTTACTTCACTCTGTATAATAGGCTCCAGTTTCATCTACCTCATTAGAACCTATTCAAATGTATTCTTTTTAATGCCTAAGTAATACTCCATTGTGTATATGTACCACAGCTTTCTTATCCATTCATCTGCTGATGGACATCTAGGTTGCTTCCATGTCCTGGCTATTATAAATAGTGCTGCAATCAACATTGGGGTACATGTGTCTCTTTCAGTTCTGGTTTCCTTAGTGTGTATGCCCAGCAGTGGGATTGCTGGGTCATAGGGCAGTTCTATTTCCAGTTTTTTAAGGAATCTCCAGACTGTTCTCCATAGTGGCTGTACTACTTTGCATTCCCACCAACAGTTGAAACTCCAATACTTTGGCCACCTGATGTGAAGAGCTGACTCATATAAAAAGACCCTGATGCTGGGAAAGATTGAGGGCAGGAGGAGAAGGGGACAACAGAGGATGAGATGGTTGGCTGGCATCACCAACTCAATGGACATGGGTTTAGGTAGACTCTAAGAGTTGGTGATGGACAGGGAGGCCTGGCGTGCTACAATTCATGGGGTCGCAAAGAGTCAGACACGACTGAGCGACTGAACTGAACTGAAGCCCACCCAGTGCCATCATATTGAGACCCACTCCCGGTGGAGGGAACAACCTGGATGCTCTAGGGCAGGGGTCCTCGACCCTCAGAAGTACAGCAGGCAGTGAGCAGTGAGTGAGCAGGCAAAGCTTCATTTGTATTTACAGCTGCTCCTCATCAGTCGGGCTTCCCTGGGGGCTCAGCTGGTAAAGAATCCGCCTGCAGTGCAGGAGACCTGGGATCGGTCCCTGGGTTGGGAAGATACCCTGGAGGGGGGCATGGCAACCCAGTCCAGTATTCTTGCCTGGAGAATCCCCATGGACAGAAGAGCTTGGCAGGCTACAGTCCAGGCTACAGTCCTTGGGGTCACAAAGAATCAGACACGACTGAGCGACTATAAACACAACCTCATCACTCACGTTACTGCCTGAGCTCCGTCTCCCCGTCAGATCAGCAGTGGTATTATATTCTCACAGGAGCATGAACCCTTCTGTGAAGGGCACATGCGAAGGATCTAGATTGCTCGCTCCTTATGAGAATCATCTCAGAACCATCCCCTCTAATCCCCCCAGTCTGTGGAAAAACTGTCTTCCAAGAAACCAGTCCCTGGTGCCAGAAAGGTTGGGGACTGCTGCTCTGGACCATCTTAAGAAATGTCTCAGCCACACACAAGCTGAGACCAAATCCCTTCCTGGTTTGATGATTGGTGGGGTCCTCTCTCAGCACCCTGAACATAATTATGCATTCACTTAATCACTATTTTATTGAGTACCTGGTATGTGCCAGGCACTGTTTAGTCTTTGTCTTTGAAACTCTTTTATTTTTCTCTTTACACATGATTTTTTCCCGATGTATAGAGTATGTATGCATATATGTATCTTTGGTGAAACATTTAAATTCTACTCAGCAAATTTCGATTATATAGTCTTATCAACTGTATAGTCACTTATGTTTTACATAAGCTCCCTACCAGGCACTGTTCTATATGGTGGGGAATGAAGTGGCCTATGAGACCAGAGTTTCTGCCCTTATTTGTTGTATGTTATATATTGAATAGGGACAAGTGCTAAGGAAAAATAGTAAAACCCAAGATGAATATCAATATTGGGGTAGGGATGAGAAGGTCACTTTTGAGTAAAGACCTGGCCTGAGACCATGGACTACATTTTGGCAAAGAGCTTTCCAGGTTCAGAGCATAAATAGCATGCATGTGGCATGGCGTGTTTGAGGAGCAGCGCAGGGGCTCGAGTAGCTGGAAGGAAACAAACCAGGGTCCAAGCATGGACATGAGGTCAGAGAGGCTTGTAGATCACAGTAAGGATGTGGGTTTTTCCTGAGTGAATCACCCTCCAGAAAGTATCAGAAAGGCTACCTTCCACTAGTCCCTGGGAGTCAGCCCCCTTTTGGCTCCTTCAAATGCCTGAGTCATAAGGAATGAAGTGTAACCCTTAATCCTGCTTAAGATCTGTGAATCATGTAAATCAAATCCTCCAGTGGACCTACTCAGAGAAAGTCACAGAAAGGGACAAGAAAAGAGGCCAGGACACCTCAAGGACTAGGTAAACTGGCTCTTTAAGCCCAAAGTCTCAGGCACCAGGATGAGTAAAGAGCCATGGCTTTGGAAAGGAGAATGCTTCCCCATCAGGTATGATGACCTGGGAGCCGGCTCGGGGCCAGTCTTCACTGCCCCCTGCAGCCCTCATCTGCTTCCCCTGCACGGAACGCTTGATTCTCTCTACATTCCAAGTGTTCCCCCAGCAGCCTATGGCAGCAGCAGGGCCTTCTGAGGGGCCTGGGATGCTGTGACTCAGGATTTGCGAAAGCACTGGCGCTGAAGCCACCTCTGTGGGCCCTAGGGCTACCTAAGAGTAGCCATCTGTCCCTGGAGGGGTAAAGGAGCTGAGAAGTCACCCATGGTGTGTGTGTGGATGGATGCAGGGGAGGCTGTTGAGGGGAGTCCCGGCCTCTGCTGGCCAGGGGAAGAGAAGGCTGCTTCAGTACAAATGGGGACATGCAACCAAGTTTAGGGTGAGGTCTAGGAGGGCCCAGACTTCATCAGATGCTGGGACCTCAGGCTGGAGTTCTTGTGTCTCCTGGAGGGAACCAGCAGAACTCTTCAATAATGGAGCCAAGAGGTTGGTCACTAGCTGAATTTCAACAGCTCCCACCATCGCATGGGTCAGAGGCACCTGCCACACCCTTTCCTGCTCCTGCTGCTTGGAGTAGCCCTGCTGGCCTACACAGTTAATGAGGCTGGGAGGCCCCAGACGGTCACATCCGAGCCAGTCTCCCCTGGATGTCCTCTCAGTGAAAGTGGCGTGACAATGTCACTTCTGCTCTCATCATCCAGCTTCAGGTCTGTTTTTCTCACGGACCTGGTAACCCCTCGAAAGCAAGAGCCAGGTCCTCCCATCTTTGGCTGCCAGCTCCTGCCCCAAGACCAGCACACGCTGAGTGCCAAAACTCACAGAGGACCTCCTGTGGGCCAGGCTCTGGTGAGACACTGGGTACTCTCTACAGGATAAATGAGGCAACCTGGGTCCTTGCCCAGCTGTACAAAGGCTGGGAAGGGATCTGCCCACAGCTAGATAGCAGGCCACCATCCTGACTCTACCTGCAGGCTTTTCCCACAGGTGTTCCTAAAATAGGCCAGGCCACCCTCACAGTTCAGGATGTGCCCAGAGGAAAGTACCCCACCTTCCACCCTCCCCTTTCTAGAACCCCTGACCATCCTGCTCAGGTCGTGGGGGCCCACCCCTAACCTACGGGAAATTAAGCTCAGCACTCACATCTTGGCTTGTACCCAAGTTGAGGGTTTTTATTTACAGAAAGGCCTGGGTGGATCTAGGGTTTGGTGGGAAAGGGTGACGCCAGGAAGGAAAGGGAGATGGGTGTTTAAATACTCAGATGGGAGGAAGGCAGGGAGGAAGCAGAGGACTGGCTTAGGGATGGCCCCCTCTGGGCAGTCACCCAGTAAGCCTGGGGGCGAAAACGGGATCAGGAACTAGCAAAGGCCTCGGTCCACTTGCCCCAGGGACAAGATGGCCAGTGGAGGATGGTGCAGATTAAGGACACGTTTGTTTTGATGACATCCGAGCAGTGCTCCAGGAACGAAGGCCACCCCATCCTCTCTGGACCGTGAACTCTCCAGTGCCACGTGCCCTGTTGGCCTCACCTTTTCATCTGATGCCCTCCCTTCCCTTCCCCCATGTTTTAGAATTTCCTTTTCCTCAGGACTCCTGGATCCCAGATGGAAGGTCCTGGAAAAGCTAGTTTCCTGGACTGAGGCATGGGGTGCATGTCCACCCAGAGGGGCCTGAGTCCTTTCCCCCCCAGGATGCCCACTGGGCTCTGTCTTGGCCTGATGCTCATGGCCCTTTGATGGATCCAGGCTCCGTGAGGCGTGCAGAGGCGTAGGCTGAGGCTCCAAGGCAGGCCGCAGGTTCACAGAAGCCTGGCAGCCCCATGGGGCCTGGCAGGCCAGGTCGACCTGCCTCTCCTGGGGCCCCTGGAGCCCCTCGATCTCCATCTTTGCCATTGATTGCCTGACCAGGCCGGCCAGGCAGTCCTATGGAAGGGAAAAGGTCAAGACATCAAGGTCTCCTCCTATCTCAGCCTTCGAATTCCTCAGTCTCTCAGGGAAACTGAAGTCAAGGACACCATAGAAAGAAGGGACTCTGCCCCAGACACAGGTTCTAAGAGAGTCATGTCTCATGGTCCATTACTCCCAGTCAGTGAGTCGGGGGAATAAATGCCCCTTCCCTTCCCTCCATGAAGCAGATTTTTGTGTAACCCAGGAAGTCCTTGGAATCCCAGCTGTCCAGTTCCCAGCCAGACCTGACCCAGAGGCTCCTGGCTGCTCCAAAGGGATGCAAAAATTAGATGCATGGGACTGAGTTGGCCTCATGTGAGCGCACGAGGGAGGCCTCCATGGAAGAGACCCAGTTGTGTTGGGTCATTAATCTCAGGACTGAGGGACAGGACTGCTACTGGGCAGGGCCACGGTCTTACCTGGGATCCCCGGGGGCCCAGGCATCCCGGGGTGCCCACGGCCAATTTCTCCCTGATCACCTTTCTCTCCACGTTTTCCTGCAGAGAAAGAACCGAGCCTTAATTTTTCAGAATAGGAAAAATTTTTTTTCTTCTTGGCTTGCTATTTAATTTTTACTTCACACACAATAATTATTTCTATTTTGTGCTAGTTTATAATAGGAGACAGTTGGAAATGATTGCAGAACTGACTAAGTAAAGGCAAGTCCAAAGGATGGAAGGCTATAAAGCTGATAAAGTTCATTACAGGAAAGTGTCTGATAATGTCAAAAGTCGGCATTTAGTATATACCAACTCCATGTAAATTACCTCTAAATGTAATCCTCCTGGCAACTATAAGATTGTTGCTATAAATATCTCCATTTCACAGATGATAAATCTAAGACCCAGGAATATTAATGGGTAACTTGTCCAAGAGCCACAAAGAGAAAGTGAGAGAGTCTGGATTCAACACCTGCCTTGACTCAAGCTTGCCTTCCTTACTGTTTTGTTCATCTGCCTCCCCTCTTTTAGAGACATGGAGGGATGTTTATGCTGCTAAGTCACTTCAGTCGTGTCTGACTCTGTGAGACCCATAGATGGCAGCCCACCAGGCTCCCCGGTCCCTGGGATTCTCCAGGCAAGAACACTGGAGTGGGTTGCCATTTCCTTCTCCAATGCATGAAAGTGAAAAGTGAAAGTGAAGTCGCTCCGTCGTGTCTGACTCTTCGCAACCCAATGGACTGCAGCCTACCAGGCTCCTCCATCCATGGGATTTTCCAGGCAAGAGTACTGGAGTGGGTTGCCATTGGAGTACAACTAAGTCAATTTAAAACAGAAACAACATCCCTCCCCCCCCCCAAAAAAAAACACCCAGGCTATAAATTAGTACATTTGTTTCTATCAATTTGCTACTGAAAAGCAAGCCTAGGAGTTATATGGAAGAGCCATGGATGAGAATGTCTATACCTCATCCTAGGAAGGGGAATGATAAAAGAGAGAAAACAGGAGGCTGAGCCATCAGCTGGCATAACTGAGACCCCAGGACGCTGGTCTTGGCCAAATCCCCATCTCCCAGCCACCACAGAATAGCACTCACCCTTGGGCCCAGTGTTGCCAATCTGACCCACGGCTCCCACGATGCCAGGAACGCCCCGAGGGCCGGGGTGCCCATGGGGTCCCTGTTTGCCCGGGTACCCAGGAGGCCCAGGGGGTCCTGGAGGACCCATCATCCCAGTCGCACCCAGGGCCTCCCTCTTGGCACTCACAGCCATTTCTGCCAGTTGCTCTGGAGGGAGGGAGGAGACAGAGAAGTCTGTAAGGTGGGTGTGGCTCAGAAAAACTGGGAAGGCAGAGCATCCTGGCCTCTGGATGTGCAGACAGAACAGCCGGGGGTCAACCTCCCCCTTCCTCAGGCTGCTCTGCAGACATCAAAGGTCCTGAGCGGGTGAGGACATAGGTAAGGTCCCCAACCCCTTGGAGGCAGAACTTGTGACTTTCCCACAAGGCCACATGGAGAGTCAGTCTTCTGAAGGGTGGCGATGCCCTGGAGGTGAGGAGGAGGAGTTGGTGCCCCCTCACCTTGCAGCATCTTCAGCACCACATCCTCGATGTGCTGGTCACTAGCATCTCGGCCCTGAAAGCAGAGGAGGTCTTTCAGGAAGAAGCCCCTGGCTGCCAGGTCTGACTGCTCTGGTGCTATGACCCCTTCCTGTTCCCATTTTCTCACCAGCGGTATTTTCAGCATCTGACTGAAATCCCTCCAGCACCCACACCCATCCTCTCTGATCTCGGGTACCAGCCTCAAGGAAGGAACTCCCAGCCTTTGAGGGGATAAGCAGCAACCAACCCAAAGAGGCGCGTTCTCTAAGAGACTCCTCCCCTGGAAGCCAACTCACCGCCACGCCCGGCCTCCCGGGCTGTCCGGGCAAGCCTCGGTCTCCAACCAGTCCTCGAGGGCCCGGAGGCCCCGGGTAGCCCTGCACCCCCGGGGCTCCCGCATCTCCGCTGGGGCCGGGGTAGCCAGGTTCTCCGCGGACTCCTTGCTGCGGGGTGGGTTGGGTTCCCAGCGGGAATCAGGGGACGCACGCGCAGGGGTGGTGGGTGGGGGGTTATGCAGGAGTAAGGGAAGGATGGCGTGGGGGGCAGGGAAGCCGGGAGAGTCGAGGGCCTAGTCCCCAGCGGCGTTGAGGCAACGGGGCGGGGGTGCGCGGGCGGGGCGGCAGGAGCGGGGGAAGGTGGCGTCACAGCTGCAGGACTCACCTGTCCTTTGGGTCCCGGCTCGCCCGACTCGCCCTGTAGGCACAAGGAGGTGCTGTCCCGAGGCGGTGGGGTACCCAGGCCCGCCCGCTGCTCCCCTCCTCCACCCCGCGCAGCCCGCTCACCTTCTCGCCTTTCTCTCCGGGGAGGCCAGCCACCCCCGGGTCGCCCTGCAGATTGAGACAGGGTCAGGTCGCGGCGGCCCGACACCCCCGCGCCCCCATCCCGATGCGATGCGAGAGATGCCCTGGGGGTGGGGGTGAGGAGGTTTGGGGGGAAGGCGGGTTGCTGGCACTCACCACTCCACCGCGGGGCCCTGTCTTCCCTGGGGAACCCTGTTGGAAGTGGGGAGTTCAGAGCCTGGTGAGCTCCCATCCAGGGCAGGCTGGGCCTGGCTCCCCAACCCAGGCTCCCAGCCACAGCCGCCTCCGAAGCTCCACCTCGCTCCCCAGGGTCCCTGGGGACGGGCAAGGGGTCATTTCTCCAGGTGGATTTGAGGCACTGGAGCTCCACTGACCCCTCCCTCAGAATCTGAAGGCCTCTTCCCCTGGTATTTTTCAGTCCCAGTTAGTACCTTGTCTCCCTTGATGCCTGGCAAGCCTTGGGGCCCTGGAATTCCAGGAGGACCCTGTTCCCCTTTGGGGCCCTGAGGAGAAAAGAAACCAGAGGAATAAGTCAGACAAGGTGCCCAGACATACTCCCAGAGCCCATCTCAGCTGCCCTGTACTTACCTGCCGACCTTGAGGGCCTGGCTGCCCCACTGGCCCCCTCTCACCGTGGTCACCCTGAAATGGAAAGTAAAGGTCACACCCTAGCCATCAGCGGGGGCAGCCTCTCCCTGCCAGATCCCAGACCCTGCATGGTCAGCGTGCCCTCTATTCCTGCGGTCACCACCATGGAGGTCATTGGCTCCACTTCACAGACCAGCAGACTGAGGTCCTGGCTGGGGAGGCCTCACGATGGAGCTTTGAGAGGACCCAGATTCTGGGTCCAGCAGTGCCAGCTGCTGCAGAGGCCCCCAGGGAGGGACCACTGTGCCAGGCACTTACCTTCTGCCCCATGATGCCCTGGGGACCGATTTCTCCTCGAGGCCCTGGCTCTCCCTGGGGGACAGAGAAATCCGGAGGTGAGCAGTAGCCTGGAGGATCCCTCCCTCCTTTCCACACCTGACCAACCCTTACCCACTCCTGGGGCTCAGCTAATTTACATCATCAGGGAAGACTTCCTTCACCTTCTTTCTTTGGGTCCCTGTCCTTTTCCTTCATAAGACCCAATACATTCGGAGTCTTTAATTCAGTGTCTTTCTCACAAATCTGTAAGCTGTCTATCTCAGTGTCTAGTGGGTTGCAGATGTTTGGTGAATGTTTATGCAGTGAGTGATGGAGAAGGAAATGGCAACCCACTCCAGTCCTCTTGCCTGGAAAATCCCATGGACAGAGAGCGTGGTAGGCTACAGTCCATGAGGTCGCAAAGAGTCAGACACAACTGAGTGACTTCACTTTCTTTCTTTTCTTTCTTTTATGCAATGAGTGAATGAGTCTGCCTGCTGGATTGTCAGCCCCAGTCATCTAGAGAGGTCACACCCCAGGACAGAAGCAGCCCCATCCTCTTTGCACTGTACATAGGGAAAGGGGGGTAGAGAGAGATGAGAGCTTTCCTGGGTCAGCGTGAGAGTCCTGACTGGCCCCAAGGGCACTCTGAAGCTAGGGCTCCACCCCACAGTCTCACTCTGGCTCCACAGGCTAAAAGCAGAGTCCTCAGGCCTGGAGGGAGGGATGGGGAGGAAGCAAAGCAAGAAGAGCCCTTGAGTCAGAGGAGGGGGCACTTACCTCCTTCCCGGGGGGACCGGAGACTCCAGGGAAGCCCTGCCGGCCTGGCTCACCCTGCAGGAAAAGAGTTCTGAGGTCAGTCTGTGTAGCCTAGTCAGGCCCTTGGCCTTGGAGAAGCCAATGAGTTGAGAAGCGGACCGGGTTCTTAGGGCCTCTGGACTCCACTGACTTGCAGCCACGCCATCCTGTTCTCTAGCCAGGATGAGAGGTGGGAGGGAGGCAACAGGAGGGAGGTGATTAGGCCCAATGAATCTGTGTTCAAGCCCAGTCTCTGAGCCTGAGAAGGCCTGGACCTTGCAGTCTTTAAGCCACAACCCTGGTCCCTGCCCTCAGGCTCCCTTGCTCAGATGAAGCCAACTCTCTGCCCCCAGCCTGGGGTCACCTTACCTTGTCTCCAGGGCCTCCTTTTGTCCCAGGCATACCAGGCACACCCTGTAGAAGGAAGCTGATGTCAGTTTCTCCCTTGGCAGCAGGGAGCCCTGAGCATCTGCTATTTTGCCTCCCAGATTCCTCTCTCGCCTTGTGGGAGCTGAAGAGCAGAAGGCCCAGCCATGAACTTGACTGTGCCCAGCCCTGAATCCCTGCTGAGACAGGAGATAGCAACAGAAAGACCTGCTTTCCAAGGCCTGTGGTCCACAGGGAGAAGAGGAGCACATGCGAGAGCATACAAGAACATGGTCTGCACATGGATATGTTAGCAGTCCTCAAGTATCCCTGGCAGGGAAGGATGGGGGTTCCCAGAAGGTGGGGGACGGAGGTGGGCCTGAATTGTGAGAAGACTCAGAGATGGGAAGGGCATTCCAATAAGAGGAACCAGTAAGGCCTGAAGGTGTGGTGGTAGAAAAGCTAAGGCTCTGTTGAGAAGGGAGAGGGTGAAGAGGGGCAGTGGCTGACGGGTCAGATTATGGTGGTTCTTGGATGCTAAGATGAGCTGTGAGGATGAGGAGTGTAGCTATCCTGGTCATAACCGTTCCCCTGCCACTTCCTGCACCTCAGTGACTCTGCTGAATGACTGGACAGAATGACATTTTCCTGGAGGCGGTGGGGGTGGGGGGGTTGGGGAACAGGGAGGGTGGAGCACCATGGAAGATATTTAGCAGGGAAACGGTCAGATTCCACTTAGCCAACATGGAGGGTTGGTATAATCCAAGAGAAGGCTGGGGCGGCTGTCCAAATGATGAGGCCTAAGCCAGGCCGCAATTGGTGAGAAGGCCTGAGCTGAGCAGGGACAAGGTCCAGAGCACAAGTCCTGAGTATGTGACTTCCACCTCATCAGCCACTCACCCCACTTTGGGGAAGGGGGCCACAGAGTGCCTGGGCTCTCGGTGGAGGAGAAGCGACTTGCCCTGTGGCGGCTCCCATGGCTCCACCCTGTACTCACCGCTAGGCCCTGGTGGCCTGGGTTTCCCGGCCGCCCCGCCTGTCCCGCACTGCCCTGCGAGAGACAGAACCAGAGGCATAAATGAGAGCTCCAGCCGGGGGGTCCATGGCCCCCGAGGGCAGGCAGGGAGACTGAGGCCCCGAAGCAAGAAGGATGTGTTGGTGACACACTTGAGGCTCCGAGGCCTCCAGGCTCAGTGCAGCGGGACTCAGAGCCTCAGCTGGGAGGACCCCTGACCCTCACCCCCATCCCAGGGGCCGTCCCCACTCCTACCTTCACTCCAGGCGTGCCTGGGGTCCCGTCCTTGCCGTCAATGCCTGGGGGTCCCTGCTCAGCAGGAAAATTGAAGGGAGATTCACAATGGGGAAATGCCTGGGGTCAGGGCCCCCCTCCACGTCCCTCTGTGGGGGGCAGTGTGCAAGTGGGAAGTGGGCCTGGTCAGCTTGGGAAGCCCCAGCAGCCAACTGGGGGAGCAGAATGGAAGTGGGAAGGGATTTCAGGAGATGGATGACAGTCCTTCCCTTGTGTGGGTGATGAGTGTCTCAAGACCCCTCCTACATCACCACTCTATTTACAGGTGAAAAAAACCGAGGCACAGAAAGAGGGCATTTCCCAAGGTGACAGAGCCAGCCCACTGGCCACAGAGTTCAGTCTAGAACCCCAGGCTCCTCCTCCTCTGGGGGCTTGGAGACCCGCCTGGACCCTGCCCTCTATCTACTTACGGTTGCTCCCTTTGGGCCTGTTAGTCCCTGGGGTCCTCGAACTCCTTGGCTCCCCTGCAAAGTAGACAGAGAGCAGACCGCCTTCAGGAGGCTGAATCCCAGTCTGGCTATTCAGAGAACTGCTGAGAACAGTGACCTCTTGAGTCCCAGGGTCCCTGTGGCACAGACCATGCTGTGCAGGGGCTGGTGGAGAGGGTGCTCGTTGTGTGACTTTGCCCTGGACCCAGCGGGAGGGAGCAGAGGTGGGCATCAAGCAGGCTGTGCAGGAGCAGCGGCAGGACAGGGGAGGAGCCAGTGTGACCCACCAAGGCCCTGAGTGACACTGATGTGAAGAAACCCAGCGACCAAAGACAATGTGTGGGCTTGGTTTGGGTCTTGATTTGAACAAGAACCCTGAAAAGACATTGTTGAAATCATTAGGAAAAATTGAGCACAAGCTGATCATTAGATTATATTCAGGAATAACTGGATAATGTTGCTTGTGTGATAGTGATATTGTGGTTATGTGAGGAACCTTATTTTTAAGAGATACATTGAAAAGTGAAATGGGTAACAACATAATGTTAAGAATTTGCTTGAAAATATCAGAGTAAAGGAAAGAAAGGGAGAAGGGGATGGATAAAGTGAGTGTGGCAAAAGATTAGTTTGGGGAGAGAGGGACATAAGGGTTCACTGTATTATTTTCCCTACTTTTGCATATGTTTAAAGACTTGCATAATAATAATAATTTAAAAAACCTAACAATAACAACAAAACCCCTAACTTTACTTTCTGCTCAATTTTTCTGTAAACTCAAAATTGCTCAGAAGAAATACTCTTATTAATTTTCAAAAGGAGAGCATTAAGAGATCTGGGATCTGGGCCAAATCTCATTAGCCCCATGACTGATTTGCTGGAATTTCATTGTCTGGCCTGGTGACTGTGGGACTGGATCCTACAGCTTCTCCCTAAGCCTGAATTTGACCAGCAGTAGGCGAGGCTTGGAGGAAGGAGCTGCTGGGCTAGCTGGGCTAGGGGCACAGATATTCTCCCCTCACATCAGCCACCCACATGCACAGACACACAGAATAACACGTGTGCACGGGCGTATACATGTGCACACACACAGATATGCATCTACATGTGCACACACGCAGACACGTGTGCACCTCAGTGTATCCACCTGAGGCTTGGGTGGAGCTGAGTCCACCCAGCTCTCCCCCACGGGGCCCTGACTGCAACAGGGGTGACTGAGGACTCACCACATCACCCTTCTCTCCAGCTCGGCCCGGTGGTCCCCGCGGACCTTCCTCACCCTGGCAGGAAGGACAGACAGAAATCCAAGTTACATGGGCTCAGGGAACTCACATCCTTTGCACCCCAGAAGCTGCATCCAGGGGAGGAAAGTGGGCGCAAGGAAGTAGGAGCAGACTCACAGGTGACCCGGCAGCGCCGATGGAGCCCACCATGCCTTTGTACCCCTGAGGGCCCTGGGGAGAGGAGAGATTGTGGGTCAGTCCTGGCTGGACCCCAGAAGCCAGAGGGCTGGTTCCGGCAGCTCTTTCTTGCAGGACAACCCCCCAGACCCACTCACCGTCTCTCCTTTGGGTCCCGCCATGCCTGGGTAGCCCCTGACGCCCTGGGGACCCTGTCAAGACAGAATGACAGTGATGGCAACTAGAAGGCCCACGTCATGACACCTTCCCTGAACCCCAGCCCAGTCTTCTCGATGTCTCCCTAAGGCAGGCACAGAGTCCCTGTCACAGATGGTCAGTGAGACTCAGAGATGCCAGGGACTCGCCAGGGTCACTCAAAGGAACAGTGGCAGAACCAGGGCCCCAGCTGAGCCTTTTGGCTGACAGCAGCCTTGGTTCCAGTCCCCCAGTGTCTCACAGGCAGCCTCATCCAGAGCCTCACCAGCTGGACACAGGCATCTCTTCCATCAGTTAGAGCCCAGAGCAAGGGAATGACTCCACTAAGGTCTCCCGAGGGGATGAGGTGGGGCGGGGAAAGTGTTCCTTACCGGTGGTCCAGGGATGCCTTGCTCTCCAGAGGCACCCACATCTCCCTTGGGACCCTAAGGGCCAGGAAAGAGAGATCAGATAGGCAGGCAGATGGAGAGACAAATATTCAGACAACCAAAGACAACATCCTCTTCTCAGCAAGAGCAGGCAGGAAGGCGTCCTGGAAAGCATAGGGTCCCAGGGAGGACAGATAGGGCAATGGGGGCACAGCAAGGGAAGGGGCTTGCCCAGGGACACACTGACTTAGCGCCTAGGCCTCCTGCCTCCCAGCTCAAGGCTTCATCCCCGGAGCCCCACAGGTGAAGGGAAGGGAGAAGGATGCGGGGAGGCTCCAGCAGGACCCTCTCCACACACACTCTCCCACGGCCCTCCGCCCTCGCACTCACCGGCTTCCCCTGGCGGCCGGAATCTCCCAGAAGCCCGCGTCTGCCTGGATGCCCCTGCGGGGAAGGAGAGAGCTTAGAGTACGTCCCGTCCCCCCCTCCCCTGCTCCGCCCCCCAAGACTTGGGCCAGAAGCTCACCTTCACGCCCTGCAGCCCTGGGGGCCCTTTCACGCCCGCTGGACAGTTGGTTGGACACTGGAAGAGAAATCCCGCAGGGTTCTGTGTCACTGGCCTGCCCCAGGCCAATAGAGCAGTGCTTCCCAAGACCTCTCCTCCATCCGCACCTGGCTGCGCCTCTCCGCTGCAGCCTCTCCCCGTCTCCCAGGGACTCTGCCTTCGAATGGGACCTGTCTCCTTGCCCGCCCCTCTCAAGATGACCCGCCCCTTCCCCGGACTAGCCCCGCCCCAGGCCCCGCCTCTCACCAGGAAATCCGCGCTGCCTTCCAGACCCTGAATGGTTCCAGGGCGGCCCTGAGAAAAGACGTATGAAGATGGAACCTGACTCGAACCCTCCTCTCCCCAGACTTGTGCCGGAGACCCTTGTCCTTCCCCAGCCACACCTTGCCATGTGGGAGGTCTGAGGACACTTACCGGTTTCCCAGGGGGTCCCGGAGGCCCTGATGGTCCCTCTGGTCCAGGATCCCCCTGGAAGCAAGAAAGGCCCAAATGATACCCTTGTCCAGCCTTGGCTAGGTCACCTCTGCCCCCTGCTCCAGTTCCCCCTACTGCCCTGTCCATCCTTCCCTTCAGGTCCCCTCCTGAGATCTGGGGAGATCAAAGCCTGATCTGCAGAGGATGCCCTGCCATTGGTGTGCTCAGCAGGAGGGGTTTCTGCCCCAGACCTGGAGGAGATTCCCGGTGGCCAGAAGCAGGACCAGGAACTCCTGGAGAGGTGCTTAGCTTGCACTTGAAGGCAGAGGGCAGGAGACAGAGGGAGCAGAGGAGTGACTGGGGCTCACCTTGGGGCCTGTGAGTCCAATCTCACCAGGGAGGCCAACAGGTCCAGGTGGTCCCTAGGAACAGAGACATCAGTGGCTAGGATGCCTCAGAGGGTTAGCCCAGCCCTGCCACAAAGATAGAAACAGGTGCCCAGGGCCCCTTTTCCCACTTCTACTTTGCAACCAGCCCCAAAGAAGCGGACAAATTAGGGCTTTAAGGACCAGAGAATTTCAGAGTCAGTGGATAGGCCCAGGGTTCTCTGACAAGTCTGCCCATTTCTGACACAATCACAGCATGCTGGCCCCTCCCCATGCTGGCCAGTCCCCTGGAAGCCCTTCTCTACCCTCCCCTCTGAGAGTCCCAGGGACCCTGCCCCACCCCTGAGGACTTACAGGAGGTCCGGCGAAGCCAGGGCCCTGAAACAGAAGGAAAGATTAGGTTCATGGCTCCTTTTACAAATCCCCCTACCTACAAAGGGGCCCTTAAAGCCATTGCAGGTTATACTCACTGGCAGGCCGGGGGGACCTGGGAGCCCAGGCTGGCCCTGCAAAAGCAATGGGAGAGGCTCAGAGGCTGGGGTCTCCTGCATTTCTGCTCCTCTCTGCAACAGCCCCTCCTAAACTCTGGTACCTAGATTGCCCATGCTGAACCCCTAGCAGGCCACTTGCCTTGACTCCTGGGATCCCTGCAGGACCGGGCTCCCCCTTGGCTCCAGTTAGACCCTGGAGAAGAAAAAGAAGATACATCTGTGAGGGGCAAACCTGCTCCTTGACCAGTGGGAGGATAGGGTGGGTAGAGCTCTCTCTTTGTTGGGCCCAGGCTGCCTTTCGTCACACTGCATGAAGGCCTATGGGCATCAACACCTCACTTTTCTTTCTTCCAGTTCCCATACTAGCCCTTGATGATTATCCTCTTTTGAAAGATAAGAAACCAAGGCCCAATGATTTCTTGGCCCAGATCTCACATCTCCAGTCTAGGAATCTAGAAAACCTAGATAGATATGGGTCTGGATTAGCCATTTTCTTAATGTCTGCCCTTGACAACTTTTTCTGAGCCTTAGTATTCTCATCTGCAAAATGGGTTAATAATCAATGCTTGCTTCTCGGGGTGGTTATGAAAATCGATGTGTAAGGCAATATGCTTTGTAATCTTTGCAGGGTGTGGATGAGTTGGAGCAACCCTGTGGCTGCTCACAGCCCTAATGGGCACTTCTTGAGCCAGCAGGCCATTCATGGGGGGTCACTTTTTCCTCCCATCTTTTAGTGACTGACTCAAGTGTCTCCCGAACCAGATGACTTCCCAATAACCCTGTCCAGGAGCCAGTGACCTTGGAGCCTGTGTCCAGGAGCCTGTGGCCTTGAGCCCATGAACCCCTGGACCTGCACGCTATCAACCAAATGATGTTCTTCTCTTGAGTAGTGCCTGGGGCTGTAAGGGGGTGGGGTGGGGAAGGGTAAAGGGGAGGAAAGGTGAGGATGCAAAAGGACAGCTCTGCCCAGAGAATTAACTGTAATACTTGGAGGCCAGAAATGTGAGGCTAAATTCTGACTGCTGCTAAGCCCTCTGGATGCCCATCTGCCCTTGATTCAGTGCTCCTGGCGTGGGTGTGACGTCATAAGTCACATGAAGGTAAGGGGAACTCACAGCTGTAGAGTCTCCATCCTGCTCTGCACAGCAGATCGGGGAAGATGCCAGAACTGGGTTTTGGAAGTCAGGGGGTGGAGCCCAAGCCTACTCTACCTGACAGTCAGGTAGATACTCACATCAATCCCGGGCTTCCCGTCTGGCCCATCTGTTCCCGGTTTGCCAGGATCTCCCTTAGGTCCCTTGAAAACAGAGGTGGAGCAAATATTAGCTACAGGCAGGAGAGACCTGGAAGCATCAAAGGTCAAGGGGAAAAAGCACTCACCGGAGGGCCAGCTTTCCCAGGGGGCCCTTTGTCACCCTGCAAGATATAAGTTGTTGAGAAAGCTTACCACGGCTTGTGCTACCCCAGATGGACACACACAAGCCCTGGTTGACCTGTCCACGTGCTCCTCTCCTTTTCTGTCCTGGGTCCTCTCAAACCTCGTGTTTTTTAGGAAAATAGCTCCCTTTCCTTCAAGAAAACCATAGGTGGATTGAGACCAACCCCATGTAGGCT
The DNA here is from genome assembly GCF_042477335.2 of Ovis canadensis. Classification (NCBI taxonomy): domain Eukaryota; kingdom Metazoa; phylum Chordata; class Mammalia; order Artiodactyla; family Bovidae; genus Ovis; species Ovis canadensis. Next base: position 15,608,185 of record NC_091245.1, read on the forward strand.
GGAGAGGGTGATATCAACATGCAAGTGAGTTCTAGACATGCCAGTGTTGGGACGGTGCCAGTCAAGAGATCTGTGAAAGGGTTGCCTCGGAGAGTGGTGCCTCTTGGATTTGAGCAAGTGTGAGAAGAAACTTTGGGGCTTTTAGGAAAACACGAAGAGGAGGTAAGTGAAGAGGGCAGTGGTATATTGGGGTCAGGAGAATGAGATGGGGCAGGGGCAGGGACCAAGGGGGCAGCTTCAATCTGTCCCCAAGGCAGGAAGGACCTCCTTCCCCTGTGACAAAGGCTCCTTGATGGAGAACATACGTGGCCAGTGGAATCACATTCAGCCCCAGAGAGGCCTCCAGGCATTTCAGGGCCTGTGGCAGCCAGAGAGCCTGGCAGGGGCCCAGCGCCCATGGTTGGAGGGTGGGGGCACCAAGTTGAATAGAAAGCTGTGGAGATGGGTAAATATGGGGCTGACCTCCTGGGGGAGCATCCAGAATAAGGTATTTAACTCTCACCAAGGTGGGGAGAGCAGGGAACGAGCCCAGCTGCTTCTAAATCGGGAATAAAAATGTAAAGGGAAGAGACTGGAGTCTGGCCCCCACTGGACAGCGGTCTGGCCAAGCCTCCCAAACTACCCTGAAGAGGCACCCAGACTTGCCAGGGGGCAGCGCGAAGTTAAGGCCTCTCCCACCCCAAAAAGGGAGGAGGGGGCGGGGGATGAGGAATCGCTGTGAGCTGTGGCAGGCGGACCGAACAGCAGCTCCTTGTCCACCAGCAGCTATAACGGGCTCTGCCGCTCCAGGCTGCTTTGAGGTTTGTGTAGAACAAACGGGCTCCTTGTGGGGCAGGCCGGCGCTGCCTACTGGCAACTGGGGGCACTGCACCTCCAGGCACCGACCTCACCGCCGCCACCCCCTGCTTCCCCTCCCAGAGCACACAAAATTCCCTGGTCCGCAGCCTCTCGCCCCCCCGCCCCGCCGGTCCCGGGTTAGAGACTCACGTCGATTCCGTCGGATCCAGGCACTCCCGGTGGCCCTGGGGGCCCCGGAGGCCCCGGCTCTCCTGGCGGACCTCTCTGAAAACGCAAAAGGGGCAGCCCTCAGACATTGCAGGGAACTGGGCGTCCAGGGGCGCACCTCCCCGCTGAGAAGCCGTAAACTCTCCTTCACTGAGAACACACTGTGGACCTTTACATATATTATCTTATTGACTGGTTCAGAACTGTGAGCCGAAACTAACGAGCCTCAGTTTGCAGGTGAGGAAACAGGCTCCGAAAGATTCAGGGGTCAGCGACCACCCTCCGTTCGGATTCAGGCTCCGAAAGATCATAGGAGGTAAACTGTGGAGCTAGAGTTCCGTCCTAGGTTTGCCCAGCTCCTTCCACTGCACCGCGCTGCCCCTGCGCCGTCGTGGGTGGAGAATAGAAGGAGATGCTGATGACTCAAATAACGGATGCTTAAGGAAGACGGTACCTAGAGATGCTTGATCCTCAATGAACGGTTGCTTGGATTATTTTTAGATGGACGACAGATATTGAAGATGGATAGGTACCCCCTACCTCTCCCCCTGGTGCAGATAAAGCCCGACGGGAAAGTTGGGGAGGCGAAGAGAGATGGGGCCGTTGGGGGGCGAAATGTCTAGGGAGGGCAAGCCTGTTCTCTCCTCCTCTTGAGAGCATCCGTCTCCCCCAGCACCGCTTCTCCGTCCTCGGTTGGATGGCGCTCTTAACGCGATCCATCCTAGACCCAGGCAGGGGTCCGGCGTTTGCCAGGTGCCCGCGCTCCCACCCCCACCCCCAGACCGAGAAATGCCAGGTTGGCGTCCCACGGGCGAGCTGCGAACCGCCCAAGGCCCCAGACGGCGCCCCGGCCCGGCCCCTCCGCGCCCCCGTCGCGTGAGGGCCTCTGCCCCCAGCCGGCCCTCGGAAGTGAGACGCGGGCGCGCTAGCCCGGCGGAGAGCGTCAGCCGAGCCGGAGCGGCGTCTGGCTGGAGACGGCGCCCCCTGGGAGGCGGCGGGGGCGGAGGATGCCGAGCTCCGTGAATGGGCACCATTGTCTCCCCCGCCACCTGGGCTCCCCAGGCCGCCAGGACGCGGCGCCAGCTCCTGCTCCACGCCGCCGGGCCGGGCAGCGCCGAGCATCTCCGGACAGGGTCCCTCTGGCTCCCCGGCTCGTCCACCTCTTTTCACGGTGCCGAGATCTCCACCCCCCACCCCATTTGTGCCCCTACTGAAGGAACGTGAGCTTCTGCCCCTCAGGCGAGGGGGTGTCAATGGAGGGTGGGAGTCAAGCCGAACACTCCGCCAGACCCCAGGATCCGGAACCCTGGACCCAGATCCCGCATTCCGGAGCCCGGCGCGGGAGTGGCTGCAGGACTTACGATCTGCGCCAGGGCGAGCCCCAGCACCTGCAGGAGAACCAGGAGGCTACGCGGGGCGGCCGCGGGGGCCATGGCGGGCGTCGGGCTCGAGGTGGACTGATGCGGGCACCACGCACGCACCGACGGCTGAAGCTCCTGGCGCGACGGCTCCGGCTGCTCTCGGACCCGGCGGGCAGGGCCTCCTGAATATGCGGCTGGGCGGGGCGGGGGGCCCGCGGGGTCTGTCACCTGAGAGGACCCGGGGAGGGAGGCTGGCGTTCCCGGCCCAGCTCCGCCCCGCTCTGTGCTGCCGCCAGCGCCCACCCTCCATCCTCTCGCCGGGCTTCCCGGAGGCCTCGGCCGGGTGATCCGAAGAGCGGCCAGGGTGCGGGACCGGGACCACGGCTCCGTTCCTCCATGAAGAGGAAGAGGGCCGTCCGAGTTGCCTGTCCAGCCCGATCTCCGGGACCCAGCCCGTTTCCCCGACCCGCACTCTGCCTCCCATAACTTGCGCCTTGTCCTCAGCCACTTCAGCCTGCGAGCCCGGGCCTGGGTGCCCTGGTCCAGGGCCCAGGCCGAGGACACCGCAGGTTCTGCCGACCTTGTAGCAGGCTTTGCCCGGCTCTCCATCCACCTAGTTCCTCTCCACCTACGATCAATCAGGCCTCGTCCCTATTAAAACATACCGCAGAGGATGAGGTGTTTGGATGGCATCATCCAGTTAATGGCCGTGAGTCTGGGCAAACTCCGGGAAATAGTGAAGGACAGGGAAGCCGGGTGTGCTGTAGCCCCTGGGGTCGGTCAGCAAAGAGCTGGACAAGACTGAGCGACTGAACAACAAAGGCCCTTCCTGGATCAGCCATGCTATGAATACCCCTTCACCTTCTCCCCCGGCTTCACTGCTAACACTAGCCAATCTGTCTGCATCCCGTTTCTAAACTTCCTCATCTCCCTCTCATCTCTGTGTTTCCACCCCAGCTGGGAGACCAGTGAGGCTCTTTAGTCCTCCAGTCATGAAGCTGTTGGCACCTGGGTCTGGCTTGGCCATTCTGTCTTTGAAGTCTTCACTGCCCAGGTATCCACCATTCAACCCTCCTCCTTCCACTTACTCATCCTTCTTAAAAAGATTTTTTTTTGTTTGGCTGCTCTGAGTCTTAGTTGAAGTACTCCAGATCTTTGATCTTTGCTGGAGCATGTGGAATCTTTAGCTGAATCATGTGGAATCTAGTTCCCTGACCAGGTATTGAACCAAGGTCCCCTGAATTGGGAGCACTGAGTCTTAGCCACTGGAACACCAGGGAGATCCCAAGCACTTCTTCTTCTATTGCCTTTTCTTCTCTGCAGCTCCCTTAAGCACCAGGGTCTGTAGGACTGACCATTCCTCTACCTCCAGGTGATTTCCTCCATGTTCACAGAAACAACCCACAGCTTCTTTACCAGAGTTTCTAAAACCTACTTGTCAAATATAGTGGGCTTCCCTGGTGGCTCAGAGGTTAAAGTGTCTGCCTCCAATGCGGGAGACCTGGGTTCGATCCCTGGGTTGGGAAGATCCCCTGGGGAAGGAAATGGCAACCCACTCCAGTATTCTTGCCTGGAGAATCCCATGGACGGAGGAGCCTGGTAGGCTACAGTCCACGGGGTCGCAAAGAGTCGATAGCCTCTCTCCAGTCTCCTGCCTTCTCCTTCATTCACTAAGCAATGCTGGTTTAGTGCTTTGGGGTCTGACTCTGTCACTAAGTATGACCACAGGCCCTGAAACTATATGAAGTCTTTGCTGCTGTTGTTTAGTTGCTAAGTTGTGTCTGACTCTTTCACAGCCCCATAAACTGTAGCCTGCCAGATTCCTCAGTTCATGGGATTCTCTAGGCAAGAATACTGGAGTGGGTTGCCATTTTCTTCTCCAGGGGATCTTTCTGACCCAGGGATCGAACTTGCATCTCCTGCATTAGCAGGCCTTTTCTTTACCACTGAGCCACTGGGTAAGTCTCAGATTGCTCTTCTTTAAAAGGAGATAATAGTAGTCCCTATCTTATGGGGTTTTGTGAAGATTGAATGAGATGATACATATGAAGTATTTAACCTAACAAGCAGCACATAGTAGGTGCTTGCTACATTTCTGCTTTCATTATGATTTATTGAGGACTCTTTGTATCAGTCCTGTTGTGTGGGGAAGATAACCACAAGCAGGTCAGCTAAAATAGTGAAGGAGAATACTCTATGAAACCTGGGAAAGTTCAACTCCATTCAGCATGTTGGCAAAGGGCTCTGGGCTTTGAAAAGTGTCCCTGAGTTTGGGAGAAAGCGTTTGAGAGAACTGAATTGCTCTGCCCAACAGAGTGAAGGAGAATCAGGAGTTTGTAGGAAGTAAGATGAGAGGAGGAGGAAAGAGAGAGCTGGTGGGCACTGCCTGAGTGTGTGGAATTATATGTAAAGGATTTCTAAGTAACAAGATGTCCAAAGTTGTTGGTTTCATGTTGTTCATTTCTTCCTCTCTTTGTGGGCTGAACACACAAAAGTCTCTGAGGAGTAAGTACTGTTTTTTTCCTGTGTGTGGAAAGATGGAAAGAGAATGAGCTTCATCTTTGAACAGGATACATGAGTGTATTCATTGTCTATTGCAGCATAGCAAACCATCCAAAAACTGAATGGCTTAAAACAACCCTGCTTAGCTTGGAAATTCAGGAATGGCTCTGTTGGTTGGTTTTTAACTTGAGGTCTGTTATGAGGTTGCAGTTAGATGGTGGCTGGAGTTGAAGTCACCAGAAGGCTTTTTCACTCACGTGTCTGGTGTCTGTACTGGGAATCCTTCAATAGCTGGGGCTGGAATAAGTGGAATTTCTTGGGTGTCTCTGTCCTTGATCCCTTTGTGGGCTTGCCACAAGGTCTCTCCCACGTGGCAGCTTCAGTGTATCTGAACTTCTTACATAGCAGCTCAGAGATAGTGGGACAATACCAGACTAAAGCAGAACTGCCACCCAGGAGCTAGTTTTGGAAGTCACACAGAGTTAACTTCACTGCATTCTTTTGGTCCAGGCAATTACAAAGATTTGCCCAGTTTCAAGGGGAAAGAACAGGGACTCCCACCTCTTGATGGAGTGTCACTGACACATTTCAAGAGCATGGGGCCCAAGCAAGATCTTGGCCTTTGGGTGAGTCCTCCTGGGTATGCTTGCCACCAGCTTTTATGTCTCAAGAGAGAGCTGCAGCCTCCCCAGGAGACCCTCCAAGACCAGCAGGAAGAAGCAGAGATACAAGAAATGCACATGCATAAAAGACCACGTGAAGACACAGTGACGAGGCAGCCATTGCAACATGAGAAGGGAGAGGTCTCAGGAGAAACCAGTCCTGCCAGCACCTTGACCTTGAATTACCAACCTCCAGAACTGTGAGAAAATAAACTTCTGTTGTTTAAGCAAAAAAAAAAAACCAACCAGCCAAACAAACAAACAAAAAAACAAAACAAAAAACAGCATGGGAGATGGAACATATATTGGTGCAGCTATTTTTGGAAAATGCAATCTACCATACTTGGGCTTATAAAATGAACCAATTCAGTGGAAGCTTAAGCTCCAAGTAGGAGCTGATCAAGAGAAATCTTAGACACAAGTCATGAACCAGATGTTCCAGCCAATCTCATATAGCTATTAAGGAGCAGGGAATAAATGGAGAGTCATATATTGACATTCCTGGATAGGAAGACTCAATGTGGCAAAGATGTCAGCTTAGTCTATGAATTCCACACAGTCCCAATCAACATTGGAATGCAGTTTTTAAAACATAATTTTATTCATTTGTTTTTGGCTGTGCGGGCCTTTCTCCAGTTGCAGCGAGCTGCAGCTGCTCTTCGTGGTGGTGCAGGGGCTTCTCGTTGCTATGGCTTCTCCTGTTGCAGAGCACAGGCTCTATAGCGTGCAGGCCTCATAGCTGCAGCACGTGGCCTCAGTAGCTGCGGTTTCCAGGCTTAGTTGCTTCGTGGCAGGTGGCATCTTCTCAGATCAGGGTTCGAGACCGTGTCTCCTGCATTGGCAGGTGGATTGTTTACCATTGCATCACCAGGTGAGTACTCCTGGGTATGCTTGCCACCAGCTTTTATGTCTTAAGAGAGAGCCGCAGCCTCCCCAGGAGACCCTCCAAGACCAGCAGGAAGAAGCAGAATGTAGTTTTTTATGAAATTTGACAAACTGATTCTAAAGAGACTCTAGGAGAGAAGTGGCATGAAAATAGCCAGGAAAATTTTAAAAAGTAAATGAGAAACATCTTTACCACCAGAGATCAAAACATATTATATAGCAAGTAGAGTTTTATCAACCCAAGGACAGAAGAAAGAGAGAGAACACGTATTCACACTCATCACACTCATCTTAATCTATGATAAAGACCTATATATTTAGTTTATGATAAATGTTAAATTTAAGGTCATTGAGGAAAGGGTAGATTAGTCAAAAACTTTTGAAGTAATTGGATATATAGTCAGAAAAAAAGTCAGTTTTAGAGTAAGGAAAACTATTCTGAGCAATAGACAAAACTCTGAAAAGATGTTTAAATTTGACTTCATAACACTTTTAAAATATCTTTATATTAAACATGTTTAGATAAAATTAAAAACAAAAAAGGAAATATTCATCATGTACATTATCAAAGACTTAATATGAATAACATACAAAATATTCTTACAAGTCAATAAAACAAGCTCTGACAAACACTTCAAAGGATTATCTGATTTGAATCTTCTACAAGTTTTTTAGAGAATGGAAAAATAAGTAACACTCTCAAGCTCATTTTACAGGGCTAAGAAAACCTTGATATCAAAAGCAGTGATGGACCGTAACAGAAAGGAATATTGGAGGCCAATCTATCCTATGAACACAGATGGAAAAATCCTATTTAAAATATTAGCACGTTGAGTATAGCAATCTATTACAGGAAACATCATGACCAAGTTGGTTTTATACCGGGTTTAAAATTAGAAAACCTATTAATGTGATTCACCACATTATTAAAGAAGCTTAAGATCATTTCAAAATGCCAAAAAAAGAAACTCAAATGTCTGCTCTTGTCTTTCCACCTGCCATAGTCATTACCTCTGCAAGAATAACCTGAAAACGGGGGCCCAGGAAGCCAGATAGTAGACCAGAAGGAAACACTGACATCACACCCTTTCACCCTCATCTCTCCCAGTGGATGCACAGAGCCTGGACACAACATCATTAGTCATTCAGTTCAGTTCAGTTCAGTTCAGTTCAGTCGCTCAGTCGTGTCCAACTCTTTGCGACCCCATGAATCGCAGCACTCCAGGCCTCCCTGTCCATCACCATATCCCGGAGTTCACTCAAACTCACGTCCATCGAGTTGGTGATGCCATCCAGCCATCTCATCCTCGGTCGTCCCCTTCTCCTGCCCCCAATCCCTCCCAGCATCAGTCTTTTCCAATGAGTCAACTCTTCGAATGAGGTGGCCAAAGTCCTGGAGTTTCAGCTTTAGCATCATTCCTTCCAAAGAACACCCAGGACTGATCTCCTCTAGAATGGACTGGTTGGATCTCATTACAGTCCAAGGGACTCTCAAGAGTCTTCTCCAACACCACAGTTCAAAAGCATCAATTCTTCAGTGCTCAGCTTTCTTCACAGTCCAACTCACATCCATACATGACTAGACGGACCTTTGTTGGCAAAGTAATGTCTCTGCTTTTTAATATGCTGTCTAGGTTGGTCTTAAGTTTCCTTCCAAGGAGTAAGGGTCTTTTAATTTCATTAGGGAAATGCAAATCAAAACCGCTAGTATTGGGGTACTACTTCACACTTGCTGGTGTGGCTATAATATAAAATCAGGCAATGGAAATGTTAGCAAGGATGAGGAGAAATTGGAACCCTCATACACTGCTAAGAGGAATGTAAAATGGTACTGCCAATTTGGAAACAGCCTGGCAGTTCCTTGTTCATAAATGTCTATTATAGCATTACTCACAATGGTCAAAAAGTGGGAACAACCCCACTTTTTGTCCATCAACTAATGAATGAATAAATAAAATACAATGATATATATACATACAATTGCATATACATATAATGTAATATTAACTGGCAATAAAAAGAAAGGAAGTACTGATACATGCTATAACATGAATGAACCTTGAAGACATCCTAAGGAAAGGAAGCCAGTCACAAAGGACCTCATATTCTATTATTTTATTTATACAAAATGTTCCTAACAGGTGAATCTGTAAAGGCGGAAAGTAGATCACTGATTGGCTAGAGCTGAGAGAAGGAAGTGGCTGAAGAGAAATGGGCTGTGACTCTTATAGGTACAGGTTTCTTTTTCTGGGATGATGAAAATATTCTAAAATTAACTGTGGTGATGATTGTACGACTTTGTGAAAATACTAGATATCGTTAAATTACGTGCTTTAAGTAGATAAGCTGTGTGAATGTGAATTCTATCTCAACAAAACTGTTATTTAAAAAGCTGATAGAACTGAGAAACAGAGATAGACAAATGCACAGTTTGAGCTGAAGACTTGCACATCCTTCTCTCAACAACTGATACTACAGCTAGAACATCAGCAAGAATCCAGAAGAACTCAACAATATGTTCCAGAAAATAGGAGAGAACACTTTTCAGTTCACTTTAGGAAGCTACCATTGGTCTGAAAGCAAAACTATAGAGACATTACATTATAGATAAATAACATCATATTTTATCAGTTTCAGAGAAACGTATAAAACTTATCTCCCTTTATGTCCTTTTAGCCTCCCTAATTTATAATTATCCTAAACGTTTTTTTGATATTAGTTCAGTTCAGTTCAGTTGCTCAGTTGTATCCAATTCTTGGTGACCCCATGAACCGCAGCACACCAGGCCTCCTTGTCCATCACCAACTCCCGGAGTTTACCCAAACTCATGTCCATTGAGTTGGTGATGCCATCCAGCCATCTCATCCTCTGTCGTCCCCTTCTCCTCCCGCTCTCAATTTTCCCCAGCATCAGGGTCTTTTCAAATGAGTCATCCCTTCACATCAGGTGGCCAAAGTATTGGAGTTTCAGCTTCAACATCAGTCCTACCAATGAACACCCAGGACTGATCTCTTTTAGGATGGACTGGTTGGATCTCCTTGCAGTCCAAAGGACTCTCAACACCATAGTTCAACACCACAGTTCAAAAGCATCAATTCTTCGCCGCTCAGCTTTCTTTATGGTACAACTCTCACATCCATACATGACTACTGGAAAAACCATAGCCTTGACTAGATGGACCTTTGTTGACAAAATAATGTCTCTGCTTTTTAATATGCTATCTAGGTTGGTCATAACTTTCCTTCCAAGGAGTAAGCGTCTTTTAATTTCATGGCTGCAGTCACCATCAGCAGTGATTTTGGAGCCAATAAATAAATAAATAAATAAAGTCAGCCACTGTTTCCACTGTTTCCCCATCTATTTCCCATGAAGTGATGGGACCAGATGCCATGATCTTAGTTTTCTGAATGTTGAGCTTTAAGCCAACTTTTTCACTCTCCTCTTTCACTTTCATCAAGAGGCTCTTTAGTTCTTCACTTTCTGTCATAAGGGTGGCATCATCTGCATATCTGAGATTATTGATATTTCTCCTGGAAATCTTGATTCCAGCCTGTGCTTCTTCCAGACTAGCGTTTCTTATGATGTCCTCTGCATATAAGTTAAATAAGCAGGGTGACAATATACAGCCTTGACGTACTCCTTTTTCTATTTGGAACCAGTCTGTTGTTCCATGTCCAGTTCTAAGTGTTGCTTCCTGACCTGCATACAAGTTTCTCAAGAGGCAGGTCAGGTGGTCTGATATTCCCATCTCTTTCAGAATTTTCCACAGTTTATAGATTGCTACATTTAAAAAAAGTTAAATTTAGAAGATTGTCAGCAATATTTCTTCAAAATTTTGCTATTCCTCATAATCTCTCTCTAATCTTTCTGAAACTCCAATTATACACATATTAGAGCTTTCAATAGTATGCCGTAGGTCATGAAGTTTGTGATTACTTTTCCGCAATCTTTTATTTTCCTTTGTGATTCAGGTTGCTTGATTCCTGTTATTTTGTCTTATAGTTATGAATTATTTCTTTGTGTCAAATCTGCTATTAATATATCCAATACATTTTTAAATTTCAGAAGCTGTATTTTTCATTTCTAGGCTTTCCACTTGGTTCTTTTTTATTGTTTCAGAGTCTCCCCTGAACTCCCTCATTTTTAACCTAATGTAAGTAATCATGCTTTCTTGTGGACTCTTAAACGTATTTTTCATGGTTATTTTAAAGTCCTTGCCTGGTAATTCCAGGATATGAGTTGCCTATGGCTCTGTTCCTATTGATTTATTTTTCTGTTTGACTATGAGTCACATTTTCTTGATTTTGTTGCATATGTACATATACTGTGGAGAAGGAAATGGCAACCCACTCCAGTGATCTTGCCTGGAGAATCCCAGGGATGGGGGAGCCTGGTGGGCTGCCATCTATAGGGTCGCACAGAGTCAGACACGACTGAAGCGACTTAGCAGCAGCAGCAGCGGCAGCAGTACAGATGCTGAACATGAGTGATGTGTTATAGTGACTCTGAATTTTGTAATATTCCTCCAAAGAATGTAACATATTTTTCAGCCAACAGTTAAGTTACTGGGGGATCATCTTGAATTTGTGGATGTTTAGCTTTACTCTTTGTTAAAATAAGTCTACTTTTGGTTTTGCTCCTAGTTCTAGGGTCTAACTCTTAGTTCTAGGATATATAGCTTTTTCCTAAGGTGTGGTCCTTTTGAGATGTTAATAGAATGTCCTGGGTATTTACTAAGAATTTCTAACTTGGCATCATTTAACTCCCAACCGTCATTCTTACAGTGGGCAGTAGCTAAAATCTTTGCTCAGTTCTCTCATCCTTTATTATTGATTTCCCCGTGCGGTACTTGGAGTCTTGTTCATGCATGTGCTCTTCAAGGTTAGCCAGGGATTAGAACTCAGCATTCAAAGGCTAAGATCATGGCATCTGGTTCCAATCACTTCATGGAAAACAGATAGGGAAACAATGAAAACAGTGACACTTTTATTTTCTTGGGCTCCAAAATCACTGCAGATGGTGACTACAGCCATGAAATTAAAAGATGCTTGCTCCTTGGAAGAAAAGCTATGACAATCCTACACAACATATTAAAAAGCAGAGACATCACTTTGCTGACAAAGTTCTGTATAGTCAAAGCTATGGTTTTTCTAGTAGTCACGTACGGATATGAGAGTTTGATCTTAACGCTGAGCGCCGAAGAATTGATGCTTTTGAACTGTGGTATTGGAGAAGACTCTTGAGAGTCCCTTGGACTGCAAGGAGATCAAACCAGTCAATCCTAAAGGAAATCAATCCTGAATATTCATTGGAAGGACTGATGCTGAAGCTGAAGCTCCAATACTTTGGCCACCTGATGCAAAGAGCTGACTCATTGGGAAAGACCCTGATGCTGGGAAAGATTGAAGGCAGGAGGAGAAGGGGATGACAGAGGATGAGATGGTTGGATGGCCTCATCAACTTAATGGACATGAGTTTGAGCGAGCTCTGGGAGATGGTGAAGGACATGGAGACCTGGTGTGCTGCAGTCCATGGGGTTGGAAAGAGTTGGACAAGACTAACAGACTGAACAGCAACAAAGGATTAGAAGGCAGTTTATGCACAGAGTTTTGGCCGTCTCTCCTTTTGGCGCTTTTGTTTTTGGAGGTTCCTCCTCAATTTTAGACACTGTGATCATCCTGAACCTTGTCCTCTGATTTATCAAACAATAGGGTTCTGGATTTCTGCCTGATTTTTAGCTTCCCTGTGCTGTGAAGATTGGGGAATACCTTCAGCAGAAAATCCAGGTTCAGTGTAGCTCCTTTATTTTTAAATTTATTTATTTATTTTATTTTTGGTTGTGTTGGGTCTTCACTGCTGCTCGTGGGCTTTCTCCAGTTGCCAAGAGCAGGGAGTACTCTGAAGCTGCAGTTTATGGGCTTCTCATTGCAGTGGTTTCTCCTGTGAAGCGCAGGCTCTAGCTGCGCGAGCTTCAGTAGTTGCAACACGTGGGCTCAGTAGTTGTGACTTGCAGGCTGTTACTCCTCAGCAGGTAGGATCTTCCCGAACCAGGGCTCGAACCCATGTCCCCTGCATTGGCAGGTAGACTCTTATCCACTGTACCACCAGGGAAGTCCCTCCCTTAGTTTATGCCTGTTTCTGGTTACTTTCCTATTCCATAGTTCAGTTTTTATGTTAAGTATTTTGACATCCCTCTTACCAGAACTGGAACTCAGCCCAGTTTAGGAATTTAACAACTATTTAGTGAACACCTGCTTTATACTGTGTAGGTATAACTTTGAACAAGGTAGACACTTCACAGAGCTCACACCTGGGGCTGGGAGTTCAGATAAAAGGAAGCCTACTGTGTGAGGGAAACTTGGAGGAGAAATAAAATGTTGTCTCTGTACACAGATACTGTTCTGTACACTACAGAGGTTGTGCTTATTTTTAGCTGGTCCTTAAAGACTCCACCCCCAGAAACTAAGCCTCTACAACCTGAATTAGCCCAGAGAACATGAACATTGTTTTAAAAAATGTTCATTTCACTAATATTTCCCAAGGACCTACTTACTATGTGTCAGGCCTGAAGCGTGAGGAATTAATTAAATGACAAAAATCATAAAAATGGTAGCTAGAAAAAAAAGTTAGCTAGAAATGACTAAGTACAGCATTCATCACGTATATATTTGTATTGTAATAATATAATTATGTATTTATAAGAATATACAAAGCACTTGCTGTAAGACAGACATTGCACTCGTGTGTTATGTGCATTTGGTTAAGTCTCCAGAACTTAATCAGAACTTAATCAGAACCTATCAATGAGATAGGTCCCTTGATTACTCCCATTTCATGAAAAGAAGACTGAGGCTCCAAGAAATGATCTGCCCAGAAATGCTCAGCCGGGTTTCCACAGTTTCTGCCTTATGGTGGGTACCAGGAATGTGCATTTTCTCCCTTTTCCACTGAAATCACAGTGTATGGCTGCGCAATTTGAGCTCCGCACAAAAGTGGATGACAGAGGGAGGTGTGGAATGAAATCCGTCCCTGCCACAAGCCTGCCATTGCATTCGCTGCTGCTCCTAGTCCTTGTGGCGCTGGTGGTGAAGAACCCGCCTGCCAACGCGGGAGACGCAAGACACGTGGGTTCAATTCCTGGGTTGGGAAGATCCCCGGGAGAAGGGCATGGCAACCCACTCCAGTATTCCTGTCTGGAGAATCCCACGGACAGAGGAGCCTGGCAGGCTGCATCCTGGGGTCCCAGAGTTGGACAGGACTGAGAGACTGAGCGTGAGCACAGCTCTCCTTGGAGGCAAATTCTTAAATCTTCTTTTTGAATTAAGGCCTGGAGCACTCAAGTTTACAATCCTCAGACCTCTTATCTCTAAACTTCCCATCTCCTGATCCTTTCTCTGCATTTTTATGGGAAGGAGGTCAGGAAGAAAAGGCAGGCTCCCTTCCCCACCCATTCCTCCCTCCCTGGGAGAGCCCAACTCCTTTTCTGTTATTCAGTCGCTCAATCTTGTCTGACTCTCTGCGACCCCATGGACTGCAGCAGGCCAGGCTTCCTTGTGTTTCACCATCTCGAAAGCTTGCTCAAACTCATGTCCATTAAGTTGATGAGGCCATCCAACCATCTCATCCTCTGTCATCCCCTTCTCCTCCTGCCTTCAATCTTTCCCAGCATCAGGGTCTTTCCCAATGAGTCAGCTCTTTGCATCAGGTGGCCAAAGTATTGGAGCTTCAGCTTCAGCATCAGTCCTTCCAATGAATATTCAGGATTGATTTCCTTTAGGGTTGACTGCTTTGATCTCCTTGCTGCCCAATTCTTCCGCGCTCCTGGCCAGCCGGAATCAGGCTTCTGGTACTCTGCCGCCACCTAGTGGTTATCGGCAGCATCACACCATGCTGAAAAAGTGATTGGAAAGCCCTTTTCTCAGGCAGAAGAATCCTAGGGAGATGGAAAGGAGTGAGAAGATAAAACACGGTGGGAACTCAGTGAGCGAAAAGACCACGACTTTTGGGGAACTGCGACTTAGAATTTGTATTCAGCTAGACTTGGGTCGTGTGATTCTACCACAAACTGTGTGACCTTGGGCAAGTCATGTCACCTCTTTGAGCCTGTTTCCTCATTTGTAATTGGAGGAAACACTCATGCCTCTTGATGGCCATGAAGTGCTTAGCATAGTGCCCAGCAAGCTTTGGATAGTTATTTTAGGTAGAAGGAACTGCTGTGTAAGCAAAGGCAGGGAACAGGATGAATGTTCAGAACACCCGGTAGATGACATGATCCCCCTTCCCTGCTGGAGTGGGGTTGGGGTGGGAGGGACAGGTCTTGGCCATAGCAAAGTGGGGGGAGCTGGAAGCCCTTCCTGGAATCAGCTGCGTACTCTAAGCTGAGCCCCCGTCTTAAGCAGGTTTGCTCCCCTGAACTCTGGCAGTCCTCATATATACCTGGATAGAAAATGCCAACTGTCATACTTCCTTCTCAAGCTTCAACGAATATCTTCCGAACTCCTGTGACCTGCCAAATCCTGGTGCTGGTTCCGTATCTCCCCCTATTTTTTCCCATCTGAGTCCTTCTCAGTCTGGTGTGACATTGATAAACCACAGTGCTGGATTTCCCTGAGCTATGAAGTGAAGTGAAAGTCGCTCAGTTGTGTCCGACTCTTTGCGACCCCATGGACTATGTGTTTATCAGTCCATCCCCACCGCAACCCTGGACTCCATTCTCTTTTGCTTGAATTTGAATTTTTTGTTTGAATTTGTCTGACTTGGACTCTTTGCCTAGGTTTGGCCCCTTGTTTGTTTCTTGTGATCTCTTCTGGAAGCTCCAGGGCAGAGTCCGTTTCCTAGCCTTGTCCACCTTCTTGTGTCTTCCCCGATTCTTTGGTTCATAACCCCTTTCCTCCATCTTCAAAGCCAGAAGAATTACCTCTCTCTGAGCATTCTTTCATAGATTCCTCTCTTCTGGTTTCTTCTACTTTTTTTTCTTTAAAAAATCACATTTTCTTGTGATTGCATTGGACCCACTGGCGTAATCTAGGGTAATCTCTCCATCTCAAGATCCTTAACTTCATGATATCTACAAAGACTCTCTTGCCATGTAGTTTAACAGATTCACAGACTCTGGGGATTAGGATGTGGACATCTTTCAGTTCAGTTCCATTGCTCAGTCATGTCCGACTCTTTGCGACCCCATGAAATGCAGCATGCCAGGCCTCCCTGTCCATCACCAACTCCTGGAGTCTACCCAAACCCATGTCAATTGAGTCGTTGATGCCATCCAACCATTTCATCCTCTGTCGTCCCCTTCTTCTCCTGCCCTCAATATTTCCCAGCATCAGGGTCTTTTCCAATGAGTCAGCTCTTCGCATCAGGTGGCCAAAGTATTGGAGTTTCAGCTTCAACATCAGTCCTTCCAGTGGACATCTTTGGAGAGCTATTATTCTACCTACCATAATCTTCTCTCTGCTCGCGAAACATTTGTGTCTGTCCTACATAAAAAATACATTCACCTATTCAAAAGTTCCTTCAAAGTCTCAGCCTTTCATATTATCAACTCAAAGTTCAAAAATCTCATCCAAATCTCTCAAGCTCGAAAGTCCCAAATCTCATCATTGAAATTATCTGTGTTAGAAATTGGATGACACTCAGTATAATCTATCCTGAGGCGAAGTTTCTCTCCATCTGTGGACTTGTGAAACTAGAAAACGAGTTTTCTGCTCCCAAAATAGAATGGTGGTGCTGGCATAAGGCACAGTTATAGATATTTGCATGCAAAAAGAGAGAAAAAGAAAAGATAAAGGAATAGCCAGTCCCAAGCAATTTCAAAATTAAGTTGGACAAACTCCGTTAGATTTCAAGGCTTAGGAATAATACTCTGAAGCTCAAGGTTCAGCCCTCTGGGCCTACAGCTTTGCCATCTGAGTCATTTTTGCTTTTTCTTTAAAGATAGCACCTGTTTCAGACTTCCCTGGTGACTCAGACAATAAAAGCGTCTGCCTACAACTCAGGAGACCCAGGTTTGATCCCTGGGTCGGGAAGATACCCTGGAGAAGGAAATGGCAACCCACTTCAGTACTCTTCTCTTGAAAATCCCATGGACAGAGGAGCCCGGTAGGCTACAGTCCATGGGGTTGCAAAGAGTCGGACACGAATTCACTTTCACTTTCACTTTTCAGGCTAGGTTTTTAAAAAAGATTTATTATACATGTATACATTTTAATATTTATTTTTGTCTTTTCATTCTGTTCATGGGGTCCTCAAGGCAAGAATGCTGAAGTGGTTTGCTGTTTCCTTCTCCAGTGGACCACTTTTTGTCAAGAAAGGAGTACGACAAGGCTGTATATTGTCACCCTGCTTATTTAACTTATATGAAGAGTACATCATGCAAAATGCTGGGTTGGATGAAGCACAAGCTGAAATCAAGATTGCTGGGAGAAATATCAATAACCCCAGATACACAGATGACACCGCCCTTATGGCAGAAAGTGAAGAACTAAAGAGCCTCTTGATGAAAGTGAAAGAGGAGAGTGAAAAAGTTGGCTTAAAACTCAACATTCAGAAAACGAAGATCATGGCATCCGGTCCCATCACTTCACAGCAAATAGATGGGGAAACAATGGAAACAGTGAGATATTTTCTTTTTTTTTTGGCTTCAAAATCACTGCAGATGGTGACTGCAGCCATGAAATTAAAAGACGCTTGCTCCTTCGAAGAAAAGTTATGACCAACTTAGACAGCATATTAAAAAGCAGAGACATTATTTTGCCGACATAGATCCATCTAGTCAAAGCTATGGTTTTTCCAGTGGTCATTTATGGATGTGAGAGTTGGACTGTGAAGAAGACTGAGCGCCAAAGAATTGATGCTTTTGAACTGTGGTGTTGGAGAAGACTCTTGAGAGTCCCTTGGACTGCAAGGAGGTCCAATCAGTCCATCCTAAAGGAAATCAGTCCTGAATATTTATTGGAAGGACTGATGCTGAAGCTGAAACTCCAGTACTTTGGCCACCTGATGCAAAGAGCTGACTCATTCGAAAAATCCTGATTCTGGGAAAGACTGAAGGTGGGAGGAGAAGGGGACAACAGAGTATGAGACGGCTGGATGGCATCACCAACTCAATGGACATGAGTTTGAGTAAGCTCTGGGAGTTGGTGACGGACAGGGAAGCCTGGCGTGCTGCAGCCCATGGAGTCTCAGAGTTGGACACGACTGAGCAACTGAACTGAACTGGATATTTATTCATTTATTATGTTTGGTTGCTGTGTGTAGGCTTTCTCTAGTTGCAGTGAGCAGAGACTACTCTTTATTGGGGAGCATGGGCTTCTAGTTGCGGTTGTGTCTCTGTGGAGCACAGCCTCGAGGTGCACGGGCTTCAGTAGTTGCAGCACCAAGGTTCAATAGTTGTGGCACTTGGCCTTAGTTGTTCCGCAGAGTGTCAATTCTTCCCAGACCAGACACTGAACCCAGGTACCTTGTATTGGCAGACAGATATCCAGGGCACCGCCAGGGAAGTCCCTCAGGCTAGTTGTATCAGCCTGTTTCTTGTCTATAGAATTTTGCGAGTTGTGTAGTCTTTTATTTCACTCTCTGTCCCTTTCAGCCCAAGTTCCACTGTGTCTCCTGGTGTGAAATTCTCAAGAACTTTGTAGGTCTCTCATGTTCGTCCCAAGAATGCACTCCATTAGACAAGAAGATCCATAGATATTCCCTAGATAGTTTCATTTCTATTTTTGGCTTCTGTTGAGATACCTGAGGGTAATTTGTGGGTTACATACTTCATCTCCAAAAAACCTTGTGTGATTGAATACTCCAGTCTTGTAATCTTTCAGAGAAATTAATAAAAGATTGTCGAACACATCCTCAGCTTTTCCCCTCCAGGAGCTTTCCTGGCAGTGAATCTTTTGATGTTAATATCATATGCAGTTTAGATAGGCTGAGAACTCCCCAAATCAAGTCCTGGTTCTTATTTGTTGACCAGTTCTTCCCTCAGTTTACCTGTTTCCCCTCTCATTTTACCAAAAGTAACAAGAAACCAGGCCACACCCTTCCACTCTTTGCTTGGAAGTCTCCTCAGCGAAATATCTGCGTTCTGCTTTCTATAGAACTGCAGGGCATGCAATTCTAATTTGGGCGGGGGGCAGGGAGCTCCTGAGGATCACCCTTTCCTCCAGTTTCCAATGACATGTCCCTCATCTCCTCCGAGCGGGTGCTCTCACAGGCAGCGCCTCTAGCTCCCACATTGCTACAAGTATATTCATGTGCTTTAGGTATTCTTCAGGTTGTTTTGTTTTCTTGGCCATGCTTTTTTCTGAGTCCTTGCCAGTTCACCCAGATTTCTCCTAAAGTCTGTCCAAGGTGATCCGGGGTTTCTTGTTTCATATCCCTCAGAGTTTTTCCTGCCTCTTCCCACTGTCCAACTCCAAAGTCACTTCCACTTGTTTAGATATCTGCTACAGCAGATGTTATTAGTTCTTATTGCTGTTGTAAAAAATTACCACAAACTGAGTGACCTAGAACAACAGAAGTTTGTTATGTCAAAATTCTGTGGGTCAGAAGTCCAACACTGGGCTAGGATCAAGAGGTGAGCACAGCTGCTTTCCTTTCTGGAGACTCTAGTGGAGAGTCTCTTTCCTTTCCTTTTCTACCTTTTTTTTCCCCTCTCTCTTTTTTTAAATTTTGGCCACACCATGTGGCATGTGAGATCCTAGTTCCCTGACCAGGGATCAAACCTGTGCTCCCTGCGTTGGGAGCACAGAATCTTAACCACTGGACTGCCTGAGAAGTCTCCTTTTCCTACCTTCTAAGGGCTTCCCACATTCCTTGGCTCACATCTCTCCCTTCCATTTCTCACAGCCAGTGGTGTTACATCTTTCTTACCATTCTTCCATGGCAAAAGCTCCTCTGCCCCTCTCTTCTGCTCCTAACCCCACACTTTCACTTTTAAGAATGTTTGTGGTTAAGATGAACTCATCTGCTTAATCTAGGATAGTCTCCTCATCTCAGGAGCATTAATTTAACCATGCCTGCAAAATCCCTTTGGTCACATAATGTAACATATTCATAAATTCCAGAGATTAGGATGTGAACATCTGTGGGAGGTTATTATTCTGTTTACCACCATACCCATGCAAATTTTAGCCAGCATGGCCTTCCCCAAACAAATTCAATCATGTTAGTCTCCTGCTTAAAATTCTTAACATGAGTTTTGCCTTGGGGGCATGATGCTGAGTGAAAGAAGCCAGACTGAGAAAGAAAACAATCATATGATCTCACTTATATGTGGAACCAAAAAAAGAAAAACAAAAAACTTTGGATACAGAGAACGGATTGGTGGTGGCCAGAGGCAGGGACTGGTGATGGTGGGGTGGGTGAAATAGGCGAAGGTGGTCGAAAGGTATAAACTTCCAGTTGTAAAATAAGTAATCCTTGGAAATGTGGTGTCCAGCATGATGGCGATAGTTAATAATACTGTATTACATAAGTGAAAGTTGCTAAGAGACTAAATCTTACATGTTGTTTATCACACACACACAAAATTGAAACTATGGTGATGGATGCTAAGTAGATTTATTTTGGTGATCATTCCATAATATATATAAATATCAAAATATGCTGTATACCTGAAACTAACACGTTATACCTCAATTAAAAAACCCAAAACCAACAATGGAAAAAACCTCTTAAGTGGCTCCCTGTAGACTTTGGGGTGGACTTCCCAAGTGGTGCTAGTGGTAAAGAACCTGCCTGCAAGGCAGGAGACGTGGGTTTGATCTGTGGATCAGGAAGATCCTCTGGAGGAGGCAGTGGCAACCCACTCCAGTATTCTCGGCTGGAGAATCCCATGGACAGAGGAGCCTGGCAGGCTATGGTCCTTAGGGTCACAAGGAGTCAGACACGACTGAGTGACTGAGCACGGACTTCGGGTTACCGATCAGATTCCTACTGCAGCTGTTATAAAGCAGCTTTTGCGATCTGTTCGTCCCTATCTACTGGACACTCTCACCTTGCCCTCTGTCCAGCCTCAAGCACCTGACTATACGGCTTCACTGAACTGCTGCAGCTGCACAGTGCCATGACCAAGGTCACTGTTCATCGCCTTCAGCATCAGGTCCAGTCGAGCATCGTCCTCTTCTGGACCTTCCCTGGGTTAGTGGTCCCCCTGCAACGCCTTCCAGCACTTTTCCCAAGGCAAGGTGTGTTTTATGGCATTGGAGTACCCGCGAACCTTTCAGTCTCTCCCACTAGACTGTAAGTCTGTGAGGCCAGGGGCTGTGCCTGCCCGGCTGCCGTGTCTCTGCGTGTGGTCCCGCCAGGGTCCACTGTGAAGCAGGCTCTTCCTGAGTTTGCTTTGAGAAATAATGGACACGATTCCTTCCAGCTCACACATTCTGTTCTGTGAACTCTCACTGCAGGGTATGCTGGAGGATTTTGGCAGAGGTGTCCAAGACAGTCATCGTGCTTGTGGGAGTGATGCGAGCTTTGAATGACAGAGGCAGAAGCAGGAGTGTTGGGTGGCCAGACTGTTGCTTCTTTAATGATTGTGCTGCTGATTCCCAGCTCAGAAGGCAACACTTCCAGCCCCAACTATCACACCCTGGGATATTCAAGGAGTTTCCTTTCTGCTGATGGAAAGGAGACTTCTCAACTCTAAAGGTTCACATTTATTTGTTTTAATTTTTTTGTGTGTAAAAAAAACAAAATAAGAAGTAACATCCAGATTCCCACCTCTTAAAAATGCTTTCTTTCTCAAGCTCTCTCTCTCTACCCACACAGACACACACACACGTAATCTGCTTTTCTTCAACATACCATGGATTTCATTGATCAGTACATACTCTTTTTTTAATGCTTGCATCTATTGTATACAATCACGTAGTGTTAAAACCATATCCCACAAATGAAGGACTCTGTTGTGGCTTCCAATTATTGTTTTTCTGCAGTTACCAATGTTCTCCAATCTGAACCTTAGGAACAATCTGTCCCCAATCAAATTCAAATCTGTTTTTGCTCAGCTTTTCCCCTTACCCTGCCTCTATCTTGCCTTCTACACAAATTTCTGTCCTTTCCCAGGTTCTTTTATTCCAGACCAGGTACAGGTAGAGAGAGGAAGTGGAGGAGGCCAGAGGAAAAGGTTGAAGCCTCGAGCCTTTGGAGGTTTGGCCAGGGAGATGCCTGGAGAATAGGGGATGAAGTGTGGCTGCAGCTTCCCTTCAACGCCCTTTGGGAAATAAAGCATTGAAATGTCTTTCTGCTGGCACTTGATTATTTTATTTTATTTTTTAAATTAAAACAACCTTTTTATTTTGTATTGGGGTATAGTCGATTAACAATGTTGTGAGAGTTTCTGGTGTACAGCCAAGTACATGGTGTACATATGCGTGTCTCCATCGTCCCCCAATCTCCCCTCCCATTCAGGCTGCTGCATAACACTGAGCAGAGTTCCATGTGCTATCGAGTAGGACCTTGTCAGTTATCCATTTTAAATATAGCAGTGTGTACATGTTCATCCCAAACTCCTAATTACCCCTTACCCCCATTCTTCCCCCTGGCAACCATAAGTTTGTTTTCTAAGTCTGTGAGCCTGTTTCTGTTTTATAAGTAAGTTCATTTGTATCATTTCTTTTCAGATTGCACATATAAGAAATGTCGTATGATATTCCTCCTTCTCTGTATGATTTACTTTACTCAGTATGACAATCTCCAGGTCCATCCATGTTGCTGCAGATGGCATTATTTCATGTTTTTTTAGCAGCTGAGTAATGTTCCATTGTATCTAAGTACCAAATCTTCTTATCCATTCTTCTGTTGATGGACATTTAGGTTAGGTTACTTCCATGTCTTGGCTGTTGTAAACAGTGTTGCAATGAACATTGAGGTGCATGTATCTTTTCAGATTGTGTTTTTCTCTGGATATATGTCCAGGAGTGGGATTGCAGGGTCATATGGTAGCTCTATTTTTAGGTTTTTTAGGAACTTCCATACTGTTCTCCGTAGTGGCTGCACCAGTCTACATTCCCACCAACAGTGTAGGAGGGTCCCCTTCTCTCCACGCCCTCTCCAGCATTTATTGTTCATGGATTTTTTGATAATAGCCATTCTGGCTGGTACAGTGGATGATATCTCATTGTAGTTTTGATTCGCATTTCTCTAATAATTAGAGATGTTGAACATCTTTTCATGGACTGGCACTTGATTTTGATGGCTGAACATTTTTTCTGATATATAGTTGATTTACAATATTGCGTTAGCTTCCGGTGCACAGCAAAGTGATTCAGTTATACACAATATTCATAGGTATATATCTGTATTCTTTTCCCTAGACTCTTTTCCATTAGAGTTTGTTACAAGATATTGGATATAGTCCGTGTGCTATACAGTAAATCCTCATTGTTTATCTACTTTACATTCAGTAGTGTGCATCTGTTAATCTCATAGTCCTAATTTGTCCCCCACCCCCCTTTCCCTTTAGTAATCATAAATTTGTTTCCTTGCCTGTGAGTCTGTTTCTGTTTTGTATGTAGATTCATTTGCATCATATTTAGATTCTGCCTATAAGTGACACCATATAATATTTGTCTTTGTCTGACTTCGTACGTATGATGATCTCTAGGTCCACCCATGATTGCTGAGCATCTTTGAATGTGACTCCATGTTAAGACTGGGCTGCTTGGATGTGTTAGGATTACCAAACAACACTGCAGTGGATACCACTGACTGTGCTTCTTAAGGTGTTTTTGCTATTATTTCTGTAGGATCTATCACCAGAGGAGGACTCCCTTGTTCAGTAGCATGTGCATTTAAATATCACTGCAAAAAAGGTATCAAACCACTTTCCAAAAAGTTTGGAGCCCCTTTTATGCTCCCACCATGGTTTGTGAGCCTGGACATTTTTCTACACCCGCACCAACACCAGACCTTATCTATCTTTCATGTGTTTGCTCCTGTGATAGGGAAAACATGCACTAGCCAAGTAATTGCTTTTCTTTTTATTAGTAGGGAGGTTGTGCCAGACATTTCACTGACACAATTTTGATGAAGTTGACATTTTCACTCATGTTTATGAATATGAATGTTTTAATCAGAATTGTACCCAGGATTTTACAGACCTAATAGTTTCAATTCCTCCAGAGTTCCAATGAGTTAATCAAAATTGTACCATAAATGGCAACACTAGGCTTAGCAATCAGCTCTCATAAACTCTAATTCAAAAAGATACATACACCTCAACGTTCATAGCAGCACTGTTTACGATAACCAAGAAATGGAAGCAACCTAAATGTCTGCTAACAGATGAATGGATAAAGTAGGTGTGGTACATATATACAATGGAATATTGTGTTGTTCAGTCACTCAGACATGTCCAACTCTTTGCAACCCCATGGGTAGCAGCACGCCAGGCTCCCCTCTCCTTCACAGTATCCTGGAGTTTGCTCAAACTCACGTCCCACTGCTGCCATCCAACCATCTCATCCTCTGTCATCCCCTTCTCCTCCTGCTTTCGTCTTTCCCAGCATCAGGGTGTTTTCCAATGAGTTCACCCTTGGCATCAGGTGGCCAAAGTATTGGAGCTTCAGCTCTAGCATCAGTCCTTCCAGTGAATATTCAGGACTGATTTCCTTTAGGATTGACTAGTTTGATCTCCTTGCTGTCCAAGTGACTCTCAAGAATCTTCTCCAGCACCACAGTTTGAAGGCATCAGTTCTTTGGTAGTCAGCCTATTTTATTGTCCAGCTCTCACATCTGTACACGACTACTGGAAAAACCATAACTTTGAATATACGGATCTTTGTAGACAAAGTAATGTCTCTGCTTTTGAATATGCTGTCTAAGTTCGTCATTGCTTTTCTTCCAAGGAGCAAGTGTTTTTTAATTTCACGGCTACAGTCACTATCTGCAGTGATTTTGGAGCCCCTTGTTTCCCCATCTATTTGCCATGAAGTGATGGGACCAGATGCCATGATCTTCATTTTCTGAATGTTGAGCTTTAAGCCAACTTTTTCACTCTCCTCTTTCACTTTCATCAAGAGGCTCTTTAGTTCTCCGCTTTCTGCCATAAGGGTGGTGTCACCTGCATATCTGAGGTTATTGATATTTCTCCCGGAAGTCTTGATTACAGCTTGTGCTTCATCCAGCCCAGCGTTTCTCATGATGTCTTCTGCATAGAAGTTAAATAAGCAGGGTGACAATATACAGCCTTGACGTACTCCTTTTTCTGTTTGGAACCAGTCTGTTGTTCCATGTCCAGTTCTAACTGTTGCTTCCTGACCTGCATACAGATTTCTCAAGAGGCAGGTCAGGTGGTCTGGTATTCCCATCTCTTTCAGAATTTCCACAGTTGATTGTGATCCACACAGTCAAAGGCTTTGGCATAGTCAATAAAGCAGAAATAGATGTTTTTCTGGAACTCTCTTGCTTTTTCGATGATCCAGCGGATGTTGGCATTTTGATCTCTGGTTCCTCTGCCTTTTCTAAAACCAGCTTGAACATCTGCAAGTTCACGGTTCACGTATTGCTGAAGCCTGGCTTGGAGAATTTTAAGCATTACTTTACTAGTGTGTGAGATGAGTGCAATTGTGCAGTAGTTTGAGCATTCTTTGGCATTGCCTTTCTTTGGGATTGGAATGAAAGCTGACCTTTTCCAGTCCTGTGGCCACTCCTGAGTCTTCCAAATTTGCTGGCATATTGAGTGCAGCACTTTCAAAGCATCATCTTTTAGGATTTGAAATAGTTCAACTGGAATTCCATCACCTCCACTAGCTTTGTTCGTAGTGATGCTTCCTGAGGCCCATTTGACTTCACATTCCAGGATGTCTGGCTCTAGGTGAGTGATCACACCACTGTGATTATCTGGGTCATGATCTGTTTTGTACAGTTCTTCAGTATATTCTTGTCACCTCTTCTTAATATCTTCTGCTTCTGTTAGGTCCATACCATTTCTGTCCTTTATTGAGCCCATCTTTGCATGAAATGTTCCCTTGGTATCTCTAATTTGGAAAGTCCCAGAATCATCCTTTAATCCCATGTTAGAGATGAGGATGCCAAGGCACATAGAAGTTAAGTAGGTTGCCTGCAGTCACGCAGAGAATAAGTGGAAAGCTCTTCATTATTTCTCATCCTCATGACAACATGTGCAGTGTTATTTTCTCTGCAATTCAAACACCCATTTTCCATCCCTTCTAAGATCACTCATAGGAGCACCTTTTCCAGTATGGCATCTCATAGGCACTTGTTGGAAACAGCAGAGGGTTGGTGAGTCAGACAGACAGCAAGAATTTTCTCCAACCTTTCCAGAGAGTCCAGGTTGGTGGGGTGGACAGTACTCACTACAGGTCTTCTCAAGAGGATGTGTGGGTAAATTCCCCATCAGTAAGGGGAGCAGGTGTCTGTTCATGAGATTCCTGTCTCGAGAAGTCAGGGAATAGCTGCCCAGCTGGATCCAGTACCAGAGACCAGGCCAGAGGAGCCAGAGGAGAAGTCACGAGGTCCCCCAGCCATGACCTTCGGCAGACACCGAAACAGAACCAGCCAAACCTCAGGGCACATTAGCACTGGACATGTAGTAGTCGGATCAGACCCATCACACTGTTTTCAACAAAAGGCACAGAAGGCAACGCACAAATCTGAGATCCCTGCCTATGACACCATAAGAGCCTGGCCAGACGAGGTCCAGGAATTGGTGAGTACTTCAAGGGCAGACCAAAGTTCAGCAAAGGGTGATACATCTGTTTACTGGTAAGAGACAAAACCAAGAGGAAGATTGTTTTGCTGGTGCAAAACTGAACTTGTGTGGCAATGTGCAAATCTGGGCTACTTCCTGTTTAGGCACTAGTTGTGCAATATACGTGGGTAATAGGGCCCCGCCTTGCTAGATCAAGGGAAATTCCCACCCAGCTCAAGGGTGCTGACAGTTACTTGGAGGTCTGTTGAGTTTACTGGATGAATATTTTAAGGATGTGGTACTTGAAGGGCCGAGAACCTAAAAGCCATCTTAAACTCAGGAATTGATTGAAAAGAACCAAAAAGAACACCATTGTCAAACAGTTTAGTTCTGTGAAGAACGTTTCTGTATAATCTTCTAAAACACTTTTTATGAAGTAATTTCTCTGAGTTAAGAAAAATAAGTAATAATATTCTGCCCTACTATGCTGGTTCATACGTACAAAAAAGATCTTTACAACCCAGATATTCACGATGGTGTGATCACTCACCTAGAGCCAGACATCCTGGAATGTGAAGTCAAATGGGCCTTAGGAAACATCACTACGAACAAAGCTAGTGGAGGTGATGGAATATCAGTTGAGCTATTTCAAATCCTGAAAGATGATGCTTTGAAAGTGCTGCACTCAATATGCCAGCAAATTTGGAAGACTCAGCAGTGGCCACAGGACTGGAAAAGGTCAGCTTTCATTCCAATCCCAAAGAAAGGCAATGCCAAAGAATGCTCAAACTACTGCACAATTGCACTCATCTCACACACTAGTAAAGTAATGCTTAAAATTCTCCAAGCCAGGCTTCAGCAATACGTGAACCGTGAACTTGCAGATGTTCAAGTTGGTTTTAGAAAAGGCAGAGGAACCAGAGATCAAAATGCCAACATCCGCTGGATCATCGAAAAAGCAAGAGAGTTCCAGAAAAACATCTATTTCTGCTTTATTGTCTATGCCAAAGCCTTTGACTGTGTGGATCACAATCAACTGTGGAAAATTCTGAAAGAGATGGGAATACCAGACCACCTGACCTGCCTCTTGAGAAATCTGTATGCAGGTCAGGAAGCAACAGTTAGAACTGGACGTGGAACAACAGACTGGTTCCAAATAGGAAAAGGAGTACGTCAAGGCTGTATATTGTCACCCTGCTTATTTAACTTCTATGCAGAGGACATCATGAGAAATGCTGGGCTGGATGAAGCACAAGCTGTAATCAAGACTTCCGGGAGAAATATCAATAACCTCAGATATGCAGATGACACCACCCTTATGGCAGAAAGTGAAGAACTAAAGAGCCTCTTGATGAAAGTGAAAGAGGAGAGTGAAAAAGTTGGCTTAAAGCTCAACATTCAGAAAACGAAGATCATGGCATCCGGTCCCATCACTTCATGGCAAATACATGGGGAAACAGTAGAAACAGTGGCTGACTTTATTTTTATGGGCTCCAAAATCACTGTAGATGGTGATTGCAGCCATGAAATTAAAAGATGCTTACTCCTTGAAAGGAAAGCTATGACCAACCTAGACAGCGTATTCAAAAGCAGAGACATTACTTTGTCAACAAACGTCCGTCTAGTCAAGGCTATGGTTTTTCCTGTGGTCATGTATGGATGTGAGATTTGGACTGTAAAGAAAGCTAAGCACTGAAGAATTGATTCTTTTGAACTGTGGTGTTAGAGAAGACTCTTGAGAGTCCCGTGGACTGCAAGGAGATCCAACCAGTCCATCCTAAAGGAGTTCAGTCCTGGGTGTTCATTGGAAGGACTGATGCTGAAGCTGAAACTCCAGTACTTTGGCCACCTGATGTGAAGAGCTGACTCATTTGAAAAGATCCTGATGCTGGGAAAGATTGAGGGCAGGAGGAGAAGGGGATGACAGAGGATGAGATGGTTGGATGGCATTGACGACTCAATGAACATGGGTTTGGGTAGACTCTGGCAGTTGGTGATGGACAGGGAGGCCTGGCGTGCTGCAGTTCATGGGACTGCAAAGAGTCAGACACGACTGAGTGACTGAACTGAATTGAAGCTGGTTCATTCATCATAAGTAATGGTTGTAAGCTGCCAGAGTTAAAAGACTTCTGAAGACACAAGGGAGGGAAGAGATCTCATTGATCCTACTCTTAAAAATATATATATATATTTATATATAAATATAAATGTATTTATTTATTTGGCCATACCATGTCTTAGTTGTGCACACGGTCTTCATTGTAGCATGTGGGATCTTAGTTTCCTGACCAGGGATGGAACCCGCACCACATGCATTAGGGGCGTGGAGTCTCAGGTCACTGCACCACCACAGAAGTCCCCAGTTAATCCTACTCTTTATGGGGAATCACGGGGACAAGTCACAGGTGACAAGGTCCTTTGCACCTATTCCACTCACCTTGGAAACATTCACTCCTGTTCCATTTTTCTGGTGACTTCCTGGTGCAAAGTGTGCCATTCTGGAGTGTCCAGCCGTGATGGATAGCAGTGGTTCTTACATTGTAGATGCTCCATCTCCTCCTCTCTCATCACGTGAAAGGGGCGATAGAGGGCAGGACTGAGAGGTTTGTGGAAAGAGGAGGAACTGTAGGGCCTAGCAGGTGTTTCTCACACACTGGAGGAATACCCATCTCTCTGGGCATCTGTTGGAGAGTGCCCACTTCAGAGATTTCACAGGAAAGGACTCTGGACAGGAAAATGGAACTCTGGTGCTAGTCTGAGCTCTGTCCTTCTCTAGTTAACCTGGGCCTAGAATCTGGTTGGAGTCTGAATTTATTCTGGTGATAAATACAAAATCTAATGACTAATTCTTTGACTCCTCAAAGAAGTGATTCTTAACCTCATTTGGGTTGTATATATCTTAGCAAAATTTAGGGCCTACTCCTCAGAAGAGGGAACACACCTGCACAGCCATGAAGTCCCTGTTCTAATTTCAGAGGATTGACAAGGTTTAAAGTCCATCTGTCTGCCCAGCTTAAGACATCCTCCAAGCTTTAATGATATCAGGAACAGTGTAGAGCTTAACCTCCTCAGCACAGCACAAAAGGCCCTTTGCTCTTTCTCCAGCTTCTCCTAATGCTCATCACCTGGACCCTTTCTAACAATTCACTGTTCTCCTTTCCCACCTCTGCTCTTTTAGGAATACTCATTTTTTTTTTCTGCCTCGACTGTCCTGCTTGATTGCCTAGAAACTAACTCTATTAAGATAGAGTTAAGCACTCCTTTTTGTGTGTTATGTGTACCAAAACAGGGCATCTTGATGGGCTGTTTGATCAACGGTATCAAAGCAGTCACTATGTCAAATCTCCATGTTAACATGTAAAACAATGTTTCTTTCAGCCAGTGTGGTAGGACAGGATTTTCTGTCCCCTCTTTCCCCTGGGCAGGGATTCTTTCTGCATAATGAATTATGGTAAGAAACACCATGCCATAAGAAGCAGATAATATTAATAAGAATTCAATTTCTATGTCTTGTAGATTCTCCCATCTGAAGAATTTGCCAGGTTCTAAAGCTATATTGAGGACTTCTCAGGTGGCGCTGCTGCTGCTGCTGCTGCTAAGTCTCTTCAGTCGTGTCTGACTCTGTGTGACCCCATAGAAGGCAGCCTACCAGGTTCCCCCGTCCCTGGGATTCTCCAGGCAAGAACACTAGAGTGGGTTGCCACTAGCGGTAAACAATTCTCCTGCCAATGTAGGAGATGCAAGAGATGTGGGTTCCATCTCTGGATGGGGAAGATCCCCTGGAGAAGGAAATGGCACCCCACTCCAGTATTCCTGCCTTGAAAATTCCATGGGCAGAGGAGCCTGGTGGGCTACAGTCCAGGGGACTGCAAAGAGTGGGAAGTGACTGAATGAGCACGCACACACAAAGCTATTTTTGCAGAAGAGTGACAAGATCTGATGCTGCTTTTCCATGATGAGGTCAGGAACGATGCTGTCTATGGCCCCGACCATCATAAACCCTGTGGCAGATGCTGTCTGCTTACTGTACGCAGCCATTCCTAGCCCTTTTCTCTACTGCTGCCTTCAAGTCTAGGGCCTAGAAAGCTATACACGGCTTCCGCATCATCTTTGTAGTTAGGGGTTGAGTCATGTAGTCTGATTCTGGGTAAGGAGTCTTAAGGGAAAGTATGCTGGAAAGTTCTGGGAAATTTTTTGCTTTCTTGATAAAAGGAATTTAAAGCATTCTTTTCCCCTCTTTCCATCTTCAAAGATAATGTGATGTTTTGAGCTGTGACAACCGTTTTGTGACCATGAGGTGATAAACATGAGCAGTGGTTCTCAAACTTGAGCGTGCGCCAGAATCACCCAGAGGGCTTCTTTTGTTTTAATTTTAAATTAATTAATTAATTTTTGGTTGTGCTGGGTCTCCGTTGCTGCACGTGGGCCTTCTCTAGTTGTGGTGGCCGGGGGCTAATCTCTTCCTGAGGTGCACCGGCTTCTCACTGCAGTGACCTCTTGTTGTGGAGCACAGGCTCTAAAGCCCACAGGCTTCAGTAGTTGTGACTCACAGGCGCTATAGCACAGGTCTAGTAGTTGTGGTTTACAGGCTCAGTTTCCCCGAGGTATGTAGATTCTTCCTGGACCAGGGATTGAACCTGTGTCCCTTGCATTGGCAGGCGGATTCTTAACCACTGGCCCACCAGGGAAGTCCCAGAGGACTTCTTAAAACACAGACTGCTGGAACCTATCCCAGACCTATTTCTAGCTCTGGAATGAGCCTGGGAATTTGCGTTGTTAGTAAGTTTTCACGTGATGCTGATGCTACTGAGTTGGGGACCACCCTTGAGAACCACTGAACATGAAGATGAAAATTCAATAGCCTGATGAGGGCAAAACAGAATGATAGAGTGGGGGTGCTGATGGCCTTGTCAGGCAGCTGAATCAATGTAAATAATTGCTCTGCCTATGGATTTCTTGTTCTGTGAGAAAATAAACCACTATTTGTTTAAGCCATGGTTATTTGGATTTCTTGTGACTCACATTCAAAAGCATTCTGAATTTACAGAGAGCGGAACTCTGTGCGGAGGGCAGATGGAGAGAAAAATCCAGGCGGATGCTTATCTGAGGCTAATTTAGCATGGAGTAAAAACCACTTCAACAGGAAATGTTTTGAAACATCTCTCAGAGTTCATGGGTATTGATCGTAGAAAGACAGTGGGTTTTAAAAAATATTATGTTAACTAGAAATGTTCTTATCAAAGTAAAACATGTATAAAAATTTAAAAATCTGATTATATGAAGCTTATAATGATGAAGGAGAATGCCCTGCTCCACTCCTACCCACCCTGTTTCTACTCCTCTGAAGCAACCATTTTCAATTCTTCTTGTTTCTTCTGGAATTTACAAGTTTACCTAAATGACATGCTTATACTACCATTATATACCTTTTGGGCTTTGTTTATTCATGTCCTGCTGTGGAAGATGAGCACTTAGATTTCTTTCTTTATATCCTTCCCTATTCCGCGCCACATACTTCCTGTCCAACATTTTCCCAGTGTAGTTAAATAACAATATTTTGTTCAATTAATACTCAATCTCTCTCATATTATGACTAAATATTATTGACAGTTGAGTCCTATATTCATTGATTACATTTTTCTGGCTAATTTTTCCCCTCTGGAGTCAATAATTGCTCCATTTTTATTTGTTTAATTTTCTATGAATCTATGATAAATTCATACCCTTATCCTCTGACAGAGAGAATTTCCTCTTGGTTCCAACACTTCAGCTAATCTATGAATTTAATTTTTCTTGGCCCTGGCCATTCCGTGCTGCAATCTAGGGTAGCCATTCTGTTGTATCACTGTCACCTTGGAATTTCCCTTCACCATCACCCTGGGAATAGCCTCTGTCCTCATCCTCCTAAATTTTCTCCTTTTTTGGACTTGGTGTTTTCATTTTTCTTGATTTACTCTGTCATTTTGGACAAAGTATGCATCAGTAAGCGTTCTGGGAGATGAATTAGTTAGGGTTCCAACAGGAAGCATATGGCCAACACAAAGAGGGCAATTGAGGAGAATTTAAAGAAGGAATCATTTTACAAAATGTGGGCAGGCTTAAAAGAAAAAATCAAGAGGCATGATGTACACTGGGGTTAGCAACAACTGGAAGCTCTTACCCTTAAAGCTGGAAGGGGCAAGAGAAGCGGGTGTTCCTAGAACATAGTGAGACCCACAGCCACAGGAGAGGGCTATCTCATGGGCACGCTGGCTGTCACTTAGAAATATGGTAGTTATGTCAGCAGGGAGGGAGCAGAGAAATAAATAACTCATCGTCGTCTTCTTTTTTCAGTTTTCTGGCCGTGTTGCAATGTCATGTGGGATCTTAGTTCCCTGACCAGCGATCTAACCCACACACCCTGCGTTGACAGCGTGGGGTCTGAACCACTGGACTGCCAGGGAACTCCTTGAATGACTCAGCTTCCACTTGCTCCTGCCCTCTTATATTCCACTCATGCCTCCAGTTGGCTGAATCCAACCAGAAGTCAATGTGCGGAGGAGCGGATACCGGGCACAGAGCCTCTTGGGGCACAACGCAGGGTGAAGGGTGGAGAGTAGATGGGGGCAGGAGGAGGCAATGGAGCACAGCATAGGAAGCAAAAGTTTTAAATTTAGAGTATCTGAAAGTGTCTTTACTCGGTGCTGCCTCTAGAGCAATAGTTTTGCTAGTATAGAATTCTGAGCTGGCAATTCTTTTTCCTTTGGGATTTTGGAGGCAATTTCCATTGTCCCCAGGCCTCCAGAGTTGTTCTTGAGAACTCTGTGCCATTCTGATTCTTGCATTCTTTTTATGTGACTTGTTTTTCCTTTTTGGAAACTTAGGATCCTCTCTTTCCCCCAGTGTCCTGCTATTTGATGAGGGTTAAATTTTTGTTATTATACAACAGGGTCCCCAGAGTAGGCCAGGCAACGTTAGGCATACTTGCTCAATTCCTCCTAGGCCCTGAAAATGCAAGAAATAGGAATATCGGTGCCCACTCTCCTGCATCATTCCATAGCTGCAATCCAACTGCTCACATGTGATGTCTGGTCACCATTACGCACCTGTGAGCAACATAGCAAGAAGGCTGTGATGGTGAATTAGGCAGGGATTCAGGTATTGCTGGTACAGAGGGCTCTGCCTCCTCTCCCAGATTAGTAGTGGTTGATGATAGTCATGGGAAGTTTTTTTGTGAAGCTGAGAAAGAGAAGAGGCTTCCCTTGTGGCTCAGTCAGTAAAGAATCTGCCTGCCAATACAGGAGATGCAAGAGATGCGAGTTTGATCCCTGGGTCGGGAATATCCCCTAGAGAAGGAAATGGCAACCCTCTCCAGTATTCTTGCCAGGGAAATCCCATGGATAGAGAAGCCCTATAGTCCATGGGGTCACAAGTGTTGGACTCGACTTAGCAACGAAACCACCACCATCACCAAGAGAGAGAAAAGAGGTCGAGATGTTTAGTAGAGGTCAGAAGCTCAAGTTGTCTTGAGAAAAATGGTGGGTTGATACGGCATTGAAGTCTGTGCCCCTCAGACTCCTTGGGTTTCTGGACAATGGGCCTGAGCCCCTAGGTGAGAGGGAGAGGTTCAAACACCAGCTAAGCTGCCTTTAAGCAAGACCTTGTAGGACTACACACCAGCCATTTGGGCCCAGATGACAACGTGTGATAGAGTTGGAGAGGAGCCATCTCTCTGTCCTTGCAGGGGACTACAACTGATCACCTGGAATCCCAAAAAGTGCTGTGAACAGCAGGAAATAGTGTTGTTGACAGAGACATGGCTTTCTCACAGAGCATTCCATCAACAACAGAAAATTGAGGCTCTTCCTCGAATCTCAGGCTGTGCAAATAGACAAACGGGAACTGGAGCAGCAGAAGAGGGGCACCTAGCTCAGCCTCAGAGCTCAGAGAGTTGGCCTCCAGCGCAGGCATATGTTTGCAAGGGAGTGGAAGCTTTTAAATAATCACAAGTTCTCATCACTGAGAAAAAAATTGAGAGTTGCCTGAAGAGAGCTATTGACTAGATTATGAGTTCACTTGAGACACGAAGTTCATTTACATGTGACAAACCGCAAGAGCTGGTAATAAAATGGAAAACCTAATTATCCAGCTTTATTTTCAATCTTTGTTTTATATGGAAGGCTTCCCTTGTAGCTCAGTTGGTAAAGAATCTGCCTGCAATGCAGAGACCTGGTTTTGTTTCCTGGATCGGGAAGATCCCCTGGAGAAGGAAATGGCAACCCACTCCAGTATTCTTGCCTGAAGAATCCCATGAACAGAGGAGCCTGGGAGGCTACAGTCCATGGGGCCGCAAGTGTCAGACACAACTTAGCAACGAAACCATCATTTTATAATGGAGTATGATTGATTTATAATATTGTGTCTGTTTCAGGTGTATAGCAAAGTGATTCAGTTTTACATATACATATTTCTATCCTGTTTCAGATTCTCTTACCATATAGGTTATTACAGAGTACTGAGTAGAGTTCCCTGTGCTATACAGTGGGTCCTGGTTGATTATCTCAGTTTGCTTGACTAAAGTCATTTTATTGAGTATTACCTTGAATAGGTAAAGTGTCTGACCAGTGGATTAGAAGCTGCTTTATTTCAATATATGACTCAGGAGAGTTGATCTCTTAGCAAAAAGATACACTAATGATAGTTTCCAATAACAACAGTCCCAAAATATTCACCATATCATTTTTTTTTTTTTTGTAGTATTCTGGGCATTTTACCACAGTGACTATTCTAATGTAACAGTTTAAAAACAAGTTTCTATTTTGTACTTTCATTTATGTGAGTTGAGGTTTCAGAATATTTTGATATAAAGACCAAGAAGAGAAGTCACCTGGAAGTTGAGTATATATGGTGTCAGGTCTCTTCAATTTATCCCAGTTTTCTGAAATCCATAGGCAACCAAACTGTATCCCGTAGCCACTGAGACAGATTAGAAACTCTTCTCTCTGGTGGTAGCTAATGTTAAACAGTTTAATGACAAGATAACACAGTCACAGTATGGAATGGAGGGAACATTTTTGCAAGAATTGTCAAGGAAAAATTCAAGACTTCAATACAAATATATGTACTTGGGAAGAGAAGAAGTTTGCTTTGGCCATATACTGAGACCCTGGAATATGCATTCACTTTCCTCTGCTTTTTTTTTTTTTTTAACTGCACCACCTGGGATCTTAATTTCCTGACCAGGGGTCAAATCCATGCCCCCTCCAGTAGAGTTCTAACCACTGGACCACCAGGGAATTCCCTCCTGTGCTAATAATAATAATAATAACAATAGCACATGTTTGGTGTATCAATTGGGGTAGAGTACACAAAGTTCAGTGGCTTAACACAAAGAAGGCTAATTTCTTGCCCACGCTACATATCCTTTATGGGTTGGCAGAGAGCTCTCACTTATAGCTACTGGGGAATTTAGAATAATAGAACAACCACTGTTAGGGACTGAATGTTATAAGTCCATAATTCCCCAAATGCATATATTAAGATCCTGCCCCCTAATGTGATTGTATTAGGAAGTTCAGCCTTTGAAAAGGGATCAGGTCATGAGGGTGGAGTCCTCATGAATGAGATTGTGCATGGATGCAAAGTCACTTCAGCCATGTCCGACTCTTTGCGTCCTATGGACTGTAGCCCTCTAGGTTCCTCTGTCCACGTGATCCTCCAGGCAAGAATACTAGAGAGGGTTGCCATGCCCTCCTCCAGAGGATCTTCCCAATCCAGCGTCTCTTACGTCTCCAGCATTGGCAGACAGGTTCTTTACCACTAGCATCACCTGGAAAGCCCCATGAATGAGATTCAGTTCAGTTCAGTTCAGTTCAGTCACTCAGTCGTGTCCAACTCTTTGTGACCCCATGAATTGCAGCACGCCAGGCCTCCCTGTCCATCAGTGCCCTTATAAAAAGAACCCGGAGAGCTCTATTGCCCCTTCCACCTTATGAGGACTCAGTGTTACATCCCCTGCTGTGAACCAGGAAGTGGACTCTCACAGAAACTTTCAGCACCTTGATCTTTTACTTCCCAGTCTCCAGAGCTATGAGAAATACATTTCTGTTTATAAGCCTCCCAGTCTATGGTATTCTGTTATGGTACTAAGACAAACGCCATCTTGAACGTTGATAGTTTCCATGTCAGAGGGAAAGAGAATCTGAGGAGTCTCAAAGCAGCGATTAAATGCTTAAAGCATGAAGGGACACATAACCTTTCTGCTCAAACTCATTGGCCACATCCAACAGTAAGAGAGCCAGGAAATAAAATCCTACCATGCGCCCAGAAGGCAGAAGGCGAGAAATATTTGGTGAAGAGCATTGATTGTCTATCACTCACTGTGTGCCAAGAGCTATTCTAAATATATTACAGGTGTTATCTCAGTTAAGTGTCACAAAAATCCTATGAAAGAGGTGTTTAATATCACTATCGTTCACATTTAGTAGATGAAACAACTGAGGCACAGAGAGGTTAAGTTACCCGGTAGAAGTCATGTAGATACTAAGTGGTAAAGCTCAGGATTCAAACCCAGTCATTCTGGTCCCATAATCTGTGTGCTTAACTACTAGACTAGACAATCTCTCTCAAGATGGGAAATTTTGAGAAGTGTTGCCATACATCATGAGAGGCACTAACGGGTTTTTAAGCAGGAGACAGTCAACCAGATTTGCCATTTAGAAAGCTCTCGCCATAGAGTCATCCTGCTTATTTAACTTATATGCAGAGTACGTTAAGTGAAATGCCAGACTGGATGAATCACAAGTTGGAATCAAGACTGCTGGGAGAAATATCAACAACCTCAGATACACAGATCATACCACTCCAATGGCAGAAAGTGAAGAGGAACTAAAGAGGCTCTTGAGGGTAAAAGAGGAGAGTGAAAAAGCTGGCTTAAAACTCAACATTCAAAAAACTAAGAGCATGGCATTTGGTCCCATCACTTCATGCCAAATGGAAGGGGGAAAGTAGAAGCAGTAATAGATTTTCTTTTCTTGGGCTGCAGTCCGTAGAGTCACAAAGAGTGGGACAAGTCATGTCCCACTCTTTGTGACTCTACGGACTGCAGCCCAAGAAAAACTTGCCTGGAGGATCCCAGGGACGGTGGAGCCTGGTGGGCTGCCGTCATGGGGTCTCGCAGAGTTGGACACGACTGACGCAACTTAGCAGCAGCAGTAGCAGCAGCTACTCCAAAGAGTACAGGGAAGGATCAAATTAACTAAAATTAGACTAAGGCAAAAAGTTTATTTGCATAGTGTTGGGATAAAGATGAGTATTTGAACTAAGGCACAGTGATTACAATTTACTGGGTAAGCCTGAGCCTTTCTTTCATCTGTTTGAGACTCTGTTTCATCATTTTTTTGAAAAATTGTTATGTTAATATTATTACTTATCCTGTTGGGGCTTTCTCTGGATTATGATAGATAACATAAGCAAAAACTCTGACAGTACTAAGGCTGTGGGATCATAGAGATCTAGGTTAAAAATCCCAGCTCTACTACTCCCTAGATGAAGGAGTTTATTATTCTAAGTCTCCGTTTGCTCATTAGTAAAATAAGTGTTAAAGTAAGAAAATCTAAGTAAGTTAATGTAAGAAAAATTATTACAAATAGGATATAGGTTGAGAATATTAGCTTCAGAGGAAGGCAGAATTCCTTCTAGAGAAAGAACTGAGAATTTGTTTAGGAAAAATACCTTAATGAACTTCTGTGTTTATGAAAATCAAATCTTTAGAAGGAAAGACATTTAGATAGAGAATCAGATTGTTTTGATTAATACAGTAACAGAAAATTTTAGTTTTTTTCTGATGAAAGTTTTGCTTTGAGGGGAAAGTAATGAGATGGTGTGGTAGTTTAGTCACTAAGTTGTGCCTGACTCTTGCAACCCCATGGACTGTAGCCCACTACGCTCCTCTGTCCATGGGATTTCCTGGGCAAGAATATTAGAGTGGGTTGCCATTTCCTTCTCCAGGGAATCTCCCCAACCCAGGGACTGAAACTGTGTCTCCTGGATTGCAAATGGATTCTTTACCACTGAGCCATCAGGGAAGCAAAGAGATGGAGGAAAATTTGACTAGAGATAACTCTGAACATCTGGTCTTACCAGCTTCCCAAATCCACTCTTCCCATAGCAGCCAGACTGACTTCTTAAAACCATTAACTGAATCACATTGTTCCCTCTCACCCGCCCCAGGACAGTGCCTCATACTTAGAAGTTTCTCAGTAACAATTTATTAGGTGATTAAAAGAATGAATGAGTGAACGAAAACATCTGCCAGATGGCAGGTGGTTCCCTAAAGAAAAGGACAGCCATTGAGAAATTCTGTACTTAAGCCACTCTGTAGTAAGGGTGGTTTTAGACAATGATGTTTAATAACCATTTTAATTAGTTATCTATTCTTGTGTTTTACTGTAATAGCCCCTCCTCTCCATCTCACCTCTCCAAATAACTTTCAGTAAAGGTCTTTTGCACAAAACTGCACTATTTTGGGAGAACTGAGGAATTAAACAAGAAAGTGTTTAGGCAAAAAATGTCCAAAGATGTCAATAATCATAAGAGGAGACCTCATGAACAGAGAAACCCAGAATTCAGCAGGAGCAGGCATACCAAGTGAGAGGTGACCAGGGGGAGGTTGTGATTGATGTTCCCTTATTTTGTGTTAGGAGGTTGTTGTTATTCAGTCACTACATTGTGTCTGACTCTTTGTGACCCCATGGGCTGCAGCACGCCAAGCTTCCCTTTCACCATCTCCAGGAGTTTGCTGAACTCATGTCCATTGAGTTGGTGATGTCATTCAACCATCACATCCTCTGTCACCCACTTCTCCTGCCCTCAATCTTACCCAGCATCAGGATCTTTTCCAATAAGTCGGATCTTCGCATCATGTGACCGAAGTATTGAAGTTTCAGCTTCAACATCAGTCCTTCCAATGAATATTCAGCGTTGATTTCCTTCAGGATTGACTGGTTTGATTTTCTCGCTGTCCAAGGGACACTTAAGAGTCTTATCCAGCACCACAGTTGGAAAGCATCAATTCTTCGGCTCGCAGCCTTTTTTATGGTCCAACTCGCATATACATAATGACTATTGGAAAACCATAGCTTTGGACCTCTGTTAAGAGGTTTAGAAGGTAGGACTCTTCTATTTGGCTGTTGAAGGAAAGAATAAGCTTTGGAGCATTCACAACCCAAAGGTTACATAAGGATGGTAAAATTTTAACTCATAGAGAGGTTTGGGGGATAATGTTGGGATCATTCATAGAAAGCGCTCAGCACAGTGCCTGGCACGTAGTAAGAGCTCAGTTATTTGTTGTTTCCCTTCACTTTCCTCCACTCCCTCCACCCGCTCTCCGCCTGCTCCATTCATTCTTTTCCAAGGACATGCAGGGGGCGTGCCCAATCCTCCCTCCGCCCCATCCAAGCCCCACCCCTCGCTTCTGCCCGGATTGGTTCTTGAGAAGCGGAGCGGAGGGAAGAGCCCAGTCCGGAGCGGTGGGGGCGGGGCGCATGCGCGGGCTGGGCTGGGTGGAGGAGGAGAGGAAGAGCTGCCGGAAGTAGGCGGCCGAGGTGGTGGCAGAGCAGGCGGCAGCTGCCAGGGAAACCGAGGCGCGGGAGCCGTAGCCCGCTGACAGGCAGGCCCGGGGGTCGTCTCTGCGCCCGGCAAAAGCAGGAGGCTCGAGCGTCCCTGTTGCCTGGGCCGAGGGTCCCTGCCTGGTCCGACAGCCTTGTTGGGACCTGGGCCTTTCCCTAAGCCCGCCAGGGGGCGCCGCCCTGAGGGGGCTGCAGAGTTGGGGGGCAGGCGCGGCTGACTGGAGAAGGGGCGCTGGACTGGGCAGGGGGAGAGGGCTCCCGCGTTCTCAGGAGGTGCCCTGGGCCGGGGACCGGGAGTCCTCACCTCCGGACTGAGGCAGGGGTTTCTGGGGGCTAGGAGGGCGCGTCGCCCTCTGCCCCCGCCGGCACCCTGGCCATGACGGGCAAATCGGTGAAGGACGTGGATCGGTACCAGGCGGTCCTGGCCAACCTGCTGCTGGAGGAGGATAACAAGTTTTGTGCGGACTGCCAGTCTAAAGGTAGCGCATCCTTCCTTGCGGGCGAGGGGTCCAGCCTCCGGGCGACACGGGGGAGGCGACCTGTGTGGGGAGGGGGGAGGTCTCTAGAGCTTAGGGGGCCCCGACCGTCTAAATGGTAACGCGTGCTTCCCTCATTGAGGAGGCTGCTAGGTGTTCTGGGGCGCCGGGATTGGTGTGGGGAGAGGTTGAGAGGGCGAGTGTGTGTGGTTGAGGCTGGGGTGGGGGGCGGGGGCGGGGATGGTCGGGGTTGGGGGAAGTGGCATGGTGTGTGCAGGTGAGAATGTCTACATTTCAGGGCTCTGAATGAGTTCTGCGCCGACGGTCAGTGCAGCTCGCAGCCTTCCGCTTGCAAAGCTGGGGGTGAACTGCAGCGGGGCGGGGAGGGGGTGGGGAGGAGAGGGAAGTGAGATGACGGGGAGGAAAACTGCTTAAATGGTTTTTAAAGGTGGTGAGCGTGGCTGCCTGCTATTTGGTTAGCAGTTCCTTCTGTCATTTTTACAGCCTTGCTGAGATCTGACAGAGTGCTTAGGTGGCTTTCCTCTTCCAGGATGTGTGGAGGGGGGACCTGGCTTATGCAGTGACACAGTGCGGATTTCTAGACAGTCTAGCCCTGGCTTGTGGAGTGTGCTGGAGGCCTGATGTGTGTGTGGTGGCAGGAACTAGCAGATTGTGGCTGTAGTGCAGGATCGGGCTTAATCAGTGCAGAGAAGGAAACGAGGGCTGCATCGAATTTGTTACTTCCATGGCGATGATCCTTCTAAAGATGAGATATGATCATGGCAGAGTCTTTGTTTTCTGTGCCCTCAAAGATTCATGATTTGGTACAGTTACAAATTGGTGTGCTACCAAAGCTTGCTTATTAGTGAAATATTTGCACTTGAGATTGATAGATTACAAATATTTTGTTTCCTTATTTTCTTTCTGAATTCTTTGGAATATAAATTGGAGTTGGGAAAATTCCTTTTTTGGTTTGGGAGCTATTGCTAATTTACTTTTGTTCATAACGCAGTGAATTCACCTGGATTGTTTGTCGTATAGCATGTTGGGCATATAGTACACAACAAAGATTCAAATATATTTGTCTTTATCAGTATTGAGAAAGGAATTACGTGCTTAATTGATACTTTTACTTAATTACCTTTTATTTTGCAGAAGTAAGGTTATGTAAGGAGATGGGGGAGAGAGACATTGATTTGGACCCCTGGTAGTATATTTTAGTGCCCTTTACCAATGGGTAAATGGCATGTGCCATTAGGAAAGTGGATTCCCCCGACTTCTTTCCTGAATTTTTGCAGTGGCAAGAATTCATTTTAAAAAATACTGTAGAATCAGTTTATGTTGAGTAGGTTAATTTCTTATAGTTGACTCTCATGAGATCTGCTGCTAGCTCTATGGGGAGATTTGGCTTAAAATTTGGGAGTATATCTCTTTGGGTTGACTCAAATTCCCTTGTGTCCTCAGTTGACAGATCTTGAGTTACAGTGAAGCAACCCACTGAGTGAGCACTGCTCCGTTTGGGGAGTCAGATTCCATTTTTATAATCGGTACCACCCCTATCCCCCACTTCCCATACCACTCTTGTATTTACTCATATTCCAATAAAACATAGCACATAGAAGAGAGGTTGATTCATCACCTCCAAATTTTCTGTTGCTCTTTATCAACAGAATTACTGGGGATCAGGTAATAAAACATTAGTCAGTTCATTCTTAATGAGAGATGGTAACTGCTGGCCTGTAAACTTTATTAACTGCTTTTGATAGTAGAATCCTGGGTCCTGAAATGATTTATTTTCACAAATTAGCTTTACATTTTGGCTTGGTGGCTTCAGTGACTTGGCCATTCTATTAAAAATGAGATGACAATGTGTCAGTCAGTCATCGTTCAGTTCAGGTCAGCAAGATATTTGTGGCCTCAGTTTTCGCAGTTTATGAGTTAGCTAGCGCCTTCTACTGTTTGAACTCCTCCCATTCATTTTCCCGCTCCTTTTTCCTGACTGTGGTTGTCGTAATGGTCACGTGGACAGATGTCAGATCGTGGAAGGAAGAGACACTTGAATCCGTAGATTAAGTTATCTCTTAGCTCTGGTAAAAAACACATTTAGTGGGAGGAGGAATTTTAAAGCCATAGGCTAAAATGAGGTTTGTACTTGGGTATTTATCTGTAAGTCTCATGTCCTTTCTTACTTAGAAAATTGAGAGCTTGATTGTGTAGGACCTGGTGAGTGATTGCTTACTAATCCGTTAACATAAAATCAGATGATGTAACCCTGAACTGCAGACCTATGAACAGGTATTTTTGTAATGTTTCAAAATAACTCTGGCAGTAATTCTTAAAAAAAAATTCTTATCCTGATTTAAGAATGATATTATAAGATACATAATTTGAATATCAGAATAGAGAATAAACCTGTGTTCTCTTTGTGTAGTATAAGTTATGTTGGTTCTGGGTTTTTTGGTTTTGTTTTTAACTCTCTTGAGCATAAGACTCGCAAGTTACCTCTAAGGCATTGAAATAATTTATGTGGGAATGGAGGCCACTTTGGTACTACCTTTAAAACAAATGCTTCAACTTGCTTTAGGCTGAAAGATGTTTCGTCACCCAAAGCCTTTAACTTACTGTGGCCTTTAGGGTAAAATTTTGGGCTGACTGAAGTTGTGGTAGAAAAGAGAACAAACATACTGAAAATTTCAGATATGTTTAGCTCCACCTTGTTGAGGCCAGGTCCCATTTTTGGAGGTTTAGTCTGTAGCTCTGCAGTTCCATATTTTGTCTGTATGCCTGGAATAACTCCTAATCAGCCTCTTCAGAGAGTGGTTTAGACTGGACACTATCCTGCTGCTGCTGCTGCTGCTAAGTCGCGTTAGTCATGTCCGACTCTGTGTGACCCCATAGATGGTAGCCCACCTGGCTCCGCTGTCCCTGGGATTCTCCAGGCAAGAACAGCTGGAATGGGTTGCCATTTCCTTCTCCAATGCATGAAAGTGAAAAGTGAAAGTGAAGTTGCTCAGTCGTGTCTGACTCTTAGTGACCCCATGGACCGCAGCCCACCAGGCTCCTCCGTCCATGGGATTTTCCGGGCAGGAGTACTGGAGTGGGGTACCATTGCCTTCTCCAGACACTGTCCTATTTACCATGAAAGGATCTACCTTTCTGATGTCCTGAATACTTATGTCCATTGTTGGGATGTTCCTTTCTCAGTATCAAGGTTTGTGAAAAAAATGAGAGCTGTTTAATGAGAAAAGAATTAGAACGGAAGAAATTTGATGGTCTTGAGGAATATTTACTTTCAACTGTGAAATACCACATAGAATTCTGGAGTCTGACAAAAAGTTTGTAATATCTTTTTACTGCTCTGTTCTTCTCCTACGCTCCATCTCGGAAATGTTTCACTTCAAATCTCCTGGCCACTGCCTTTGTTCCAACTCCTAGTACGTGTTCTTAAATTCAGATTTCCTTTTTGAAAAACCACTTTTATGTGGTTCAAAATTCAAAAAGTTCAAAAGGGAATATATTCAGTGAAAAGTTGTTTTCCTGTCCCTGATCCCTTAACCAGCTTTTCCCAGTGCTTCTGGAGGTAATTTATTATGTGACTTTTAAGAGATGATACATACATAGACAATTTCATTTAAATATATTCCTTTTCAGTGCTTTTATGCAAATAATAGCATGTTACCCAAAGTCCATGGCACCCTGCGTTCTTTTTCTTCTTTAATATTTACTTATTTGTTTTTTTTTTGGCTGTGTCAGGTCTTAGTTGCAGCTCACGGGATCTTTCATCGTGGTGCTTGGGCTGAGTAGTTGCAGTGGGTCCAGTAGTTGGAGCACGCAGGTTTCGTTGCCCTGCAGCATACGGGATCTTTGTTCCCTGACCAGGGATTGAACCTGCATCCCTGCATTAGCGGCAGATTTTTAATCTCTGGACCATCAGGGAAGTCCCAACCTTTCACTTTTTCAATCAAGTGTACAACATGAAGGGCATGGAGATTCCCTCTCCATGCACAGTAAGGAGTGTCCCCATTCTCTCAGGGTATAAAGTTGAAAGATATGCATGATTTGGAAACATCTGCTCTCATTGAAGTCATCTTAGACAGTGTCCTAGCCCCCGTCCATAGCACCTGTAAGCTCACCTTTCAGGTTCAAAGAATCAGAGCTGTAGACTTTTAAAAATATGTATTTATTTATTTTTGACCTCTTCAGATCTTAGTTGCCCCAAGGCATGTGGGATCTTAGTTCTCCAACCAGGGATCAAACCCACATCCCCTGCATCGGAAGACAGATTCTTCCAATGGAAGGACTTCCAATGGAAGGACCACCAAGGAAGTCCCAGAGCTGTAGACTTCTGTTGGAAAGTAAAAGTCACGTCTGACTCTCTGTGACCCCGTAGACTGTGCCGTCCATGGAATTTTCCAGGCCAGAATACTGGAGTGGGTAGCCTTTCCCTTCTCC
This sequence comes from Ovis canadensis, assembly GCF_042477335.2. Taxonomy (NCBI): domain Eukaryota; kingdom Metazoa; phylum Chordata; class Mammalia; order Artiodactyla; family Bovidae; genus Ovis; species Ovis canadensis. Next base: position 15,652,783 of record NC_091245.1, read on the forward strand.
AGGGGAATCTTCCCAACCCAGGGATTGAACCTAGGTTCCCCGTGCATTCCGGATGGATTCTTTACCAGCTGAGCCACAAGGGAAACCCAAGAATACTGGAGTGGGTAGCCTATCCTTTCTCCAGGAGATCTTCCTGACTCAGGAATCGAACTGGGGTCTCCTGCAGTGCAGGCAGATTCTTTATCAACTGACCTATCAGGGAAGCCCTTTGATGTTGGAACATCCAATTAAACTCTGTTATTCTGCTTATTTTAGCTTTGGGACCTTTAGCATACCACCTAACTTTCTCAGTTTAACTTTCCTCATTTGAAAAATAAAAATGCCTTGTAAACTAAAGTGTTACACACATGTAAGCACTATTTATCATTACTATTGCTGAACTCATTTATTTCATCTTAATTTTATTCATTCATTCCACTTTCAGACTTTATTCCCTTAAATACCCTAGTTACTGGAAGCCACAGTTAGAATGACTCACTGAATAACTCACTAAATAGAAAACTCACCTAGTTTTTAAGCCAAAACCATTTCCTATATTTGATTCTAACTCTGGTAGATTCATCTCTAGTTTTGCTTTACTTTTTTTTTTCTGTCAATAGCTAAATCATTGCTTGCTGAATATCATTCCTAAGAACATGAACATTGCTATCATTTTTAAATTATTTTAGCTGTATCTGTGGCACCTTTTAAGAGATTTTTTTCTTAATTGCCGCAGACCTGGACAGTAGAAGGTATTTTCCTTCCATCTCTAGTTAGACACCCTTCTCCAGCCAAGATCAAATAACTCTCAGTCCTTTTACAGCTCATGCACCTTAACTCTGACCATTGTAGTTAGGCTGACAGAGTTTTACTGACAGTAATTAAAGTCCCTGTTAGGTTGTCATTTATTTTATTTTATTTATTTATTTGGTTGCGTAGGGTCTTGGTTGAGGCACACCAGATCTTGGCTGTAGTTCACAGGCTTAGGTGCTATGCGGCATGTGGGATCTTAGTTCCCTGACAAGGGATTGAACCTGCATCCCCTGCACTGCAAGGCAGATTCTTAACCACTGGACCACCAGGGAAGTCCCTAGGTTGTCTTTTAATATCAACTTATTCAACCTGTTCCTTGGGAGACATTTTCCTATTAGTTCTCTCTGTCTTTTAAATTTCATCTGGCAGCAGTGGGATAGAAAGTACAAAATGCCTTGTCTTCTGAGAGTGCAATCCCACACTGCATGTATTCATTCAGGAAATGCTCTTAAGCACCTGCTTTGTGTCAGACACTACCAAGACATGTAGATTAAAAGATAGGGCCTTTGGTCTCAGGGATTTTATAGTCTAATGGGCAAGCAGATGTGTAAACAGATAAATGATGCAATGTAGTAATTATCACTGTAGCATTGTGTACAGGGAGAAATGAAAGCATTGAAGAAAGCAAGCAAGTCTGCTTAGGAAGTCATGGCTCAGAGAGACGAGAAGGCTATGTCTTAAATGAGAAGCATGATTCTGTCAGGTGAATTTAGGGGACTTTTCATTCCAAGCCGAGGAAGAAGAACGTGCAAAGCCTCCAAGACGTGCTGTGATGTGTGTGTGAGATTCTCTAGTATATTCTCATTACATGTTGGGGATTGACAAGGGCTAAGGTAGGCAGAGACACGTCAGATTAGCTCTGCAGTTGACTTGCTGTGTGGCACTGAAATTATGAATATGCATTAGACTCTCTGTTATGTAAGAAACCCACAGTACTGGAAGTCCACCTGCTACTCAAATGGAGTTGTAAATATAGCAAACATGAAATGTTTTCTGATTGCTGAGTAGTAAGGAAGGTCAGAGTATTGTGCCCACTAGATCTCCCTTCATGAGTACATTCATTTATCTGAAAGAAGCCTAGTGGGATGCCAGCCGCAGATGTCATGCTGTTTCTGGAGTTGATGACTTTGGATTTTTGAAGCTGAGCATGCTTTCACACTCAAGCAGTCTAAGAGTATTTTATGCAAGCCCTTGGTTGTTCAGTGCTTGTGTGTGTGTTCAGCTGTGTCTGACTCTTTGCGACCCCATGGACTGTAGCCCTCCAGGCTCCTCTGCCCATGGAATTTTCCAGGCCAGAATACTGGAGTGGGTTACCTTTTGCTTCTCCAGGGGATCTTCGCAACCCAGGGATCGAACCTTTATCTCTTGTGTCTCCTGTATTTGGCAGGCGGATTCTTTACCATGAGCGCCACTTGGGAAGCTGGATGTGTAAACAACAGGCAGCTGCAGCCACATCTCTCAGTATACCTTTCAGCAAATCTATTGCTTTTAAATAAATCAGAAAACAACCTTTCTGCATTTTTCCTCTGATATCGTGGTATGTAGGTGGCAGCTTTCTTGGGCAGAGTTGTCTATATAATTGTTCACCACATGAGTCATTGTCTGTTTCTGTTCAGGCTAAAAATTCCGTCTTGGAAATAATGTCATGCAGTTGGAGACCACAACACTTGACTCGTTATGTGCATTGTGGCTGGCTTGGTATGTGATACTGGAAGCTACCTGCGCCATAGGGAGGAGATAAAGTGACATTAAATAGACTCAAGCTCAATTCCTCCAAGTGATAGCTCCTATGAAAAAGATACCCAGCAAGAATCTGCATCAAACACTCATGTGTTTTTCATTTAAGCATACAGTGCTTAACTTTTATTATTGTGTCTGCCTAAATCCTTATCACAGTTATATTTTTGTTTGAGCAATTTGCCAGTTTAAGTAGATACTAACTTTGAAGAAGTTTTATACTGGCCCCTGGAATGTGACAGTTCAGCATACCACACTGAAAAGGTAGGAACCAAGTCTATGTAGAGTAGAACCCCTTAAAGTTAATTCACTTTTACCAAATTCCTCTATTTTTAAAGAAATATTCCTCTCACAGTTAACTTCTTAAAATTGTAATTTGCCGCAGTTCACTAGAAAGTAAGCTGCATGAGGGCAGGAGTTTTGTGCCTGTTTTGTTCAATATAGTATTCCCAGCACCTAGTATGGTCGGGCACAGATCAGGCTCTCAGTAAATATTTGCTTGAATGATACAAATCCTTTGTTTCTTATTAAAAGAAATCCTTTATAACTTTTCTGAATATTTGTGTAATTCTTAGGAAATCTAAGTTTTTAAAATATATTTAAAAGTCAGGGACCCTTCAGAGAAACAGAAAACACTATAGGAGATATAAGCAGAGAGACTTTAATATGGACTAGGTTCCATAGGTGATAAAAGGGCCAAGAAGGTCAATGGGCTGGTGAGACAGCCCAGAGATTGGCAACACCTGGGACCTCTTATGTCCTAAGGAAATTAGAAGGTGCTGATGCCAGCAAAGGCCAGAAGCCTGAGCCATCTGCAGTGACCAAAACGAGTGGAAAGAAGAGCTGTCTGGTGGCAGCTGGAGCTCGGACCAAGTAAGACAGAGAGTGTTACCCCGGCTTCCCCCCTTCTCCCGCCTCTTTTCCTTATCAGTTCCTCCCATTGATGGAACTTACCAAGAAATTAGTTGGCAGGGAAGCCTGGGAGATGTAGTTCCCCGTGATAGTGTGGAGGAAGGGGAGGATCCAAATTGAGACAGGCAAAGGCACTTGAATCCCCAAGATGCGGTTCTTTCTGCTTGTAAGAGAACAGTTGAGTTATTTTGGACAAAGGATAAGAAGGGTGTTCAGGCCAATGCTTCTAAAGGAGCTTAACTGTTGCCAAAACAATAATTAGTCCTGGGAAGTAATGTAACAACTCAGTCATTGCCTGTTTAATTAGGATGCATAACTTTCTGTGGAATCTGTATTTGACTTTCCCTCTCTGCCAGGAGCAGTTTATCATTTGGTTACTTGGAAAGTAAGTTCCCACCCTGATTCTGGGAAGCTTTAGGCATGATGTGTATACACTGAGCTTGTCCCATCCACAACTAAAACCTTGGTCGGTAGCACTTAAGATATGCAAAGAGTTTTGAGGATTGCAGCCTTAAAACATGGTACGGATTAGACTTTTCTGATTGTTAAGCTGGAGCCAATTTTCCTTGCGTTGGGTATCTCTCTAAATAGTTTGATTGCTTTGTCTGTTCCCCTGCCTCAACAAGCTTAGATCAGTTAGCACTGGGGGAGAGTGGCGAGATCACCCGACGTACTGTCTTCTGTGTTGCTGTTGCTCAGCCGCCTAGCTGTGTCCGACTCTGCCGCCCCACGGACTGAAGTCTGCCAGGCCTCTCTGTTCCTCAGCGTCTCCCAAAGTTTGCCGAAGTTCGCTGCTGTCTTCCATACTGGACCTGAAAAATACTCTGTCTTGTTCAGAAGGGTGCTGCTGTTCCTTGTAAAGACAAGGCTTCTCAGGTTATTGCTGCCAGTTTCCTTCTTGATGATGAGGTGTTTAATGAGTTATGTGATACAAGTTGAGCACTTTGTAGAAGTGCTTTTTTTGTCAATCGGGTCGCCTGCCTTTGGGCGCCTGCCACATTATTGGAATTGGTGGAACTAGGCCAGCAATGGTTTTTCAGTGGAGTGTGAGTATGTTTGCTTTTAGGTGGTTATTTTCCTGCAGAAGCTATGGATAAGGACCTCTCATTGAGTAAAGTTACCAGTGGTAAAAACTGCATAGGTTTCATTGTTTTTCTCTTCTTTTCCAAAACTTAGTTTCCTCATAGCAGGTATTACTATAATTCACACATGTGATTGAAGTGTAATTTGGTATTATAAAAAGCATATCTCTTCCCAGAGTACCAGTTCTTCCCAGCCAGTCCCTTTCACCTTAAGAGGTACACCTATGTGTTTTTGAAGCCTCATGTTTAATAATTACAATATTTCACTACTGTATTTGACTCTTCCATTTTCCAAACTTTCTCCTTTCCTACCCCACTCTTCTGGATCCTGTATTTCCCCCACAGGCTTTGTGGATGCTGGTCCATTGATGGCTGAACTGCAGGTTTCTTCCCCGTGGAAAACCCCAGAGATGAGCCAAATCTGCCTTCAGCTGTGGCCACCCATCAGCGTAAGGTCACCCTGGTGGTCGTCTTCAGTTTGTGCATCACTCCCCTGAGCCCCCATGTGCCCTCTTGTGTGGCTGGAACCTGCCCTGGGGTCCCACCTCTGCAGCCTGTTGCTGGGATTTAATTGTTGCTGCTCATTTTCAAATAATGTTAAGTAGCTTTCTGACCATTTTTGTTGACCATAGCCCTCTTTTCCCCATTTGTATATTTCCTATGGGTATTCTGGTTTGCTTTTTAAATAGCTGTTGGATATGGTTTATTTAGAAAGTACTGGATTTCATAAGTCTACTTGGAAAATGCTTTGTTTATCCTTACTTAATTTCAAGTCAAAACTTTCAAAAAGAACTGTCTTAATCAGAAGCAACGAGAACCGGATCCCTCAGGCTTCATGTCATTTCTCCTCACCCAAGGAACAAACATGTAACCTTTTCCATTTTATGAGGTACTGAAAATAATAGAGCAAATACAGGAGGAGGAGAGACCTACTCTCAGCTGCAGCTGATAAGCCTGTCCCTGCATAGAGATGTGTGGAAATAGAGCACTTTTTCTTTCCCTCTATTGCAAACAGCCACACTGTCTTTCATGGCAGTTGCTGGTGATGGGAAGTCCATAAATATCCCCATGCCTCTGTCACAGAGCTTACATCTTGAGATGTGGGTTTACATGCTAATCCTGCAGTGTTATTTCCTGAATGCACACACAGTGAATTTTAACTTCTTCTTTTCTTATCTTAGTGGAAGTCCCCTGTGTGTGTGTGTGTGTGTGTGTAAATTTAGAAATGAGTTCTCTACAGTTTCAAGTCTTGAGTTTAAATCCTCTTTTCTTATCTTAGTGGAAGTCCCCTCTGTGTGTGTGTGTGTGTGTGTGTGTGTATGTGTGTAAATTTAGAAACGAGTTCTCTACTGTTTCAAGTCTTGAGTTTAAAATTGTCTTAATATTATTTAGATGGTTTTTGTTCTAGTGCCTTCAAAAAGTAATTACCTACAGAATTTTCCATCCTGTGCTGTTGATGAAGGGGGCATTGGTGTCTCTTCATGTTGACACTTTACACTTGGGTTATAACTGACCCAAGGCCTCTGATGAGAAAGAGGAAGGAAACGTCCTATTCTAATCATGATGCTTGTGTTCAAAATAGCTGGAAACAATGGACTTAATGGAGACCATTTGAAATGTGACAGCCGATTTGAAAAAGAAAGAATGAAAAGACTCAGCCTCTTCTGCTGTGTCTAAACCGTTTTTATTGCGAGAATAGCTTTAAGGGACTGGGAACTTTGTCTCGCCCAAGGTAGATGTCAGGAGATGAGTTAGAGGAACTGTTTCAGACTGAGGGGAATTTTGAGGTCTTTCTGGTGGTGTGAGTGTTGTGTTAACATTCCTGGCTCTCCTGTGAGAGAAAGGAAGCATCATTAAATACAGCATTGGAATCAGGAAGATTCCAGCTCAGCTCCCCTGAGCCTTCTGACTTGGTTTTGAGCCTTGTCTATGAAGAGGCATCTGACACAAGTGACTCAAATTAAGGATTGATAGGAACAGATTCCCAGGCCAGTTGTGCTTATTAGGTAAACATCATTAAATGCTATTTCTCTAAAAAAGAAAAACTATCTTCTTCTCATTATGAAAGTTATTCATATTTGTGATGGCAATCATTGGAAAGTATGAAAAAGTATAGTAATGTAGAAGATATTTCATATAATCCTTATCACCTATTTATACTTAAGCTTATACTACTGTAATAGAATTTTATATCATTATTGTTTTGCTTAATATTATCTTAAGCATTTTTCCTGACATTAAAAACGTTTAAATGCCTTTATTGTACTCCACTGTTTGAATATATCATTACTTAATTCTTGCCCAGTTGTTGGACATTTGGGTCTTAAATTGTCAGGATTATAAAATTTTTTATAACGAGACAGTGTGAATTTTGGTGTTGCTGTTGGACTGATGGGTTATTTATGTGTTCAGAGTTGAGTAGTGATGTGTGCCTTCTAATTTTAAGGAGTTGTCAGAGGGTTCTCCGGTTGAGCCCCTGTGGAGACGGCCTTGCTGTGGGGGCTGTTGTTTTGAACTGCCTCATTGTAGTGGACATTTGAGACGGGAGCAGAGAGCTGGGGAGAATCCAGGCTTAACCATAAGGAACAGATTTACAGGACATGATCATAGCAAGATGGGCCAAGTTATATTTTCATATCTGACATGCACTTTGCACATTTATGTACTTGATATGTGGAACTGTTCTGTCGAGCCATTGATCAGCATCTTATGTTGTTCATACAGGCCTCCTTCACTTAAACTCAGTCCAATGGGAAGAAGGATTAGAAGCCCTACTGTGGTGGAAAGGGGATAACAGCCACTGGTTTTTGCTTTTGTTTTACAAGGCTCTCTTTCGACTGTGGGTTCCATAAGGACAGGGGCCGTGTTCCACGTTTCCCTGTTACCTGATGCTCAGCATCTGCTGCGTAGTGTCTGTGCTTCTGGAACCATTGTTTTTGGAGTATAATCTGCAACATTGTGTTAGTTTCAGATGCACCGCAAAATGATTGAGGTACACACACAGACACTCACACATACGTGTGTGTGTATACACATTCTTTTTCATTATAGGTTATTAAAAGATATTAAATATAGTTCCCTGTGCTATACAGTAGGTCCTTGTTGTTTATCTATCTTATCTATAGTAGTGTGTATATCTTAATTCCAGACTCCTAATTTATCTTCCTACCCACAAAAATTTTGGTTTTGGGTTGAATTACTTTACACTTGTCCCCAGGATCATCTTTTTCTCATCTCTTTCCAATCCGCACTCTCGACTGGGTTGGGTGCAGAATGATGTCGTTTGGTGAATGGGGTAGAGCGTGTTCTGTGGGCATCGTGAACACTATCCTAGTCATGCATGTTCAGGTCATACTCTTTTTCCTGTTTCATTTTTTGAAAGTCACCTTTATCCTCTCAACTCAGATATTTGAAGCTCTGCGACATTGCAGGAAGCCCAGCAGGTGAATTTCCTGGTTGCTTTGTGATCATTGCTTTTGTGTGCCATTTCTTCTGTGTGCTCCTGGCATCTGTGCCACGTTGAAAGCTGGAGCCAGTCACAAAGCTAGCACTCTGTCCTTCCCATAGGAGGTTTTAGTGTGACACGTCACTGGGCGGGGGAGTGTAGCGGGGGGTATGAAATAGGAGGCTGAAACAGTAGCCCATTAGCCTTTCTTGTGGGATGGGAGTAAATATTTAGACGCTGTTCTCAGGTGCTGTAGAAATTAATCATAACCTTGCAGCGCTTTTAGAAGCTCTCTTTGTCCCTGCTGGAACAGGTTTGTCTAATTCGAAGAACCTTGCTTTGGCTCTTTTGAAGCTGTGTTTTTCCTTGAGACCTGTCCTGGGTTCCCCTGTGTAAAGTTCCCTTTGCAGGAACTTTCTATCCACACAGCTGGCATCTTGCCCCATCCCCTTCTGACCTGTACCTCATTATACCCAATTGTGAAACACCTGGCTTGTGAAACCTTGTAGTGAATGTCTTCCTCTGGAAGGGTAGATCTCCACCTTTGCTCTGCTCCCTTAAGGCAGGGCTGTTTCAATGACTAATAGTCTGTGTGTCACTGAACTAACTGGCTGTACTTTGATCCCAGGATTCATTTCTGTTCTGCTGTTTGTTTAGGAATGAAAGTTCTCTAGCTTTTGCATGCGGTTGTGATGCGATTAAACTGGCACTGGTTTTCCATCTGCTGGGAAAGCGGCACACCGGTGTGAAAGGGAGAAGTTCACGTCTGTGGTCTTGTGCATGAGTCCATCTGCTGACTCGGAAGGTTTTGTGTAAAGCCTCTCTCTGCCTGTGTGAAAAGCATGAGCTTCCCTTTAAACAACTGAAAAATGAGTTCTGCCTGGCTGCTTGTTCTTCACTCTCCTCCACTTCTGGGCTTCCTCTGAGGCGGAGGACTGTGGGTGAGAAGGGGTGGGAGATGAACCTTCACACACAAGCTCAGGCATTGGGCTTTCCGGGAGCAGAGAGTAAAAAGTATGTGGTAAGAGATGTGAGAGTTGGACTGTGAAGAAGGCTGAGCGCCGAAGAATGGATGCTTTTGAACTGTGTTGTTGGAGAAGACTCTTGAGAGTCCCTTGGACTGCAAGGAGATCCAACCAGTCCATTCTGAAGGAGATCAGCCCTGGGATTTCTTTGGAAGGAATGACGCTAAAGCTGAAACTCCAGTACTTTGGCCACCTCATGAGAAGAGTTGACTCATTGGAAAAGACTCTGATGCTGGGAGGGATTGGGGCAAGAGGAGAAGGGGACGACAGAGGATGAGATGGCTGGATGGCATCACTGACTCGATGGACGTGAGTCTGAGTGAACTCCGGGAGATGGTGATGGACAGGGAGGCCTGGCGTGCTGCGATTCATGGGGTCGCAAAGAGTCGGACACGACTGAGCGACTGAACTGAAGAGAAAAGAGCACTTGAAGAACAGGACATCAATACAGTGACTTGTTACTGAGCACTGTCTGTGCATAGCGCATTTCAGGTGGAGAAGGATGATTCTGACTCTGCCCAGCTGGTGGTCTCTTCTATGAACTTGGGTGAATGACTTGACCTCTCTGGGTCTTAGATTCTCCAGCTGTGCTTGGACTAGATAATCCTTAAAGTTCTTTCCAGCTTTGAAATTCTGTATCCCAGTGTTTATCTCCTTGTTATGGAGCAAGAGAGGCAGCTTTTCTACAGGATTGGTATATTCTTATATCTCACAGGCTCCAACCTAAATGGCTTAAAATAAAGATGGCTTCTCTAGGGCAGGACTTCTCAGCCTGAGCACTATTCATGTTTGGATACTTTGTTAAGAGGTTGTCCTGTGTAGGAGTTTAGGCAGAACCCCTGGCCTCACCTGTTAGATTCCAGTCCCACTTTCTGCCAGTTGTGACAACTAAAAATGTCCCCAGACCCTGACATTGCCACTAGGGGGGAAGTTACTTCATTTGAGAAGTATTGCTGTGGAGGAAGAAGAGTGGGAATGGAGGATGAAGAGCTATCTCATTGGTCAAGAGCTCTATCACCCCTCTTTAGTCGCTTATTCTAAAGATATGCCTCCCCTAAATGGGCAGGCTCACTTTGCATCTTCAGGATTTTTTTCAGGATATGAATAGATACTGGTTGTTGCAAAAAGGAAGTTAAAGCTTTAACCGGAAGTAACCTAAAGAACGAAATGTCCCCAGAGGGTGAAGACAATAACTTTTGGTGAATCAAGTTAATGTCCATTTCCTGAAGTGAGGTCATGAGCAAGAGGAAATTAGCTTAATTATCATGTCAAGTTTTGAAATATCAGGTCCACCTGGCCTTGAAATAATTGCCCAGCTGTCAGCTCAGTGATCCATCTCTATGTGCATCCTCCCCCCAGCCTGATGAAAGCCATTGAGATAGTGGCTGAAATGTCCTAGCTTTCTTACAAGATCTGGGTTTTATCCTTATTACTTTTCCTACAAAATGTTGGTTTTATTTTATTCTTTTAAAATATTTTAAATTTTTTAACCATTTTTTGAGGTACAATTTACAACACTGTGTAGTTTTAGATCCACAGCAAAGTGATTGTTATACTTGTATATATGTGTGTGTGTGTGTGATTCTTTTCCATTATAGATCATTAAAGATACTGAATATAGTTCCTTGTGCTATACAGTAGGTTCTTGTTGTTTATCTTATTTAGAGTACTGTGTATTTGTTAATCCTGGGGCTTTCCAGGTGGCTCAGTGATAAAGAATTTGCCTGTTAAGCAGGAGATGCAGGTTCAATCCTTGTGTCAGGAAGATCCCCTAAAGCAGGAAATGGCAATCCACTACAATATTCTTGCCTAGGAAATCCCCTGGACAGAGGAGCCTGGTGGGCTACAGTCCATGGGGTCACAGAAGAGTCAGACACAACTGAGCGGCTGAGCATACACTTTATATTTGTCCCCAGGGCCGTCTTTTTCTCATCCCTTTTCAGTCCACAGTCTTGACTAGGCTGGGTGCAGAATGATGGTGTTTGCTGGTCGGGGTGGAGCGCGCTCTGTGAGCGTCCTTGCTGGGATGTTCTGGGATCCCAGAGCCGTGACACTTGAGCCTGTGTCAGGCTCTGTCCCTCAGTCCTGGCAGGCTCTGAGTTCCATTCCAGCTGAGCCTCTGTGGGAGTAATTGGCCACATGGAGCCTTCAAGCCAAACAATTGTTTGTACTGAGATAGTCTCACTGTTTAGCTCCTAATGAAATAATCTCTTTCCTGCCCCCAATGAAAGCAGCTCTTTTTTATTTCCTCCCTCCCCTTTTCAGAGAAGCCTTGCCTCAGCTACCACTCTTCTAGCTTATTCATAAATGCTTTAAGCAGGGTCTTTGTGTAGAGGAAATTAGCTAGAGCCAAAATATCCCGGCTAACCAGGGTACAAGGAACATTAAGGATACCCTTCTTCCTAATTTTCTGTGTAGGATATTTAAATCACCTTTGTGTGGTTCAATAATAAGGGATTCAAACCTCAGGTCCACATAGGAGAAATACTCATACTAGGTTTTTTAAAAGTATGCCAACTTAGGCAGTTGTTACCTAAAGGAGCTGACAAAATAAAAACATATAAAACCCAGCAACAGAAAAACTGTAGATGAGGGCCATAGGAGTTCTGAGAGAGCCAGAATAGGAAAGAAAAAAGCCTTGCTGGAGAAAGTGGATGGAGCAAGATTTTCACAAAATGATGTTTTGCAAGTAATAGCTCACATAGGGTTGTTGGGAGGTATATTAAGTTCATCCAGAAAGTGTAAGTAATCCAGTTTTCCTTACTTGTCAAAACTGAGAACCTCCAAAACGTAAATCCAGGAAAGAGAATCCGCAGGTAGAGATGAAAAGGTGTCCAAGTGACCCCAGCGTGTCCTGCTTCTCTTTCCGTTGTTGTATGCTTCTCCTGGATTATTAATGCTCTCAGCACACTGCTGCCTCTGCTCTAAAGCTCTGGCTGGTACATACACACAGATTATTTCCTTTGATTCTTTGCTCTTAGCCCTGTTAGCACCATTCAGAACTCTGAGTACAAAGAGGGAGCAAAACTGAGAACTTACCGCAAAATATATGAAACTGAAGAACAGTCACTGTTTGAAAGTTTAATTGCTGATCCTGCCTTGACTTGTTCCCAGTCCATGTTCAGCTTCATAATCCTGAAGTTGCTCGCCTTAGTTTATAAACAGTGTAGATTCTTAAATATCTTGCTTGATATTTTTTTCCTCAACATCAGGCCCTCTTCCATGGGAAAGGTGCTATTTAAGGACCCACCACCAGGAATTTTCTCTCAACCCAGAGGATAAAGCCAAACTAGCCTTTTTGTGCTGCTGCTGCTCACTTAAGGCTCTTTTACTCATTTCTTAGAGGATAGAGAAATCCAGGCCTCTTCCTAAGGTTACTGGCATAGTCAGAGACCTGATCCTGCAGGCGGATCTCAAGATTCTCCAGAAAGAGAGGGTCTTCCCACTTGGAGGCCCAGCACTGTGTACCCACAACTTTCCTACTGGCTTCTTGTGGGAGCATTTATTTAAAAAGAACCATGAACACACTGTTTTTGTTTTTTTAAGAAGGTAAAACTTTTATTTTGTTGGCATAAAATTTGAAAAAATTTAAACAGCAAAGCATATGCTAAACAAAATAACAGGTTAAAGAGAAATTTAAAAATCAAGAAACAAAAAAAAGTTGCAAAATGAGTTCTCCTAATCTATGCATTTATGGCTAAACCAATAAAAATAGTATTGCTTTTAAGGTTAAAGCATCTGCCTCCAATGCAGGAGGCCTGGGTTCGATCCCTGCGTCGGGAAGATCCCCTGGAGAAGGAAATGGCAACCCACTCCAGTATTCTTGCCTGGAGAATCCCATGGACGGAGGAGCCTCGTAGGCTACAGTCCACGGGGTCGCAAAGAGTCGGACACGACTGAGCGACTTCACCTTCACCTTAGCTGGGGATGTTGTTTTGTTTTTACATTCTTTTAAAAACCAATCAAAATTTTTTTGTGATAAATATTGTTACTTTTATAGATTTTTAATAACAGCTTATTGCACTTCTTGTATTGTTTCAAATGCCTCCACTCGGTCATATCAAACTTCAATTAATGAACTAAGTGAGGGTCTTTTATTGCAGCCAAAGTACAACAGTTATACTACCTAATTCTAGAGAGTGCAATAAAGTAGGACTACTATGTTCTTAAGCATTACATTGGGCTTCCCAAGTGGCTTAGTCGTTAAGAATCTGCTTGCCAGTGCAGGGGATGCTGATTTGATCCCTGGGTGGAGATGATCCTTTGGAAAAGGAAATACCAACCCATTCCAGTATTCTTGCCTGGGAAATCCTATGGACAGAGGAGCCTGGCAGACTATAGTCCATAGGGTCACAAAGAGTCACACACGACTTAGCAACTAACAACAGCAAGCATTATATTAAATCCTATCTTAGAAATTATCAGAAGAGCAAATGTAGCATCAATTGTATAACAGCCATTAAGTAAAAAGAGAGAAAACAAGGTGACTTTTGAAGAGAGGAAGCATAGACAGATGTCCTGCCGTGGTTGTGGATATTGAGGACGTGGCTGCGGTGGGATTAAAGCCAGACCTGACCGTGGGTCCCTCAGTCCTCGGGCTTTAACTCCTCCTTCCCTGGGAACCTGATGAAAGAGAGGGCTGCCCTGACCTCTCTGGCCTCTGCTTGCTGATTAGCAAGGTAGAGGAGTCCTGGGTCGGGGGTGGGGTGGGGGGCAAGGTTGGGGGGAAGCTAGAGTTTAAATTCTGCTTTGGCCCGTTTGTGTCTCCACTTCTTTTCTTAGCTCATTGAGCTTTCTCTCAGTCAACGGAGATGCCAGCCAACTTTGTTGAGGATTTTTTTTCTCATGGGACATGATCCATCTTTGATAGAAGGAAGTGTTTCTTTCCAATTCTCTCTCGAGGTCTTTGGCCAGCTTTCTGTAGGAGTTACGCTTCTGGTGTACACTGCTGCTGTTTTCATACACTTTAGGAAGTTTCTTCTTTTTAAGTTTTTGTGGTTTAAAAAATTTTTTTTGAAAATTTGTTTACTTTTGGCTGTGCTGGGTCTTCACTGCTGCGTGTGGGCTCGTCGCAGCAAGCAGGGGCTACTCTCCAGCTGCGCATGGGCTTCTCACTGAGGCGGCTTCTCTTATTTCGGAGCGCGGGCTCTAGGGTACTGGCCTCAGAAGTTGTGGTACACAGGGTTAGTTGGCTCCCTGGCATGTGGGATCTTCGCAGACCAGGGATCGAACCCGTGTCCCCGGCTGGCATTGGCAGGCTGATTCTTAACCGCTGGACCGCCAGGGAAGTCCAGTTTCTTCTTGATTTCTAAGCAGTAAATTCCCTGCTTGATTACCTTTGAGCAAAGTTTCATTATATATTCTTGCTGTGGTTCAGTCAGTATTTCAGGTTTCAGCAGAAGCTTTTGAATTTCACTTTCAAGTTATGAATATTCAAATTGCAGAGAGGCTCGTTCAGTTTGGAAATTTCTCATTTGACTTGTAAGCTCTTTTTCATTTGATTGTCTTCACACAATTTAAAAAATGTTCCTTGCTTTTCTCCTTCAAACCTTTTTAAGGAAATATTTAAGTAACAGCATAATGAGTCTCTTTGAATTGACTTCTGATTCATAGTCTAGGTGGTCTCCATTTTCTGATCCATTTCTTTTCTTTTTCAACTTTTTATTTTATACTGGGGTATAGCCAATTAACAATGTTGTGATAGTTTCAGGTGAACAGTGAAGGGACTCAGTCATACGTATACATGTCTCCATTCTCTCCCAAACTCCCCTCCCATTCAGGTTGCCACATGACACAGAGCAGAGTTCCATGTGCTCTAAGTAGGTCCTTGTTGGTTATCCATTTTAAATATAGGATCCATTCTTTTTGTGTAATTCCAAATTACTGTCATCCATAAAATCTCTAAAGAGAGCAGGGAAATTTATCCTATTTGTCACAGATTTTTAGCTGGCTCTTTTTATCATTTACAATCTATTTCATCCATGTATTTGAGTTTTCAAGCCTTTTTTCCCTTCTGTTCCCACACTCTTTGCCTCCATCATGCAGCTTGTTGGGAAAGCAATCCTAGGTTTTTCTAGAATGTGTGTTTTCAACCATGCCATCCATTCTTTCCCTCTGAACTTATGCATTCTTCTGAGATGCTTTTAGGGTGTTTTTGCACCAGTCACTAGGGTTTGGAGAGATTTTGATGTATCTTTGAGAGGCCGTGTATGTCCTTGAAAGCAAGCCACCATTACTCTGTGTAATGAAAGTTTAGGGGGCTCACATTTAGTTCTTTTTAGAGAAAATCTGTGTCCTCAAGTAAAGAGGTGGACCTGTTTAGATTTTTATTACATTTTGCCATACTCAGTGTTTGTAGTAGCAGAGGACTGGGCTCCAGGGAGGGAAGCATCAACTTGTGTGAGAGTCTTCATCACGGCAGAAGATGTTTTGGCCAGCTTTTTCCCTCTCCTTAGAATATATCAGCTCTCTACTATGAAAACAACCATAGCATCACATACCAGAACCTCCCAGGGGAACCCCAGGAGACTCGGGCTTTGTCTCAAGTTTTCAGAGAGCACCACTAGCAGTACTGCACAGCTGCTGCTCCAGGACTGGCTGGAAAGAGACCTCTGTGGCGGTTGAAGACCTTCTGGGCAGAATCAGGGACTTACCTTGTCCAGGAAGGAGTCCCACAGTCTGCCTCAAATCAGAAAAAGGTGTCTGTGGGTAGGAGTTACCCTCTCAAATTTTTCTGTGTGCTGGAACTTGGCAACTGGCAGCTGCACACAGTTTTAGGGGAAGTGATGTCTTTGTTGGTGTATAGAAGAGAGAAAAGGAGTAAAAGGCCCAAATCATGGAAGAATTTAAGCCACATTTAAAAGTTTGGAGTTCAGTTAACAGTGGGGGTGTAAGTTACATGTCTTTGAATGGGACAGTGACATCATTAGAATGTACCTTGGCAGAATGTCCTTTTCAAAGCCAAACAAACAGCGAAGTTCCAACTTGGACCTGGTGCTTTCCCTTCTGAAGTATTCTGGGAAGTGGAGTTGAGTAATAATGGTACAGGCTGGTTGATTTGGGAGTTTGGAAGTTCTTTAGTACTAGAAATATCACCTGAATGTACGTTACCATCCACTGAGTGTACGTTACCATCCACTAAGCCACAGTAAATCCCTGCCGTCAAATAATAAAATAAGGCAAATAAGCTAAATTTGCTGAAAGTTAACTGCCCTTCCTTCTGTCTTTTCACAGTAGTTTAATGAGTTTCAGAGATGCAGTTACTACCTTTTAGGCCATAGCTTTGTGGCTAGCTAAATAACATGAGACGTGTGCAAGTATGTTACTGGACTAGTTCGCAGCAAGGACTGGTTTTCCTAGGCTTTAAGGAAGATAGATAGCCAGTGTGTGAAGAAGCTGAGAAAGTTGCTGCACCCTGCTGTAGACAGGTGCCTTGTTTTAGCTCTGGCCCTTTGACTGCTGTATTGTTTTAGACTTATTCCTCTCTGTAGGCTCTTTTTTGGTTATATTTAACTTTCTGTATCCCCGCCTCCAGAGCAAAGTCAAGGCTGTTGTTTTGTCTCTAAGCAAGCTCTGCTTAACAACAAGAGAAAGATGAAGAATGTCTTCTCCTTTTTTCCCCCGCTAGTCCCCAGTCTGCTTCCCTGCTGACTTCCTAGTGTTGCAAGCTTTAATGTCTTTAGAGAAGGACCATTTTAAGTCAGCTACTGAAACGGGTTGAGATGTAGATTGACTGCTTATTTCTTTCTTTTTTTTTTTTTTAATTTTAAAATCTTTAATTCTTACATGCGTTCCCAAACATGACCCTCCCTCCCACCTCCCTCCCCACAACATCTCTCTGGGTCATCCCCATGCACCAGCCCCAAGCATGCTGCACCCTACGTCAGACATGGACTGGCGATTCAATTCTTACATGATAGTATGCATGTTAGAATTCCCATTCTCCCAAATCATCCCACCCTCTCCCTCTCCCTCTGAGTCCAAAAGTCCGTTATACACATCTGTGTCTTTTTTCCTGTCTTGCATACAGGGTCGAGATTGACTGCTTATTTCATCAGTGATTGCTCAGCAGTGTTCTGCTTCACTCACCTCCTTTTCCTGGTTACCTGGTAGGAGGATAGTGTTGCTTTGCTTCATTTCCATGGATGGCATAGCAGTTTGTTTGCGTCGTCTGTCCTGTCGTTGACCTCCGGGATTAAGTTGGTTCAACTGGCTTGTATTTTGGTTGAGTGTAGAATAGCTCCTCTCTCTAGAATCTCCAAACCTCTGTCTTTATCTTACATTTATTGTTATTTTACATAAATATGGGAGGAGTATAAAAGCAGCACCAGGAGGTTAAAAATGGTAAGAAGGCAGATTAATGGGACTCAAGAAGACCTCACTAATATTCAGTGCCATCCAGCAGTAAAATGGCCTTCCATTCCGGGAGGAACCAGATGGAAGGATCTCAGTAACTAACGAGAAGTTTAGACTCAATGACTTTTTCTTCCCTTTTTAAAAAAATAAATTATTTATTTATTTATTTGGCTGTTCTGGGTCATACTTGTGGCATGTGAGATCTAGTTCCCTAACCAGAAATCAAACCCCGCACCCACCCCCACCCCGGTTGGGAGCACAGTCTTAGCCAGTGGACCACCAGGGAAGTCCCTAGACCAAATGACTTCTAATGTTCTTTCCACCTCTGATTTTCTCATTTTTCAATTCCTTGGTATAGTATTTTCCTTTATTCTCTAATCAGTCTCAGAAATCTTTCAATTTGTTTTATTTCAAACATTTAAAAAGCGTAACTTCTTTTTTCAAAAACGTGAATGTGGACAGTGTCTCTTTTTGACAGAAGGAAACGACATTTTTGCAAGATGGACCAGGTGGAAAGGGACTGACTTCTCTTGCAGAACAATCTGAGAGCAGAGGTTGATTGAGTAAGCTCTTGTTTTGGCCTCATGGTTCCTTAAAATGTTTTTGCTTACAGAAGTTCAAAGTAACTGTTTATTGTTATTTTGGCATAGGGAACTAGGTGAATTCTCTTTTGGGTAGATGGAAATAGGCTGGTAAACATACCTCCTAGTAGCCCTATGTAATTTCTCCAAGATGCCACTGGTGTTTATGTGTATTCTTCTTTGTAGTAAATAAGGGGTTGAAGGGATATAATGAATGGAACTGAGATAACTAGCATTCAGTTCAGTTCAGTTGCTCAATTGTGTCCGACTCTTTGTGACCCCATGAACCGCAGCACGCCAGGCCTCCCTGTCCATCACCAACTCCCGGAGTCCACCCAAACCCATGTCCATCAAGTCGGTGATGCCATCCAATATCTCATCCTCTGTCGTCCCCTTCTCCTCCTGCCCTCAATCTTTCCCAGCATCAGGGTCTTTTCAAATGAGTCAGTTCTTCACATCAGGGGGCCAAAGTACTGGAGTTTCAGCTTCAACATCAGCCCTTCCAATGAACACCCAGAACTGATCTCCTTTAGGATGGACTGGTTGGATCTCCTTGCAGTCCAAGGGACTCTCAAGAGTTCTCCAACACCACAGTTCAAAAGTATCAGTTCTTCAGTGCTCAGCTTTCTTTATAGTCCAATTCTCACATCCATACATGACCACTGAAAAAACCATACCCTTGATTAGACAGACCTTTGTTGACAAAGTAATGTCTCTGCTTTTCAATATGCTGTCTAGGTTGGTCATAACTTTCCTTCCAAGGAGTAAGCATCTTTTAATTTCATGGCTGCAGTCACCATCTACAGTGATTTTGGAGCCCAGAAAAATAAAGTCAGCCACTGTTTTCACTGTTTACCCATGTATTTGCCATGGAGTGATGGGATCGGATGCCATGATCTTCGTTTTCTGAATGTTGAGCTTTAAGCCAACTTTTTCACTCTCCTCTTTCACTTTCATCAAGAGGCTCTTTAGTTCTTCACTTTCTGCCATAAGGGTGTTGTCATCTGCATATCTGAAGTTATTGATAATTCTCCTGGCAATCTTGATTATAGCTTGTGCTTCTTCCAGCCCAGCGTTTCTTATGATGTACTCTGCATATAAGTTAAATAAGCAGGGTGACAATATACAGCCTTGATGTACTCTTTTTCCTGTTTGGAACCAGTCTGTTGTTCCATGTCCAGTTCTAACTGTTGCTTCCTGACCTGCATACAGATTTCTCAAGAGGTAGGTCAGGTGGTCTGGTACTCCCATCTTTTACAGAATTTTCCACAGTTGATTGTGATCCACACAGTCAAAGGCTTTGGCATAGTCAATAAAGCAGAAATAGATGTTTTTCTGGAACTCTCTTGCTTTTTCGATGATCCAGAGGATGTTGGCATTTTGATCTCTGGTTCCTCTGCCTTTTCTAAAACCAGCTTGAACATGAGGGAGTTCACAGTTCACGTATTGCTGAAGCCTGGCTTGGAGAATTTTGAGCATTACTTTACTAGCATGTGAGATGAGTGCAGTTGTGGGGTATTTTGAGCATTCTTTGGCATTGCCTTTCTTTGGGATTGGAATTGTTCTTAAGACAAATACGGCCTCTGCTTTGCTTTGACTCCAGTTTCATGTTGCAGTTAATGACAGGCCAAGTCTAAGAGAAATTGAGCTCTATTTTTCAGACCAGAACATGTTGATGGAGCTTCTTTCTTATGTATCTATCACATTTCAATGTCAGTCATAGGTTTCATGAATTGAATTTGATCTCATATTTTTAGATTCATCAAGACATCTTTGGGGGAAAAAAAAAAGACATCTTTGTAGGTTAGCTCACATTACACTTTCAGAACCACTGAATTTCCAACAGGAAAGGATCAGCCAGTAGAACTGTAGTAGCTGGAGGACCTTTATAGTTCATGGTTTACCCTATGCACTGCACAGGAATCATTTCTCTGCCTCCCTGAGAGTTGATCATCCAGCCTCTTCTTGAACACTTACTCTTATTGGTATCCCACTATTTCCGGATATGCTCCATTTGCTTTCACACAATCTTAATTATGAGTTAGGAAATTCTTCCCCAGAGTGTGCCAGAATCAACTTCTACTCATTGGTACTGGTGCTGCCTTTGGAGCCCCATCAAAGTAACCTAATCCCTTTCCTGTGTAATATCTTGGCCTTGCAGGTGTTTGAAAACTTCTCCCTTCATTTTGCAAAACAGGAAAAAAATGGTATGCTTTTTATCTTGCTAATTGGTGACTTCATTTACCAAAGGAAGTACATTTTGCATGTACTGCTTACAAGCACTGTGCTAGATGTTTGGGATAAATAATGATGAGATGAGGTCGTTGCCTTTCAGAGCTGATAGTCTATTTAGGGCAAGAGAGTCTTATAAGCAACTAACTGTAATAAGATATTCAGTTTGGGAAGAGCAAAGCAGGCAGCCATAACGAAGGTCAAGGTTTATTCCCTTGATGGCCTCACAGAAAGAGGGGCCATTGGACTGGACTTTGGAGTTTGTCTGGTGGGGAATAAGGGAGACAGCCATTCCAGGCAGGAACTAGGTGTAGTCAGAGAGAGGCATGCGTGAGTCATGACATATTTCAGAATGATGACTTGCGCATCCTGCATGAAGCGCAGGCTCTGAAAGGGCTTTACTGTCATGCTAAGGTGTTTCAGTGTATCCTGCAGACACTAAGGAGTCATGCATGGCTGCGTTATTTTGCTTTTAAAATACCTCTACTGTTTTTTCTCATTGCAAAAGTAATACAAGTTCCTTGCAAATAAGTCAGAGAATATATAAAAAAATAGGAAAACAAATATTTCACAACTCCTCTACCCAGAAATATTAAATAGCTTCTAGTATTTTACATATATTCTTGTAGAGATTTTCTTCTGTACATACATATGCATTTATTCACATCCTTAAAAATGGTTTGATTTGTTCTGTGTATACTGTTTAAAATCAGATTTTATCACTCCAGTGTTCTGTTCTTGCCTGGGAAATCGCATGGACAGAGTAGCCTGGCAGGCTATAGTCCATGGCATCACAAAGAGTCAGACACAACTTAGCAGCTGAACAACAACACACAATCAGGCAGATTGTGATTTGGGGAAATAGTTCTTAATGGAAATGTGGCATAAAATGGAAAGTGAAGTGACCTAGCAATATGGAATATAGAATTTGGTAAGAAATTACAATTTGTGTATAGAATAATAGCTGCAAATATTCAAACAATAAAGTCCATGGCTAAGGGAAAAAGAAAATCGAATTTTATATAATTAATATAACTTGTATATGTTTCTGTATTAAATAAAGAACTACAAATTTTGCCCCTAATTTTATAGTGATATCATAATTCTTTTATGTAATCTGTTGATATTTTTTGTTAGAACACGAATATTTTGAAAACATTCTTAATGTATTTCTTTCTGTATTTGACTTGTTGTTTCCCTGATGAATTCTTACAAGGAGGGAAAAGGAGGGAAGGAGGGTTCAAAGGATTTGCTTACTTCTGATTAATTTTTAAACAAATTTTGCCTCCCTGCTATGTGCTAGCAACTGTGCTATGTGCTGGGAATGTGACAGTGAACGGCACAGATCTGTCTGCTATTGTGGCGCTTATAATTCAGTGGAGAAGACATGTTTAGCAATCACACAGATAAATATGTGATAAAGTATGGTACAACTGAGAAAAAAACAAGGGGAAGTGAAAGTCTCTAACCTTTAAAAAGTCCTTATTTCTATAGATATATACCAAAGTATATATAGATATATATAGATGGTATGATATGTCTATATATCATATCATATCTATATATCATAGATGGTATGATATTTGGGGTTTGCTTCAAAATATTCCAGGGTTGGGACTTGAGTATGTGGAAGTATAGCTAAAATTAAATTGGCCAGGGGTTGATAATTGCTGAAGCTGCTGGTTATTTACACTCAGCTTGTTTGAAATTTTCCATAATGAAATGTAAAAGCCAGAAGAGAAGATGGAAATGAGAATATAATCTGGTTTAACTTGAGGGACTGAGGAAAAGCTCTTTTGAGGAGGAAACTTTTCAGCTGAGACCTTAATGATATATGGGCGTTGACCAGGCTATGAGGAACGGATGGTGCTTTGGGAAAGAGCTTTTTAGGTAGTGGGAGTGACTTGCACAAAGGCCAAAAGCCCTAAGTAAGGAACATGTTGGTGTTTTGAGGAAATGAAAAAAGGCTGGTGTGACCGGAGCTGAAAAGCTGGGCCAGATCATGTAAGTCCTTGGAGACATGTTACAGATTTTTTACTTTAATCCAACCACCCTAGAAAGCTTTTAAGCAACTGAGTAACAGGGTCACATTTGCTTCTTTAAGAGCTCAATATGGCATATGGGAAAAGAATCTAAAAAATAGTAGGTATATGTATATACATATATAACAGATTCATTTTACTCTATACCTGAACTGTGGTGTTGGAGAAGACTCTTGAGAGTCCCTCGGACTGCAAGGATATCCAACCAGTCCATCCTAAAGGAGATCAGTCCTGGGTGTTCATTGGAAGGGCTGATGTTGAAGCTGAAACTCCAGTACTTTGGCCCCCTGATGTGAAGAGCTGACTCATTTGAAAAGACCCTGATGCTGGGAAAGATTGAGGGCAGGAGGAGAAGGGGACGACAGAGGATGAGATGGTTGGATGGCATCACCGACTTGATGGACATGGGTTTGGGTGGACTCCGGGAGTTGGTGATGGACAGGGAGGCCTGGTGTGCTGTGGTTCATGAGGTCGCAAAGAGTCAGACACGACTGAGTGACTGAACTGAACTGAACTGAAACTAACAAAACATTGTAACTAACCACATTAAAAATGAAAAGAGTTCAAGCTGGCCGTTTCACAGCAAATGGTTTTTGGTTTGGTTTGGAGGAGAGAGGAATATGAAAGTAGAGAGACATTCATTAGGAGGTTATTGCACTAGTCCGAGCGATCCGGTGGGTTTGAATTAGAGAAACAGTGTTGCACGTGGAGAGGAGACACGCCGATTTGAGAGAGGTTTGGTCTTGGTGATGCTGCAGAGATGGTGGTTGAAGGAGAGAGGTATAAATGAGGTATGAATTTTTGACTGCTGCATTTGATTGAATGGAGGTGAGATGGAGGTGAATGGATCAAGACGGAGAAGAATGGAGACAGAAGGTTTTGTGGCAAGAGATTGAGAGTTCAGTTTGGAATATACTATTCAGAAAACTTGCACCAAGTTACATTTTCACCTCTATGTTTATGACTACGTGAAAAGTTTATATTTGGGGCCTGATTTGTGTAGTTTTGTGTTTAGAGAGATTATTCTAGTGGGAGACTGGAGACCAATTGGTTGTTAGTCCATGAGCTCTTTGAATTAGGGAATCTCATCTTCACTGTCTCTGCCTTTGTATTCCTGGTACCTAGCAGGCAGAGTATTTGGCACATAAAAGGTACTCAGTGAAAAAGGAAAGTCACTTAGTCATGTCCAACTCTGCAAGCCCATGGACTGTAGCCTGCCAGGCTCTTCTGCGCATGGAATTCTCCAGGTAAGAATACTGGAGTGAGTAGCAGTACCCTTCTCCAGGGAATCTGCTCAACCCAGGGATCAAAGCCAGGTTTCCCACATTGCAGGCGGATTCTTTACCATCTACTCAATAAATAATATTAAAAGAATAAATGCTTAAAACAACATTGTAAATCAATTATTTTTCAATAAAAACATTTTAAAAGCTCCAACAAGAAAAAAAAATCTTATGCCCATTAAAAAAGAGAGAATGAATGCTTATGGGTGAGATAAGAGAAGGTCTAGGTAGAAATGGATAGTTTCTGGGAAAGTTTCCAAGGTAGATTCAACAGGGCTTGAATGGAAGAGGGAAGAGTTTCTCTCCCTTCCTGGACGCTTCCTGTTGAAGAGCTATTCAACAGCTCCAAGGTGCTGGCAGGTCTAATTATGGGTAACCATCGATTTAGCAATGTTTTTTTTTTTTTTTTCACCTCAACATTTATTTTTTGGAACTCTACAAGTTAGAGATTCATGAGCTATAATTATTATAATAGTGACTTCAAGCTATCTGTAAGTCTAGTTCTCTTCTCTCTGCTGATTTCTCAAGCCCAGACAGAACAATTCTAGGCCCAGCAGCTCTTGTGATGAGGAAAATTTTAGCAGCAAGAAAAATTTGCAGCCAAGTATCAGTAGTTAACTCAATTATGCAGAAGGCATCCAGTAGTTGAATGTAAATTGGATTTACTTATATGCTTTCCATTTTACAAATGGAGAAATAAACACTCGAGATACTTGTTAGAAGGTGTGAAAATAGTTAGGGTAAGCCCAGATTTCCCTGATACTGGGCTGGGACTTATTAGAGCCAATTTCTTGACAGATTAGCCAAATCCAAATACTTTCTTTATTTTTACTGATCTCTTATTGCAGAGTGATTATTTGTTAATTTTAATATTGCTTAATGCTTCCTGAGCCCGCTCATAGGCCCCTGTTGAATATGTTCACTTAACCATGACTTTGTGCTAATCACTACCCAGTTTATGTCACTATCTATCCTCTTTGCTTTCAAAACAGTTCAGAATATTGCCTCTCAGAGTCTCTTTTCAACTTCAAAATGGCATCTTTTGTATATTTTCTCGTTGGTGGCCATGACCAGTGTGTATGGAACAACTGGATTATCTTTGCCTATAATGCCATGTTCCACTAGATTGGCCTTGTAGCAGCAATACAGGGTACTGTGTAATCCAGACACGTCAAATAGCTGTCAGCTTCTCGTCTTCCTTCGTGTGTGTAGTGGAGGCATGTATGGACACAAAGGCAGAGTGGAAGCGTATAACAGAGAAGGGGAACAGGTGGGGGTTTAGGAAATACATTTCAAGGAATATTTGGGGGGAGACTTAGAAAACTGCCTAAAATTTCTTGTTTTCTAGAAGACTTTGAAATTGTATCGAGGGTAAATTTCTTCTTTCTGCTGTTCAGTCAATTGATTCTGGTTCTGACATTTTAGGACTGGAACTCACATTCCTGTCTAACAGGAGCATTCTGTGGTCTTGCATAGTGTTGGTATAGACATATGAATGCGTTAACACGCTGTTATCAGTGAAAGTAGATGAATGGGAAGTGGGTTCCAGAAATCTCACTCTGTACCACGTTCTTATATGTAGCTCTCTTTTGTTAGTATCCCTCCATAGTCTCAGCATGTAAGGTGAATATTACTGTACACATTTTGAAGATGAGGAAACTGAGGCCTAGGAGGTTTCAGTGTCTCTCTGAAGTCGCGCAGCTAATTGTTATTGAAGCTGACCTTCAAACATCAGTTTTTTCCTGGCTGCAAAGATTATACTTGCAATAACAACACCGTTTCCCCATATTTTCAGCCATATAAGTAACCATCTCTCCTGTCTTTTCCTTTTCTCTAATTTTGGAATCCTGTATGGAGGATAAAGTTACAGCTTAATAAATCCAGCACCATAAAACTAAAGGAAGCTGAGTGTCTGAGATGGAACAGCCCATATTTCACTGGGAAAAGGTCGTAGGAGGGATGTGGGAGTGGGGCAAAGGAGGCTTTCCTTTGACTTTTCGTGAAAATATTATTGCCTGTGTTTCTATATGGAGGCCTTGTTAGCAGCTTCAGAATATCAGGATTTAGTCCTGTATTCTTCAGAAACCTTATACTCTGGAATGGGATCTGGAGAAATTCCCCAGTTGTGACAGTGGCTTTGATGTTTGGGAATCACCTTCTCCAGACTTAGGGTCAGAAAACAAATAGTGTAACACTCCACAGCTAACTTTTAATTCGTGTTTTTGGCTTCTGATTTTGTTAGCAAACAGGTGCAATTTAACTATCTTATCATGAGTTCTAGAATCTAGAGCAGAGGGAAAAATGGTAAAGAGACATGAACTATTGACTTTTGGTCCCATTTTTAATCATGTATAATTTCGGTTTATCTTGAGTTCCTTATAAAAACTATAACCCAAAATAGACCCACAGCACCTTAAGGAATCTCATTTCCATCTATTTAGGTTTTCCAGTTTGTGTTTATGTAACTCACCACCATTGAAAGAAGTGTGTGGATCATTTGTGTGCTTGTTAGTTACGTGGCAGATCTACTGTGCGAATCTGGGGATTTGAAGGGACTGAAGGTCTTTTTAGAAGATAAACCTGAGTGTATCAAGATTATTATAGCAGGAAGAGGGTATTGCAATAAAATTTCAGGCAGAGAACGCCACCTGGTGGTTATAAGGAGAACTTGAGCCTTCTGTATTTTCAGTTTTTAACCGTAATATCTGATGTCTTTATCTAGAAATTACCTTATTTATAATAGCTGCTGATTCAAATTTCTAAAAATAATTTTCTTCCATATAACTCTATCATTCCTTCATTGAAACTTCTGTCAAGGAGTCTAGAAAAATGGTACTGAAGAATTTATTTACAGGGCAGCAGTGGAGAAACAAAATTAGAGAATAGACTTATGGACATAGGGAGAGGGGAGGAGAGGCTGAAATGTATGGAGAGAGTAACATGGAAACTTACATCACCATATGTGAAATAGATAGCCAACGAGAATTTGCTGTATGGCTCAGGAAACTCAAACAGGGGCTCTGTATCAACCTAGAGGGATGGGATGGGGCGGGAGATTGTAGGGAGGTTCAAAAGGGAGGGAATATATGTAGACCTATGGCTGATTCATGTTGAGGTTTGACAGAAAACAACAAAATTCTGTAAAGCAATTATCCTTCAGTGAAAAGATTAAAAAAAAAAAAAAAACTTCTGTCAAAACCCTCAGACTAACCACACCATTGTCTGTGTCCAGCAGAACCAAAACCTCGTGTCCTTTTTTGTTCCAAATGCAGGTCCTGTTTATCTCTGTAGAAACCCAGTTCATGTCTTTTCACTTCTTTTTCACAACCTCTAGCTCTTGACATCATGCTTCTTTTATGTGGTGAATTTCTGCCTACTGGAGTAGTGGCAAAAGAAATATTAGTGATTTTTCAGTAAATCTTTGGCAGATGTCATATAAAAGTAAGTTGCTTTTACCCTGTATAAAAATTATGAAGAGGAGTTTGAAATTTTTCCAGAGTGGTTATTAGGGTGAGCAAAGTTGGCAGGGGATGGGAGATTATGTAACATCTTATATTAAAATACATGTCTGAGATTTTTTTTTTTTGCTATAAGCATCCTTATTATATGACAATTTTAAATCTAGATAATGCTGTAGGTGGGTAAAGTAGGGACATTAGCCCTAGGGGAAAGGATCCTATTAAGTGAATCTGGATGCATATTTTATAGTCCTGGTGGGGAGGGGAGGATAAACAGAGTTTTAAATTTCAGGCTTAGCTGCAAGCTGGCATGGTATGTCTGTATCTTTTTTCCTAGTAGGAAAACTGAATCCAGGTCTCACCACCATTAAAAAGTTTCTTGAGAGAGGGCTGTTCATGAAATATATTAAATAGAATGTGACATGACCTGCCACTGTTCTCCTGGGATTTTTAAAAACATAAGTAACAATATTATAATATTTGCAGTTCAACCTTTATGAGACTCTAAAAAAGCTATTGTTCCATACACAGATGCCCACGTTATATATTTCTATGAAATGTCCAGAATTGGCAAATCTATAGAAAGAAAATGTAGATTTGTGGTTGCCAGGGGCTGGGGTCAGGGGAATTTTAGAGGAAATGGGAAGTGCCTGCTACTAGGCTTGAGAATTCTTCTTGGGGAGGATGAAGACATTCTGGAATTAGATGGTGACGATGATACATAACTGTGTATTCTAACTGAATATTCTAAAAACCACCATATTGTACACTTAAGAACTTTAAATTTTTTTTAAAAAAAAGCTCATTTTTGGAAAAATTAACAAAACAATGACCCAAAACAGGTGATTATAGAATTCCCTGGCAGTCCAGTGGTTAGGACTCAGAGCTTTCCCTGCTAGGCCTGGGGTTCAGTCCCTGTTCAAGGAACTAAAATCCCGCAAGCCTCACAGCGCAGCCAAAAAAATAAAAACAAAATTTTTAAAAATTTAAAAGGTGATCGTGGTAACAATTCTCTCACTGATGTTCTAGCTGAAATGTTATCTGATAACCTAAATAATTCTGGTTTGGGTTGTGAATGTTGTTTTAATTTTTACTTTATTGCCCCCTGATCCTGCCCTCCACAGGGCCACGATGGGCCTCCTGGAACATTGGCGTGTTCATCTGCATTCGATGTGCTGGAATCCACAGGAATCTCGGGGTGCACATATCCAGGGTAAAATCGGTTAACCTTGACCAGTGGACTCAAGAACAGATCCAGGTACTTGCACAACCCAGGAGTGAGTCAGCTGCTCCCATACTTCATGTGAAAGTAGTTCCAGATGAATTTCAGTCAAACTGGGCACAAAGGTGAAGGTAGAGGGAAGTTTAAGTATTCAACACTAACGCCACAATAAAAAATTTTTATCTTTGTATTTAAGATACAAGTTATTCCACTTATATTTTACCTCCTTCAAAACACAAATACTCTATGGACTAGGACCCCATGGATCCATGAAGACATGAAGGAGGATCTTTGTATTATTTTCTAAGGCCCTTATCATTTTCAGATCTAATGTTTGTAATTTTAGATACTCACTTAAAAAAGAAGTCCAACACGTATACTTTTAATGTTTTTTATTGCAGAAATGCATATATGAATCCTGCTTGCTGTTAGGTTGGTGGGCTGACTGTGAGACACTTAAGTTAGTGAGTCCAGCCTGGCTGGAGAGCTGCAGGTTGATATGGCTTCCCTGTTTTCTGTTCTCTTCCTGCATTGAAACTTCTTAAAGTAATTTACAAATATATATATATATATATATAAAATTTGTTTTCGGGAAATCTCCTGGCTCCAAAGAAAACCAGTTGCTAAAGTTGATATTGTAAGTAAGAGGTTATTCTTGACAGAAAATGGCTTTAGAAGTTACTTTAGGTTATCTTTATAGATTCACTGAAGGACTAAAAGATTAGTTATATTTTTCAGTTATATTTGAAGATGTTTAAAAATCTTGGAATGTATCTCTCACAAATGTGAAGGAGTCTTTCAAAAGCCTAATGAGAAACATATTTGTTGGTAATGCAGTGGATAGGTTAATTGCTACTATAAACTCAGAATTGTAGTTGTTCGTAATTACTGCCTGCCTGATGAGGCACTGATTATTGCCTGCCAAGTAGACATTTGGATTGGCAGCTCTATGTCTTGGACTTTCAAATGGGATCTTAAATTACTATTGAATCAAATATATCTTGTTAGACAAATCTTTCAATAAAAGGAGACAGAGTGGCAGGAAAGACAGCTGTGGAAGGAAATGGTTGGGAGCAGAGCCGAGAGAATCGTGGATTATAAATCAGAATACGCAGGTTTAAATCTCGGTTCTGCCACTCCCTAGGTTGGCTTTTCAATTGTAAAATGATGCAGTTGGATAAGAAGTTTTTCCGTTCTTTCCTAATATGACATTCCTTGTTTCCACATCTTTTTGATTGCAGTGCATGCAAGAGATGGGGAATGGAAAGGCAAACCGACTTTACGAAGCCTACCTGCCTGAGACCTTTCGGCGACCTCAAATAGACCAGTATCCTTTTTGGAGCAGCTTCAAAGGCTGAATGGTTTTATTGGTGGTGGTGGTGGTGGTGGTGGTGTTGATAGTGTCTTGGGAGAGTTACAGAAGACTCAGGACCCACGATCTGACTGGGCCATCTTTATATGTGGATGAGTTGAAGTCTGTCTGGCTTTTCCTCTTTCCTGCAACCAAGACATATAGAAAGCCCATGTATATACTCTCTAATGTCAGAATGGTGGTGTCACACAGGGGCGACTCATCCAGAAATTAAGACTGCTGTGGTTCACTGTGAATTCTTCCATAGACTGACATCTCCAATAGTCTTTGAATCTCTGAAATTATTGTTTGATAAAAAGAATAGTTTATTGTGCTATGTTGATTCAGCAAAACTGCCACTGATTTTTAATGCCTTTTTATGCCCTACCTGAAAGAATTAACTTGTTGACCAGTTAATCCACAACTTTCTTCCCCTAGCCCCTCAAATGGAGATGGCACTCAGCTCATAAAACCAAACTCCCTGAAGGCAGTGCTTCTCAAAACATGGCTTGTAGACCATCTTGTTAGAGTTTGATTTTGGTGGGTACAAGGAGAACCTACTAAATGTAGATTTGGAGCCCTGCAGAGGACCCCAGATCAGAATCTGGCAGTGGGGCACGGGAGGCCTGTATATTTTTTTTAAGTGGCACTCAGATGTCTGTTTCAGTCCTGTTGACTTAAGGACTTTAAAGTAGATAACTGACTGCTTTACCTGTATTCTATCACAGTAGAACAGCCACAGGCTCCACTGCTGTCAAAATGAAGAGTGACCCCATTTCTGCTGTAGGAAATGGTGATTCCCTGCAGCAGCCACGAAGGAGGCATTTTAAGGTTTGGGTTAGGGATAGGCCAGAAGAGACAGGAGCCACGTGGGGAAACCAGGCAGAAGGAAGAGGGGGACCAATGCTCACGGGATACAAATGGACCTTTTATGGTCATTCTGTGAGAAAGACTTGCTTGCTTTATCCTTAATAAGCTTCTTGCAGTGCAGTCGAGGGATTTATTCGAGATAAATATGAGAAGAAGAAATACATGGACCGAAGTCTGGACATCAACGCCTTTAGGGTTGGTTGTAAATCTTTCAAGTTTTGTTCATAATAAACAATTTGCTTATTAATCAGGCCTGGGAAGAATCTGAAGAACAGCTACCAAAATACTCTAAGAACATAAAAACAAAAAAAGTAGAATAAAGCAAGCTATTGAATCAAGACCCTGAGATATCATGGAGCAAACTTTTGCCTCAGGGATGGACCAACCATCAGTTAATTCTTTACCATGATCTGAATTTAGATGTCAGCGATTCCCATTTCCAAATTATTTCTTTATATGGATATGTTGGGCATACTGGATCAAATAGAATAGTGTGTGTGTGCATACATACGTGTGTGTGCATTTTTTTTTCTGTAAATGAAGTCACCAAAATTGATGTAATTATATCAGCAGAGTTTCCTTAAATTTGACCAGCATATATTTCCATTGTGTCCGTTGACTGACTGCCAATGGAATCGCTTGTTCTTGAGAGGAGTTTTAGGAGACTCCCAGTTGCCAAATACACTTTGCATCCTAGGCATGTGGTTAGAATCTGAAATACAGTGTACAAGAGGAAATACAACATGGTTTCTGGAAGAAGGAAATATGCCTGACTAATGACAGCTAGAGGGGAACCTATAAATATGACTAACTTAAACCTTCAAAAAGCCTTTGACAAGACTAATAAATTTGCTTTGAAATAATCGACTGTTTCTCTAGCTAAGGAAGTATGGAGAATATGAGATTCTCCAGTTCTAGCAAAAGACCTATCTACCTAGCATCTGTCCTCTCTCTGTTGTTTATTTTGATGGAAGATGTGCTAGCCAGTGAGATCATTACATTTACACAGGGCTCTAAGCCCTTCCAGATAAAGTCAAACTAATTGGAATTAGCTCGAGACCGATCTTTTGATCTTGTATGAAAAGGGGCACTAACTGGTCGTTGATTTCAACGTGGGCAAGTAAGTGCAGGGTAATACATGTAGTTAGGTAACGATAATTCCTTCTCAGCTTTGTATGAAGGACTCTTACGTCACAGTCATCCAGAAAAGGGATGTGTCGTAACTCTTCCAAGAAAGACTTAACCCAGCGTACATTTATGGCTTGGATGGCATCATCAAGAAGAGTTTGAAACCAAAAGAAACAGACCTTTCCTTTCCTTTGTAGAAAACTGTAGTCTGTCTGCTTAGCTCTGTTCATTGTACAAGAACATATGAAATCAGATGAGGTCAAACAAAAGGTATCTGAGGTAATTCAGAAGGTAGGAGAAGAGGAAAGAGGTGCTGTATGGAAATAGATGGTATTCATCCATAATTATGTTTCTGCTGTACCATACCCATGAAAGCAGCCTGTTTTACTCACTAAATGTTTTCAGTTAGAAAGGAAATGTTTCCTGTGTGCCAAAGAGCTATTTCAAAACCTTTTATTTGATGTATGTAGACTTTTAAAAAATATCTTTGTGAAGATTTATATGCCAAGAATTAATATTTGCTAAGTGAAGGCATTTAATATCAAATCTAAAAGAAACTGGCTTTGTTGAAGAGTATTCTTCTTGAATAGACAGATAAGATGTTTTGAATTTCGAGAAATAAAGTGTTCTGTATTAAAGTATTACACTATGTATGCAGCAAGCATCGCTGGGTGTGTTCTTCGTGATTATGATATCACTTTACAGATAATATGGAAGTTAAAGTGGAAAAGCCATGCCTGCTCTTACCTTCTTAATGACTGTCGCCCGTGTGTTTCCCCCATTCTTCCCTGTGTAGTTACTTTTTGAAGGCGTAATTGTGCCATGTTTGGATAGAATGTCTCCTGCTTTCCTTTAACTCAGCACATCGTGTTTTTATCTGTCACCTGTTTCCTTGTTACTTTTCACAACTTGTAATCATTGCCTCTTGTTCAGCGAGCAGCTAGATCACAGTTTGTTTCACTCTTCCCCTCTGTGGCATAAAGGTTACGTTTCTCTTCAGATACGTTACTCTGGAATGAACTTCCTGGCATATGTCACTTTCTCCATGCTTTGGATTATTTTTCTTAAGGTATATTACAAGATACAATGTTCTCTTGTATCTTGGTCAAAGGGTTTCAGTATTTGTCTCTTTGTACATTTGCCAATATATTTTTTAGAAGTTGTACTGTTCTATACTGTCTTCTCAGCATTAGATGAGTAGAGTAGTTTTACTCCATCCCTACCAATATTAGATAATACTATTAAGATTTTTTTCTCCTCCCCAAAATGTTTTTTTTTTTTTTTTGGCCATGCCTCGTGGCTTGAAATCTTATTTCTCCAACCAGAAGTCAAACCTGGACTCTCAGCACTGAATGTTCAGAGTCCTAACCACTGGACTGCCAGGGAATTCCGCCCAAAAGTGCATTTTAAATTTCACTTTTGGATCATGATCAGGGCCGACCGTTTTTCATGTGTATTTGTTGTTCAGTTGCTAAGTGGTGTCCAACTCTTTGTGACGCCATGAACTGCAGCATGCCAGGCCTCCCTATCCTTCACCTTCTCCCGGAGTTCACCCAGGTTCATGTCCATTGAATTGGTGATGCCATCCAACCGTCTCATCCTCTGCCACCCACTTCTCCTTTTGCCTTCAGTCTTTCCCAGCATCAGGGTCTTTTCCAATGAGTTGGCTGTTCATGTCAGGTGGCCAAAGTATTGGAGCTTGAGCTCCAGCTGTCCTGCATTTTACAAATAAGATTCGTGAGGGCAGGAGAAGGGGGTGACAGAGGATGAGATGGTTGGATGGCATCATTGACTCAATTGGCATGAGTTTGAGCAAACTGTGAGGGATATTGAAGGACAGGATAGCCTGGCATGCTGCAGTCCATGGGGTCACAGAGTCAGACACAACTGAGTGACTGAACAACAGAACCCTCTGGCTAGAAGAGGCAGATGGAGGACTTCAAACTTTATCCATTGTATTTATACAATATCCTTTAATATATAGCAAATTACATTTATGTTCTGTTATTCTTTTGATCCAGGTGATATTCTTTTGATCGCAGCTCTTCTCACTCACATTTTATATATAAGGAAACACTTCATCTTTGGCTCATATTTGTAAGGGAGAGAACCTTTGATTGAAGGCTGTATGTCAAGTAAGATGAACATTTTTCACTGCTGTACCAAGATGAGCAAGTTAAACTTGGGTCCAAAAGGGACAGCAAACTGTTGAAATGTTTTAACCTCTATGG
Source organism: Ovis canadensis (assembly GCF_042477335.2). NCBI lineage: Eukaryota > Metazoa > Chordata > Mammalia > Artiodactyla > Bovidae > Ovis > Ovis canadensis. The sequence goes on from NC_091245.1 coordinate 15,686,529, forward strand.
ATAACCCGGTCTGCACACTTAACAGTCATACATGGATTAGACAGAACAAGGAGGGAGATACTTAAGAAATTTGAAAGATGCCTCTTTACAGCCTTGAGGCCAGGGTGGAAGAGGCCAGCACTCATGCCCCACACAAGACCCTCCCACAGTCTGTCAGGCTCCTGCATCAGATTCAGTAGGGATTTGTGTGTCCTTTTGAGACATTTAGGATTCTAATTTGTTGAACTGTTAGTCACCATGGGGTCTGTTCTTTGTCTTGTTTTTTTTTTTAATCATCATAGAAAGAAAAAGATAACAAGTGGAAAAGAGGGAGTGAACCAGCTCCAGAGAAAAAAATGGAACCTGTTGTTTTTGAGAAAGTGAAAATGGTAAGTGGGGGCAGTGTGTGTGCTGTGTGGATGGCTCAGGGTTTGCTGACATGTGTGGAGGGGAGGGCAGTGGAGGAGAGGAGAGGGGAGGGGAGGGGTGGGGAGGGGTGGGGAGGCGTAGGGCTCGTTGAGAGCACGTTGCACCATTGCACCTGGGACTAAAGGGCGCCACATTCGGATTAGATCACCCACTGCCATTTCTGCTGCTTTCCCATTGCCTTGTTGCCGCCCAATCTGCTCTGTCACACTGCCTTTGAGGTCCAAATGGGAGCTGGGGAACGGCACCTGTCCCATCTGAGCAAGAGGCATGTTTCATGGCAGAATGCCAAGGCTCCGTGACACCTTCTGAGCAGATGCTACGTTAGTCCTCTCCTTAGGCCTTCTGTACCTGGTTTTCCTGTTGCTGTTAAGAACAGTCCAGAAGCCAGGCCGTAGTAATTCATTTTATTTTATTTATTTATTTATTGTAATTCATTTTAAACCATCCCTTCTTGTGTTCTCGCTCTGTCATAATGAAGTAGGCACCCTTCTTTCCCACTGGACACCTGATGGCCGTGGTAGTAGATACTCTAAGATGGGACTTCCCAGGTGGCGCTAGTGGTAAAGAACCTGCCTGCCACTGCAGGAGGTGTAAGAGACACGGGTTCGATCCCTGGGTCACGACTCTTAACATGTTTGGAATCTTGGGAAAGAAGACTTTTTACTGTTCTCCTTCGAGGGTCTTTTAGCATCATTCTGAATCGTATTGTCTGCAGAACACAGTCCGTAGTGATATTGGCAGAGCGAATTAGGTAACCTATAAAATGAGTTCCCTTTTGGTATTAAAGGCTTTCTAATCACTGGGAGAAGTGTTGGCCATTACCTTTTGTACCATCAGACACCTGCCTTTATTCTTTGCTTCTCCTGGGACCAAAAACCGCTGCTTCTGTTGGATACCCTGGTCTGTGGTTGTCTTGGTTTCGGAAAGATCTCTCTCTTTAGAAAGCCGGATAAGTGCAGGTGACAGCTTTGTTTTTCACTTTAGGTTTGATTTCTGCACTTTGTCTTCTGATTTGGTTTTTTTTCACGTAACACTTCCTGAGTTCTGTTCCTTTGGTAGCTCTCTTTGAATAACAACATCCATGCCACAAGAATTCCTGTGGCTTTACAGTTGGAGAGGGGAATAGAGGCTTCAAAAACACCTGCTTATTTCTTTCTGTAACATATTTTAACCCTAGCCACAGAAAAAAGAAGATCCACAGCTGCCTCGGAAAACCTCCCCGAAATCCAAAGCTCCTGCGGTGGATCTCTTGGGCCTTGGTAAGAGCTAGACTTTTCCACTCCTGTAATCTCAGCAATGTTGATGAATTCTCTGTGATCCTGGGGAGACAGGTAGAGATGGGGTTGTTCGGTTGGTGGCTTCATCACTAAGGTTGTTCCTTCCTGTTCTTCCTGCTCTTTTACATCTGAGCAGTTGTTTAAAAGGTGCTGACAGTCTTTAGGGAGACAGTGCTGCACTAGAGGAGCGGTCAGGCCCAGTACTGGTTGCACATGGCCTTGGAAGCCGCAGTCCCCGCTCTGCCACTCTCTGTCTTTGTGACCCTGGGGAGCTTGCTCAACCTCTCAACATAACTTTCCTCCTGTAGTGAGGATGATGAGTCTACATCAGAGATGTTGTTGGAAGGACTAAATGAGATAATGCCTCTAAAGCTCTTAGCTCCTGGCCCACACACACGGAGCATTCAGTAAGTGTTTGCAAGTTTCACTAGACCAGCACCTGTGAGCCTTGCCCCCGGCCCTCTCGTTTTCCAGGTGCATCCTGTTTCTGAGACGGCCCCTTACCTTGTGGTCATTTTCCTCCAAACTTTTTGAAACCCTGAGCTAGTCGTTCTGCCCCTTTCAGAAACAGAGCCTATTCTTACTTTTCATAGTACTGATGGCTGTACTTTGTTTCAGTCCATTCCTGCTGAGTATTGGCTACTTCAGCTGCTCATGTCTGTACTTTTCATTTCTCTCTGAGAATAAATCCTGCACAGCTTTGCCCCTCAAATAGCCAGAAGGGAGCCAGGCATCTCCCTTGCAATGGTGCTAATGTAGCCTTCAAGCCCAAGTTCCTCCTGTCCTCTGCTGAGCTACAGGCTTTTCCAGTGTGTTCTCGGGAATCTTGTGAGATGCCTCCTCATCCAAGCTGTATGGTTCCAGAGCCTAGATTTCAGGGTCTGTGATTGGAGCATGTGGGGCTTCTCTACTTTGTGTCTGGAAGAGAAGAAAGGAATGGGCTTAATAAGCAGGGCTACATTTTAACTTTGGTCTCTCTTTCCAGATGCTCCTGTATCCTGCTCCATTACAAATGGTAAGGCCAGTAATACCCTAGAGAAGGATTTAGATCTTCTGGCCTCTGTTTCATCTCCCTCTTCTTCGGTTTCCAGAAAGGTGAGTCTTATGGGTGACTCAGGAGGAAAGAGCATTCTGTAAAGGGTGCTTTTGATAACTTAATCCTGGAGTCAAGTCATGCATTCTTGGTGGGATTGACTTTGGTTTTCTTGATTCTTCCCTTAACCCTGTCATCGCTGTTACAGCCTATTCATTCCATTTTGTCTCTTGCCTCAAAAGATTGGGCCCTTTATGTGAACTTCTGTTGAAGATGTGTCAGTTTGTAAAGGCTAATCCTATAAGTCAGCTCCTCAGCCTGAGTTATTGGCAGAGAGTTTGTAAACAGGAAAGGCTTGAGACCATCAGTGACTCCCATTTGTGGAATGCCTGCTGTGTACACCAGGCAGTGCTGGGTGATTTTGTGTATCATTTTGTATATTTCCCTTATGATTTGAAATATTCACCACAATCCTACAAGATGGGTCTTCCAAATGAGGAAAGAGTTCAGAAAAGTTACATGACTAGCCTCTCGTTACACAACCAGTAAACAGTGGTACTGGGGTCTTAGTTCTCTCTGGCTGCATCATTTGTAGGTCATTTTAATTTGTTAGTTTTTTACCAAATCACATTGTTTTGCTAAAGAGCAAAGAATTGTACCAGAGCTTAACTGTCAGGTGTTTCCAGATGTTTTTATGGTAAAAGTTTCAGGAAGCTACTAACTCGAGCCACGTTTTCTCATGGCAAATGTTAGAAGCACCTGAGAGATGAGGGAGGTCCTTTACAGAGAACCCCAAGAGGACCATTCCAATTCCTCCCTGCCCTTTGTCCTAAGGTTGTAGGTTCCATGCCAACCCCAGGGAGTGCTGGCTCAGTTCCGGAAAACCTGAACCTGTTTCCAGAGCCAGGGAGCAAATCAGAAGAAACAAGCAAGAAGCAGCTGTCTAAAGACTCCATCCTGTCACTATATGGATCCCAGACGCCTCAGATGCCCACCCAAGGTAGAGTTCACAGGGGTCATGGCAGTGTGCCAGCTAGAAACGGGAGGCCTTCCATGCAGGAATTATTTGTTGTGCCAGGGGCAGTTTCTCTGGGGGCCCTGACATCATACTCCAAACAAGCCTGAGCATGACATTTCTTGTGAAGCCACTGACTATCAGGAGATAGATATTGTAACTCAGAGCCATGCTTCTGTGGGGTCTGGCCTCTGTGAAGCCTGACTCGGGGTCTGGATCTGGACCCTAAAGGGGAAGTGCCTGGGTCTGCAGCCCGCTAGAAGCCAGAGGATCTGTCTGAGGAATCTTAGCTGGAAGGGGCAGCAAGCGAGCGTTGGATTGGCATTGTGTGCATTCCTCTTTCACGAATCTGTGTGTCTGTTCTCTCGGCAGCAGTGTTCATGGCTCCTGCTCAGATGGCGTATCCCGCGGCCTACCCCAGTTTCCCTGGGGTTGCACCTGCTAACAGCCTAATGGGGAGCATGATGCCCCCACCAGTAGGCATGGTAGCTCAGCCAGGAGCTTCTGGGATGGTTGCCCCAATGGCCATGCCTGCAGGCTATATGGGGGGCATGCAGGCCTCCATGATGGGTGTGCCAAACGGAATGATGACCACCCAGCAGGCCGGCTACATGGCAGGCATGGCAGCTATGCCCCAGACTATGTATGGGGTTCAGCCAGCTCAGCAGCTGCAGTGGAACCTAACTCAGGTAAGCTGCTCCATTTCACTCAGGACAAGAGTTCTGAGCCTTCCTCAAGGCCGTCTCACTTAGTGTCTGCCCCTTATCCTTTGAATCCTTACAATGTAAATGAGATGTCGCCAGAGACATTCTTGAATTTGCTTCATTTATTTATTTGTTTGAACAGAAGGTCTGTCTAACCTCAGACTTTCTGAGGTATTTTGGGTTCCTGTAGAATAAGGGTAATTGCCTGATTCTAAAACTCTCTACACATTCATCAAAACAAAACAACTTGTCCAGATAAACAAGAGGTGCCAATAAAAGCACCCATAAGCAGTGACTTTTGCACCTAATAGAATACCACAAACCTCAAATTACACGGTTATAACACCAAAATCCAGGGCTTCCCTGGTGGCTCAGTGGTAAAGAATTCGCCTGCCAAGGCAAGAGACACAGATTCAATCCCTGGCCCAGGAAGATCCCACATCCCGAGGAGCAGCTGAGCCCACGTGCCACAACTGTTGAGCCTGAGCTCTGAAGCCCAGGAACTGCAGCTACTGAGCCTGAGTACAGCAAGTACTGAGGCCTGTGCACTCTGGAGTCTGTGCTCCGCAACAAGAGAAGCCTCAGCAGTAGGAAGCCTGCACGCTGCAACTGGAGTAGCGCCTGCTCACAACTAGAGAAGAGCCCTCACAGCACCAGAGACCCAGCACAGCCGACAATAAACAGCTTTTTAAAAACACCGAAATCAAGCAGAGCCAGCACCACAGAGAGGCCGTGGAAAAGAGGAGAAGGAGCAGGGGGCTAGAGGTGACAGGGCATAGATAAAACACGCCCAAGAAAGAGAAAGCCCTGCCCTGATGAGAGACGTGCTGAGAAGTGTTCTGAGACCTGGTGCAGTATAACTCTGGTTACTTGGAGAATCGAAAACAAAGGACTTGAAATAGATAGGACTATAGGGGGTAGTTTTGGCAAAGCATTGTTTCTAGGAGAGATGAGGATGACTTAGAATGAGAGGGTGCCCTTAGGAGACCTTGTGGTGAAGAAGTAAAAATTGAGAATGACAAAATCAGATCTACTATCCTCCTCCCCACCAAATAGTCATTTCACTTTACTAACGGAAGAGGGTGCTCTTGAACTAAGAAATTTAATAAGTCTCCCCAGATCCTTTCATCTGTGTGTGTTATTGCTGATTCAGAAAAATAAGGTGCTACAAAGAATCCGCCTGCCAGTGCAGGAGATGCAAGAGATGAGGGGTTTATCCCTGGGTGGAGAAGATCCCCTGGAGGAGGAAATGGCAACCTGCTCCAGTATTCTTGCTGGGAAAATTCCATGGACAGGGGAGCCTGAGGGGCTGCAGTTCATGGGGTCACAAAGAGCCAGACACGATTGAACAGGCATACACACAGAAAATAAACAGAAAGTAGCAAGTGACATTTATGCAAAACTATTATGAGAAGAAACTAAAAAAATGAAGTCTAAACATTTTGAGGAATGAAAATTCTTTCTCCAAAACCAGTCACGAAATAGAAGAAAACTGTTATGCAATCCTGAATTAAATGTCCTCTAACAAACACTTGCAGGTAAGACAAAACAGCTTGAATCAAAAAGTGAGAAACTTAGAACCCAAATGGACAAATACCTGGAAGTTGTGAAATGAAAGTTTCCTGAACTCAGGAAACAAATTGAGAAACAATGCAATTATCTTAAAAATAGACTGAATTACAAGTTAGTCAGAGGAGAATAGATTCAACTGAAAATATATTTGGCATAGAGGAAAGGCGTGAAATAGTTCAGAGAAAGGAAACTAAATATAGAGAGCACTAAAAAGAAACAGAAAGAAAGACCTTAGGCAAAGAAGGTCTAACATAAATATGTGTGTTTGGCGACCCCCAAAGGTGGCACTAGTGCTAAGGAGCCTGTGCCAATGCAGGGTCTCTCATGCCCGGGAAGGTCCCCGGGGGAGGGCGTGGCAGCCCACTCCAGTGTTCTCGCCTGAAGACCCCCATGGACAGAGGAGCCTGGCGGACTACCATCCACAGGGCCACTAAGAGTCAGACACGACTGAAGACACTTAGCACGCACACAAAGAAGAAAGATAAAATAGTGGAACAGGATTAATATATTTAAAACTTAACATGAGAATGTTTCCTAGAAACGACTTGAATATAACTTGAAAGAAACTACTGTGTGTGTATCTGGAAGAACTGACTCAGAATGGTCACCTCGAACATATCCCAGTAAACTTTTAGGATTTGTATGATAAGAAAAAAATCCATGAGTCCATATTTTTTTAAAAATGGGTGTGGGATAGAGGGAGAGAAAGCCGCCTTTGCAGAAGAATGACAACTAATAATTATAGAAAGAACAGGGTATTCACATGTTTGCAAAGAAATACCCTTCAGATTACTTATTAATTACAATGAAAGAACATATGATGGATACAACCTTAGATAAGTGATCAAACGTAAAATTATCAACAGTGGGGCACGGTAGCATTATGCATTTCTTGATATCTTATACTAAGAAGGATATAATATCACTTACATAAAATTTGGGGGGCCTAAAATTTCACTTTCCAATAAGATTTCACATGCCTCACAGCCAAAAAACCAAAACATAAAAGCAGTATTGTAACAAATTCAATAGATTTTTAAAGTAGTGCACATCAAAAAATATATATATTAGAATTTTTGCCAAAAATATTTAACTTGGATCCAATCGTAAGAATACATGAGATAAATCTAAATTAAAGGATTTTCTCTAAAATAACTGGCCTAGACTCTTCAAATGGTGTTAGGAAAAAATGGCGGGGAAACTCCTTTAGGTTAAAGGAGGCTAAAGAGATGAAAAATGAAATGTAATATATATTAGAATATAGTATTAATGTGAAACATCTTGAGCATGTTCATTGTATTGTGATTCTAGGAAAGTCTTCATTCATGTGAGACCTAAGAGTCCGACTTTGTGCGGCCCCATGGACTGTAGCCCGCCAGGCTCCTCTGTCCATGGGATTTCCTAGGCAAGGATATTGGAGTGGATTGCCATTTCCTTGTCCAGGGGATCTTCGTCTCCTGCATTGACAGGCTGGTTTTTTACCACTCGCACCACCTGGGAAGCTTCTTATGAGATGCCTCCTGACTTATTAAGAGGTGAAACGTCACGATATCTGCAGTTTTCAATGTCTATCAAAGATTTTTTAAAGCTGATACATATGTATATATCAAAGATAAAATAAAGCAAAAGTGTTACCAATTGTTGAATTTAAGGAAAGATATATGGGTCTCATTACCCTAATCTTTCGACCTTTCTGTAAATTTGAAATTTGCTTTAAAAGTTGGTGGAAGAAACAAAAGTTAGCCTTTCTCCTAAAGGAAAAGATCTTATACAGAAAATGTACCAGACTTGGGAAATTTAAGGCATTTTTCTTTGATAAATAGTTTCGTCTGTTCACTGCCAGGAGCCAGTCTTTTAATCAGATTCCTAAAGGGGCTTCAACCCCACCCAGGCCTGATGCCACCAACCCTTTTCTCCCAGCAACTTCCTTTCTCATACAGTGAAGACATGTTGGTCTTTTTTTTTTTTTGCCTGCCTTTGTCCTTTCTGAAAGTCCAGTTTCCTTTTCATTGTCTTCTTTCTACTCGAGCATGCACAGCACTTACCCTGACACTCTTTGCTGGAGGAAAGACAGGAGTTCTGGCTGGCTGGGGGCTTCTCTTTATACTCTCAGGGTTGGCTCCAGCCGGTTCACAATAGGCTCCTTTTCAGAATGAGAGTGGAAGGGAAACAGAATAACCTCCTGTGCCGCTTTTATGTCAGCTCACTCCAGGATTCCCCCTTCCCCTCCCTGAGCATTAGTCTCCGACAGCATCTCCCTTCTGCAGAGGCCTCCATCGTTGTGGTCTGGTGTCCCCGGAATGATCTGTGCAGGTTCAGGGCAGTTCTGCTCGTGACAGAGCTCCCCTTTGTCTCACTCTCCTCTCCCCACAGGCGGAAGGACTTCTTCCCGCCCTTTGCTCTAATTGGCCCCGTGCCCACAGCCTGTCTGAAAGCCTCCTCTCTCCCTTTCAGATGACCCAGCAGATGGCCGGGATGAACTTCTGTGGCACCAACGGCATGCTGAGCTATGGACAGTCCATGAACGGCGGGACCGGACAGGCAGCAAATCAGACGCTCAGCCCTCAGATGTGGAAATAGGCACAGCACACCTGGATGACTACCACTCTCCCCGTCGCCCCCTCTCCTTGTGTTTCCTCTTTCCCCATCCCCCTCTCCTACTTCTCTGGTTTAGACGTCGGTCACTTAGGACTTGGCATCCTGCCTAGCCCAACCGCATCCCAAACCTGCAGGCCTCTCTGTTGCTTTCTGTCGTACCTGTCCCCCAGCTGTCCTGATTCCCTCCCCAGCCCCAGCCCGGCTTCTCTCCTGATAGCCGCACCTTAGGAGCTGTTGGCAGAAGGCACTCAGACTGCAGGATAGATGTGCACACCTTTGAGCACCTTTCCCACAAGCTGAAACTTCCTGTCAGACTCAGAAAGGTCTGTAGGGGTTGTATTTTAGGCAAAGAGGGAAGAGATTAGAGGTCCTTCTGTATGTGTTGATGAGTTATTGGGTTAACCAAAAGGACGTTTTGGCCAACCCAGTATTTCCATAGGTTTAAATTTTGGGGGTGAGAAAGGGGGCATCATGCTCCCCTGATTTATGGAAATTAAGGAAGTACTAAAATCGAATTAAATGCTCCTTGAGTCTTAGAGCAGTTTGGCCCCAGCCCTGGGGCGAGGATGAGCAAAATATGACTCTACTTCATGCTGAATTGTTTGCTGGATCTGAGACTTCAGGACTTGCTGCTTCGGTCAGCCTTTCTTAGCACCAAAGACTCTTCAAAGGTCCCACACAAAGACACACACCCTGTTCCCTGACTTCATCCGGTAGGATCTGCCTTTGTGGCTGGAGGACCAGCCCCTCCGGTGGGAATGCAGAGCTTAATGTGTGTACTGCTTGTGTGTGTGCGTGGATTCCACCTCCCACTCTTTCCCCGTCTGTGCTGAGTGTTTTTGTTTTTTAGTTTTAGGTTTACAACAGAGAGGAGTTAATTTATCAACAGCCCAAAACTGTTGCCAGTTTTTCTTTAGTTAAAAAAAAAATTTACCATCTCATTGGTAGCTCCCTTCCTCCTTTCCCCTCTCCGACCTGCCAGTTGCTGTTTCATATTGGTATGTCCAGGCTGCCCTGCGCCCCCGTCTGTCCAGGTGTATGAGGCAGGGTGCCTGGGCAGCCTTCCTCTCAGTCATCGTTCGCCCCACTTGAAAACTAAAACAAGAAAACGTTGCTTAAAAGATTTCACCTGTGGGAACCACAACTCCTGGTTGCCTTTCTCCTGTGTATGTGCAAATTCCTTAATAAATGTTGCAGGGAAGCACCGCTCACTCTCTCTCACTGTGTGTCACTCGTGGAGGAGGGTGAGTTCTGCCAAGCTCTTCTGCTTTACAGGGGCAATTCCCTCACTTTCTGCATTTTAAAACATGATTACATTTAGAATGGATAAACAAGGTCCTACTATAGCATAGGAAACTATAGCCAGTCTCCTGGGATAAACCAGAATGGAAAAGAATATTTAGAAAAGAATGTAAATATATATATATGTGTGTGTGTGTGTATAACTGAGTCACTTTTCTGTACAGCAGAGATTGGCACAACATTGTAAATCAACTGTATTTTAATTAAAAACAGCATAGGGAGCATACCCAAGGACCAGGTCAAGATTCAGGCAGTCAGAAAGGTGGCCTTTTTCCAGTGGCATCTAGAGTTGTGAGGGAGTGGACTCTGGATGTCCGTACCAGCCGGAGTCCCGGACCATCGGAACTCATCGGAACTAGAAGTACCCCCCACAATAGAAAAACTGAGACCCCGCCCCTTCTCCTTCCTTCGAGTACACCTTTTGAATACTTCCAGGTGTGAGAGGATAGCACAATGGCTCAGAAGGCTCTGAGCCAGGCTACCAGTGTTCATATCCCTTCTTGCTCTGTGACCTGGCTATTAAAGCCCTGTGTATCAGTGTAAAATGAGGCTTGTGTAAAATGAAGCGATTCCTGTGGTATGTTTAGCACACAGGGTACTTTGCCCTCAAATATTAGCAAATACTACGTGCCAGGCCTATGTCAATTCATTCAACAAGTGTTTAAAGAAAGCTTTCAGTGTGCCCAGTACTATCTTAGGCTCTGGAATAAAACAGTGAATCAAAACTCCCTGATCTCATAGGATAGTGTGGTAGGAGAGATGGACAATAAACAAGTAAATGAATGATTTGATTTCAGGTGGTAATAATACAAGGTAAGACAAGATTAGGGGAGAGGGTGGGTGTGGGACCATTTGGGTGGAGCAGTCAGAAGGAGGCTACATTTCAACTGAGACCTGAAACAGGAGGCAGTTGTGTGGAGATCTGTAAAAAGAGCAGAGCAAAGGTTGACGTCTGCATTGAAAATGGTTTGGTGGAGGTATTGGTTTGAGAATCATCAGGGTGTGTAAAGCCACGAGACTGGGTGAAGTCGTCTAAGGAGAAAGCATGAAGAGAAGAGGACTGAGCCTTAAGGTCCATCAGCTTTTAGAATTTGAAGAGAGAAGAAAAAACATTTTGAAGAGAAAAAAAATGAATCATAGTCCTTGCTCTTAAGACGCTCACAGAATCATGGGGCAACAGACTTAGAATCTCTTAGACATGCTTTATGGGAGCTAGGAAGGTTGGGGAAACCTTCCTAAGGACAGAGCACTTGAGCTGAGTCCCGGGGGCAAGTTAGGAGTTAACCAGCGAGTGGTGTGGAGGTGGGGAGAATAGTCCAGGCAGACTGTACCATGTGATCAAAGAGACCTGCAAGAGCACAGAACATTCCAAGAAGCACAGGCAGTTCCATGCTTCTAAGGTCCAGGTGTCATGAGAGGTGGGACCTAGCTGGGCTTGGACCAGATCATGGGGGGCTTCCCACAGCCCAGGAATGAGTTTAGCCTAAACTGTGGTAAACAGTGGAGTGACACAGTCAGATCTGAGATTCAGGCAGCTCACTCTTGCCTTGCTGACAATGTGTTTGAGAAACAAGACCAGATCTAGGGGACCAGGGCTGAATAAGGGCCAAGTTATTAGGAGGTGGGAAAAATGAAGCCGCTCAGAACAGCATCTCATGAGGCACGTGAGGTGCTAACAGGTGCAGCATAAAAACCTGAAATCAGCTTGGGAAAGATTGCGTGTCATGTCAGCTCTTGCTCATCTAGAATATAAATATCCAAGTAGAAAGGGCTCTGAAAATTTCCGTGGTAAAGACTTAAAAAAAAAAATTAGTTGATTATATTTTTTAAAGCAGTTTTAGGTTCACAACGAAATTGATCAGAAAGTTTAGAGTTCCCATACACCTCTGTCCCTCACTTAGCCTCCTCCACTTTTGACATTCTGCACCAGAGGAGTACATTTGTTACAATGAATCTATAGCAATAGATCACAACATCCCAAATCCATAATTTACAGTAAGTTTCATTTTGGTGTTTTGTAATCTGTGGGTCTTAGCAAAGGTACAATGACATGTACTCATCATTATAGTATCATACAGAGTGGTTTCACATCTTGAAAATTATCCGTGCTCTGCCTCTCCATCCCTTGCTCCCCCATAACTCCTGGAAGCTACTGATTTTTTTCTTCCCCACTGTCTCCATAGTTTGGGCTTTTCCAGAATGTCATATACCTAGAGTCATACAGTTTGTGGCCTTTTTCAGATTGACTGCTTTCACTTAGTAATATGCACTTTTGTCTTTTCATGGCTTAATATCTCATTTCTTTTTAGTGCTGGATAATATTTCAGTGTCTGAATGTACATAATTTATTTTAATCTATTCACTTACTGAAGGACGTCTTGATTGCTTCCAAGTTTCGGCAATTATAAATAAAGTTGCTATAAACATCTGTGTGCAGGTTTTTGTGTAGACATAATTTCTAATTCCTTTGAGTAATTACCAAGGAACATGGTTGTTGAATCATATGATAAGTGTATATTTAGTTTTATAAGAAACTGTCAGGTGTCTTCCAAAGTAGCTGAACCATTTGCACTCCTACCAGAGATGAGTGAGTTCCTATTGCTCTACATCCTTGCCAGCATTTGGTGGTGTCAGTGTTTTGGGATTTAGGCCATTCTAATAGGGAGGGATTGGGGGCAGGAGGAGAAGGGGATGACAGAGGATGAGATGGCTGGATGGCATCACTGACTCGATGGACGTGAGTCTGAGTGAACTCTGGGAGTTGGTGATGGACAGGGAGGCCTGGCGTGCTGCGATTCATGGGGTCGCAAAGAGTCGGACACGACTGAGCGACTGGACTGAACTGAATAGGTGTGTAGTGGTAACTCACTGCTGTTTTAATTTATAATTACCTAATAGGTAATGTTGAATATCTTTTCATATGTTTGTTTGCTATCTGTATACCTTGATTAGATTAAAATTGAGAACTGTTTGTCTAAAGATTCAATTAAGAGAGAAGAAAAGTTTATCTCAGAGGAAGGGAAAATACCTTTCTTTCTGACTGTACTGGGTCTTCGTTGCTGCGAACAGGCTTTCTCTAGCTGCAGTGAGCGTGGGCTTCTCACCACAGTGAGTTTTCGTTGCAGAGCACAGGCTCTACAGCACGCCAGCTTCGGCTCAGCAGTTGTGGTGCGTGGGCTTAATTGTCCCAAGGCATGTGGAATCCGCCCAGACCAGGGATAGGACCCATGTTCCCTGCATTGGTAGGTGGATTCTTAACCACTGGACCACTAAGGAAGTCCCCTGGGGCATATTATAAATAGATAGAGCTAAACATTATATTAGGGTATTCCCAGATGGCTCAATTGTAAAGAATCCACCTGCCAATGCAGGAGACACAGGAGACTTGGATTCAATCCCTGGGTCTGTAAGATCCCCTGGAGGAGGAAATGGCAACCCACTCCAGCATTCTTGCCTGGAAAATTCCATGGACAGAGGAGCCTGGGGGGCTATAGTCCATGGGGTCTCAAAGAGTCAGACACGACTTAGCGACTAAATGCATAGGCATGCATACACACCTTACATTGGCCACTCCTAAAAGCTAGGATGGCAGAAATTCCTTTGTATAATGTAGAGAAAGGATTCCAAAACTCAGGGAATTCTGGGACAAATTACCAAACATGTCATTCCTTTTCCCAACCTAATAAAACTGAAGGCATTCCCTTTACCCAATGGCTAGAGACATACTTTGTTATAGAAGTACTAGACTCATTAAAACATGATGTAGTGGGTGTTCTCTATAGGCCAAGTACAATTCTCTAGTGAAGTGTACTTCCTATTTTCAGTGGACTTGAGCATTTCCAATAATAGCCTTTAACAGTGGCCCACCTGCAATTTATGGTAATCAGAATGGATACCAAGATCTTTGGAGATGATTAATTAATTGAAGCTAGGGACCCAGACAAATGGCAGCTCACTAAAGCCCCACTTGATCTGTATAGCCAAATTTTCTCAGGGTTTGGAGACAGATGTCAATAAGATAGAAATATAGCCTTATATTCTGTTGCTAGACCTAAGTTCACAGCCTATTGAATAATGGAGAGACAGGTATTCTTGAGGATGGAGCTTGTAAAAGCCCTATTAATGTGTAATGTATATCTTCTGGCTTTCCCCCAAGGGACCCACTACCATTTTACCTGGGTAAATACACTAGGGAAACTACACAAACACTCGGGCAACAGTTAGACATTAACTGTTAACTATCGCTACGTCCTACGCATAGTATTTTTGTCCATGTGTCAGAGTGGAAGCATATGGTGATCAGGTAATGATGGCATTTTGACCTAAGTCAGCCTCACCATAGGCCAAGTGGAACCTTAAACCCCTCCTGTAGCAGTTCCCCCAAGTTTCTGAGTGTCTAGTTGGAAAAAGATGCCCTTAGCAACTGATGGATTTCTTACACTGACTTGCTGACCTGTGAAGTAAGGACTGTTGAAGAAACAGTGAACTCTTCCCTACTGAAATAACAAACCAATAACAGTATTACATCTCTGGGGGAGATTTACAAGACCACAGGTCCATTTAACTTGAAGTCTAGCTGGTGCAAAAGATAGGTGGGTTTGGGAGAATGACAGTAAATTATGGTAAACTTCTCTAGGTTAATACCTCCAAACTGGGTTATCCTCATTACAGGCGCTATTCTGGAAGGCATCTCCTTTTTGAATTTAATCAGGATAATGCTTGACGTGTGACATAGGTCTCTTAACATTATACTTTGGGAGAAGTAATTTATCCTGATAAACGAAAATATCAGACACAATCTGCTTCCACGTGATAGAACAGCAGTGTGAGTTTACTACCCAATCTGAGGAATGTGCCAACTCTTAGATCTATGCAGTAGTTCAGTGTGTAGAGGCTTTGGCTCTCTCTCCACAGGAGATTGTATTTTCCAAAGATGGCCTCACCGGCATACACCCCATCCCACATGTTCATCTTATCATCGTGACATTGGCCTTCTTCCACGGAAGAGGTCTATTTTCTCTTCCTTTGAACATGAATAGATCTTTATAACTGCCTTAACTAACAGAATATGGCAGATACGGCCTCACTTCCTGGGCTAAGTTTATGCAAGGGCTGTATGGCTTCTTCCTGGTTCTCTCTCTCTCTCTCTCTCTCAGGACTCTTGCCCTTCATACCAAGCCAATATATTTTAAGAAAGCTCAGGCCACATGGAGAAGTCACATGTGGGTTTCTGGTCAACAGCTCTGGCCAGGCCTACGTGACAATAAATAACCTTCAGATGATTCCAGTTCTTTGCCTTTGCATCTTCCAGTTAGGCTCCCAAAATCATGGTGCTGCTCTGTGCCCTGTCTGAATTTCTGACTTAGAGAAACTGTGAGAGACAATAAAAGATTATTGTTGTTTTAAACAGGAACTAATAGGCAATCTATCATATAAACCAATCTGTAAGGAATCCTGCCACATCAGTGAATTATCTGAGGCATGTTGGGCTGATCCTTTTAAAGGAAGGAACAAGTTGTTTTCTGTATGCTGTATTAAAAAAAGAAGTACCGCATGAGATGAGTCCCTTTGGATTTGTGAAGCACACACACCATAGTCAGATGTATTGACCCAGCTGATTTTGGGGGTGATGTGAAAAGCTGCCTATTTCAAGTAGAGCTCAGAACAACAGATGTTTCTCTTATTCAGGCTACAGGCACTTCTTCCCTCAGCTCTTGCAATTCGGTAGATTAGTAGTAGATCAGAATACTGTATGGACCCTCTTACAAGCCCTAAGTAAAGAACCAATAATGGGACTTCCATAGTGGTCCAGTGGCTAAGATTCTGCATGCCCAAAGCAGGGGCCTGGATTCGATCCCTGGTCAGGGAACTAGATCCCACATACTGCAACTAAGAGTTCACGTGCTGCAACTAAAGATACTGCATGCTGTAACGAAGACCTGGTGCAGCCACATAAATAAATATTAGAAATAAAAAAGAACCACCAAGGAGGCAATTATGGTTTTCAAAACTGAGCTCTCTTTGTCAAGCAGCTCTTCCTACTTGGCCTTGGTGTGGATTGAATGCCAGATCAGGAGATCCCAGGTGTCATGGGCTTCCCTGGTGGCTCAAACGGTAAAGAATCTGCCTGCAGTGTGGGAGACCTGGGTTTGATTCCTGGGTTGGGAAGATCTCCTGGAGGAGGGCATGGCAACCCACTCCAGTATTCTTGCCTGGAGAATCCCCATGGACAGAGGAGCCTGGCAAGCTACAGTCCATGGGGCCTCAAAGAGTTGGACACAACTCAGCGATTAAGCACACACAGCACATGGGACCAGAGCTGCCATAACTGAACCGAGTAATGGTCTACCTGCATATCCTTGGAAAACCTTCAACGTCAGTATCTTTAGATCTTTTCCTCTTTGGCCAGGTGGAGTCACTGGAGAAGTTTTTCAGATTTGCTGCCCAGGGAATATAGACCTGGGTAGAAGCATTCTGGAAAGAAGACTGGGAGTCTCAAGTTCAGTGTGTAAAAGTCCACATAGCCTTGCCTTGTTCCCGGTATTTCCAGCATAGTGCCCACCCCTCAACTCTGCCTGCTGTTCTTCAGTTCAGAGACCCCTCTGTTTTATCTTTTCCTTAAACGACTCCTCCAGTCTCCTGCAGAGATGGTCAAAGGACAGTCACCTGACTGGAGTAGTGTAGAGACACTGAGAATCTGCTTCTAACAGATTTACAACCAATATTCTATGGTTAGGATTGCCTGAACTCCCCATTTTCAGAGGGACCCCTAGGCAACCAGTTTGTTTGCTTTTGGGGATTCTGGAATGTAATTAGGTTGCTTCTTGGCTTTCCCACTGCTCACTAAGGATTCAGCCTTTCAGGACTCATAAGGCTGAAAGCACTCATCCATTAGTCGTTCAGTTGCCAGAATTTTGTTTTTCTCCTGTCTATTCAATGTATCCTTGGGTTTATGCCTTTGGTTTTAAGTCCTTTTTTCTGCAGTTATGATGGGATTTTTTTTTTTTTATGGTATGATGGGATTTTTGTGAGGGAGTGGAGCTAAATACATGTGTTCCATCTGCTCCCTTTAACTAGGACTTAAGACCATATGACAAGGACTAAGAAGGCAGAAAGGGCAGGGGATGAGATCCTTCTTTTGGAAAGGGGTGTCGTTTTCCCAGGGAAGAGAGTTATGGACTGATAGCTTCAAGGAAAAGGACACCTGTAGGATGAGGGTTGTGACTACAGTCCCTGTGAAGTTCAAAGTGCCAAGTACTTTCTGTTTAAGAGAGGTCAAGTTAATTACGATCGTAATTCTGAATTTCCATGACTCTCCTATAAAAGTTAGCATAAAACTGTTCAGTCTGGTTTAGGAATCCTGTGAGGGTTTAAGGAAAGCAGGAGGAAGATGGCTTTATTATGTCCCACTATCTTCCAGGATGGAGAAAGGGCATTAACTTTGAGTGCCCACCCCCTAGCGAAAACAATAGATCCTGGAAGATTGTTCCAGAGAGGACAAGAGAAGAAAGAAAATCATCTGTTTACTCTCATGTGTTAGTGAAGGTTGTTCGTTTGAGGAGAAAGAACTCCAGCAAAACCCTGAATTATTTAAGTGGAGTGACAAGTTGATTTATAAACCAAATGAATTCATTGGAAGCAGAAGTTCAATGCTGGGGTGACTGTGATGCTGAAAGACAATTTTTATTTTTAATTTTTTATTGTGGTTGGTTTAAAATGTGTTGATTTCTTCTCCATAGCAAATTAACTCAGTAATACAGATTATTCTTTTTGATATTCTTTTCCATGATGGTTTATCCCAGAACATTGAATATTGTTCCCTGTAGTACCTTGCTGTCTGTCCATTCAGTATGTTATAGTTTGCATCTCCTAACCCCAAACTCCCTGTCTGTCCCTCCCCCTCCCCCATATATGAAGGTACACAAATTGTAAATGTGCTTGTATTTATTTTTAATGCGTATTAGGAGGAATAGAATTGGGCTAAATATAGAATGTAGGATATTATTGCTTTGAATGAGGGTAGTGTGCACTGGTAAGGCACTCACGTTACAGGGACTGCATGGAAACACCCTGGTGGTCCAGGGGTTGAGACTGCTCTTCCACTGCAGGGGGTGAAGATTTGGTCCCTGGTCCGGGAACTAAGATCCCACATGCCACACAGTGTGGCCAAAACAAAAACAAAAAATACGAAGACCATATGCCTTGTAGGATCATTGTTCATGCCTTCAGTGACTGTCTGATTTGGGTTCTCTCAGAAACGTACTCTGACAAAGGATTGGGCCCAAGTAGTTTATTTGGGAAATACCAATAGGAAATGGGGGAAGGAGGTAGAAAGGAAAGTAGCCAGTAAAAGGTACATTATTAAGCTAGTTACCTCTGTAGGAGTGTTGTGTGCTTAGTTGCTCAGTCGTGTCTGACTCTTTGAGACCCCATGGACTGCAGCCTGCCAGGCACCTCTGTCCATGGGGATTCTCCAGGCAGGAACACTGGGTTGCCATGCCCTCCTCCAGGGGATCTTCCCAACTGAGGGATCGAACCCAGGTCTCCCGCATTGCAGGTGGATTCTTAACCATCTGAGCTTCCAGGGAAGCCCTCTCTGTAGGAGACTGGAGTTTAATCTCACTGAAACTCTGGGAAACTGCATAATAACCTCAGAATCATGCCATCTAGTGTGAGCAGTCTGGGCACTGTCAAACCAACTGATCAGAATCATTGGCTGAAGGCAGGTGGTGGGGGTGCTTGCATCTCTGCTCAGTCGTGTCCAGCTCTTTTCAACCCCATGGACTATAACCTGCCAGGCTCCTCTGTCCATGGGACTTCTCCAGGCAAGAAGTGGGTTGCTGTACCCTCCTCCAGGGGATCTTACCAACCTGGAGACTGAATCCACATCTCCTGTGTCTCCTGCATTGTGGGCATATTCTTTACCCACTGAGCCACCTGGGAAGCCTGGTGGTGGGGGTACTGGGAGGGTAATCACTGTTAATTCCCTGCCCAGCTGCAGGGATGCAAATACAGGCAGCTGGCATCACTGAAGCACACTGGAAAGTCTAAAAGGTATGCGTACGACACAAACAGTATCAGCTCCTGCAACTAAACTTACCATTGTAAGTGCTTGGAAGTGTTGATAGTACAGATAATTATGAGAGCTAGCATAGATTCCTCCTGCATTTTTCCCATCATTTGTCTGCTGGAAGTTGACAATTATTTGTGATGGAAAATACTTAGAAAGTTAAATAATTATAAGTTGAAATTGGGCCTCACTCTGTCATTACTTATAATGTTAATTTCTTTTTGACCCTATCAGAAATCAGGGGTGAAAATGGTAATTCTAAAGAATAAGGCTTGCTGGTGATGGAATGAAACACCAACACTGCAGAGTGGTTTGAATCTTTTTACTTTAACTCCTTGCTTCTTACAGCTGCTTTACTTTATATCTTTTGCACAACAACCTACAGGGCAAGTTGCCAAACACCATAATTCAGCGACTATACAGTGTGCAGGAGCAGGGCGAGATAACCTTTACCTTAACTTATTTACTGCAGCTAAGACTTTGTTTTGGGGAACTTCCTTATCAACTTAGAATCCGTTTTGTCCCTGGGTCTGTTCCTTTTGAGGAATCAGAGAAACATCCTTGTGTGCAAGAAATGTTCTTTTCCCACGGGAACAAACAGAGGATTCCTAGCTGAACATCTCGTTTGCAAGAATGTTCAGCCCTGGTTGAGAGTCTCGTTTGCAAGCACTTCCCAACCTTTCTTATACCTTGTTCCCTACAAAGGCTGAACATTGTAATAGAAATGTGAATAGCAATGGTGATTTGAATAAAATTTACAGATGAAAAAGATTAGTTTTCATTCTAATTCTAAGGAAGGGCAATACCAAAGAATGTTCAAACCGTCATACAGTTGTACTCATTTCACATGCTAGTAAGGTTGTGTTCAAAGTCCTTCAAGGCAGGCTTCAGTGGTACATCAACCAAGGACTTCCAGATGTACAAGTTGGGTATAGAAAGACAGAGGAACCAGAGATCAAATTGCCAACATTCCTTGGATCACAGAAAAAGCAAAGAAATTCCAGAAAAACACCTACTTCTGCTTCACTGATTATGCTAAAGACTGACTGTGTAGAGCACAACAAAGTGTGGAAAATTCTGAAAGAAATGGGAATACCAGACCACCTTACCTACCTCCTGAGAAATCTGTATGCAGGTTAAGAAGCAGCAGTTAGAACTGAATATGGAATAACAGACTAGTTCAAAATTGGGAAAGGAGTACTTCAAGGCTGTATATTGTCACCCTGCTTATTTAACTTCTACGCAGGGTACATCATGCAAAGTGCCAGACTAGATGAATCACAAGCTGGAATCAAGATTGCTGGGGGAAATATCAATAACCTCAGATATGCAAATAATACCACCAAAATCAATGCAGATGGTGACTGCAGCTACAAAATTAAAAGATGCTTGCTCCTTGGGAAAATAGCTATGACAAACCTAGACAGTGTATTAAAAAGCAGAGACATCACTTTGCCGACAAGTGTCCACATAGTCAAAGCTATGGTTTTTCCAGTAGTCATGTACCGATGGACTTCCCCAATAGCTCAGTTGGTAAAGAATCCACCTGCAATGCAGGAGACCCCAGTTCGATCCCTGGGTCAGGAAGATCCCCTGGAGAAGGGATAGGCTACCCACTCCAGTATTCTTGGGCTTCCCTTGTGGCTCAGCTGGTAAAGAATCCACTTGCAATGTGGGAGACCTGGGTTCAATCCCTGGGTTGGGAAGATTCCCCTGGAGAAGGCAAAGGCTACCCACTCCAGTATTCCGGCCTGGAGAATTCCATGGACTGTATAACACATGGGGTTGCAAAGAGTCTGACATGGCTGAGCATCTTTCACTTTCGCTTTCATGTAGGGATGTGAGAGTTGGACCATAAAGAAGGCTGAGAACTGAAGAATTGATGCTTTTGAACTGTGGTGCTGGAGAAGAATTTTGAAAGTCCCTTGGACAGCAAGGAGATCAAACTAGTGAATCCTAAAGGAAGTCAACCCTGAATATTCAGTGGAAGGACTTTTGCTGAAGCTGAAACTTCAATACTTTGGCCACCTGATGTGAACAGCCGACCCACTGGAAAAGACCTTGATGCTGGGAAAGATAGAAGGCAAGAGGAGAAGGGGGTGACAGAGGATGAGATGGTTGGATGACATTACTGACTCTATGGACATGAGTTTGAGCAAACTCCAGGACATGGTGAAGGACAGGGAAGCCTGGACTGCTGCTGTCCATGGGGTTGCAAAGAGTCGGACACAGCTGAGCGACTGAACAACAAGCCATCCAATTTGTGGTATTTAATTGTAGCAGCCCAAGCAGACTACTACAGTTTCCTAAATGGCTAACCAGTTGTCTTCACAACACTTAATGAATAATCATAATCAGTTTGCTAATTTGAAATTCCACTTTTATAATATATTAAATTTAAGTAAACTAACATGTCTGTTTAGAGGGTTTCAATTTAATTTTATTAATTTAAGAGTATATTTTGGTGCTGGTTTTATCTTATCTTGATTATAAAGCCTTGTATTATATTGGTAAAACAATTTATACAAGTTATATTGGTAGGCCAAGTCTGACATCATTATTGTTGGAAAATTTTATTGGCCTTTCTGGAATACTTACCATTCCTGGTAAACTTTAGAATCATTTAACTTATTAAAAGGAAAAGTTGAGATTTTGATTGGGGAGCATTAAAGTGGAGGAAGCTGACATATTTAGAAAGTTCTATTCCAATCCATGAACATGATGTACATCACTATTCTTTCCATTTAAATCAGTAATTTTTGTGACTTTATTGATAAGGTCCTGCATAATTCTTATTTATTCTTAGCAATATTTTATTATGAAAACATTCAAACATACAGGAAAGTTGAAGGACTTTTACAGTGAGTATCCATGTACCACTACCTAGACTTTACCATTAATGTTTTATTATATTTTATGCCATGGTATTGTTGAGTAGCAGGTAGAAGAGCAGACTGCTTGGATTTATCACTTGCAAGCTGTATGATGCAGGACAAGTTACTTAACTTCTCCAAACCTCAGTTTTCTTATCTGCAAATTAGGAATAATAATAGCATTTACCTCAAGAGGTTGTTATGAGGACCACATTGGTTAAAATATATAATGCACTTGGAACAAAGCTTCATACTCTGTAAATACTACATCCTAGTGTGTTAGTCTGCTTGGGCTGTTATAACAAAATATCATAGACTGGGTGCCTTAAACAATGGAAATTTATTTCTTCATACT
Source organism: Ovis canadensis (assembly GCF_042477335.2). Classification (NCBI taxonomy): domain Eukaryota; kingdom Metazoa; phylum Chordata; class Mammalia; order Artiodactyla; family Bovidae; genus Ovis; species Ovis canadensis. The sequence continues at coordinate 15,708,736 of NC_091245.1, forward strand.
TCTGAAAGCTTGAAGTCCCAGATCAAGGTCTGGCAGGATCACTTTCTGGTGAGGGCTCTCTTCCTGGCTGTACATAGTGACTTCTTGTTAAATCCTCATATTAGCTTTCCTCAGTGCCTGCCTTCAGAGAAAGATTAAGCCCTCTGCTGTCTCTTCTTAAAAGGACACTAATCCTATGGGATCAGGGTCCCACCCTTGCGATCTCATTTAGTGTTAATTACAGAGAGTCCCTGACTTATGATTTTTCAATTTTACAGTGGTGTGAAAGTGATATGCACTCAGTAGAAACTATAATTTGAATTTTTATTTTTTTCCTGAGCTAGCAATAATTGGTTTAATACTCTCCCATGATGCTGTGCAATAGCAGTGAGCCTCAGCTCCCAGACAGTCACAACCACAAGGATAAACAACCAATACACTTACAACCATTCTGTACCTACACAGCCATTCTGTTTTTCCACTTTCAGTATAGTATTCAGTAAATTACATGAAATATTTCAATACTTTATTACAAAATAGGCTCTGCGCTAGATGATTTTGGCCAACTCTGGCTAATGTAAGTGTTTTAAGCACATTTAAGGCAGGCTAAGGACATTAGAAAGCATCACTACGAACAAAGCTAGTGGAGGTGATAGAATTCCAGTTGAGCTGTTTCAAATCCTGAAAGATGATGCTGTGAAAGTGCTGCACTCAATATGCCAGCAAGTTTGGAAAACTCAGCAGTGGTCACAGGACTGGAAAAGGTCAGTTTTCATTCCAATTCCAAAGAAAGGCAATGCAAAAGAATGCTCAAACTACTGCACAATTGCACTCATCTCACATGCTAGTAAAGTAATGCTCAAAATTCTCCAAGCCAGACTTCAGCAATTCGTGAACCATGAAATTCCTGATGTTCAAGCTGGTTTTAGAAAAGGCAGAGGAACCAGAGATCAAATTGCCAACATCCGCTGGATCATGGAAAAAGCAAGAGAGTTCCAGAAAAACATCTATTTCTGCTTTATTGGCTATGCCAAAGCCTTTGACTGTGTGAATCACAATAAATTGTGGAAAATTCTGAATGAGATGGGAATACCAGACCACCTAACCTGCCTCTTGAGAAATCTGTATGCAGGTCAGGAAGCAACAGTTAGAACTGGACATGGAACAACAGACTGGTTCCAAATAGGAAAAGGAGTACGTCAAGGCTGTATATTGTCACCCTGCTTATTTAACTTATATGCAGAATACGTCATGAGAAACGCTGGGCTGGAAGAAGCACAAGCTGGAATCAAGATTGCCAGGAGAAATATCAATAACCTCAGATATGCAGATGACACCACCCTTATGGCAGAAGGTGAGGAGGAACTAAAAAGTCTTTTGATGAAAGTGAAAGAGGAGAGTGAAAAAGTTGGCTTAAAGCTCAACATTCAGAAAACGAAGATCATGGCATCTAGTCCCATCACTTCATGGCAAATAGATGGGGAAACAGTGGAAATAGTGTCAGACTTTATTTTTTTGGGCTCCAAAATCACTGCATGAAATTAAAAGACGCTTACTCCCTGGAAGAAAAGTTATGACCAACCTAGATAGCATATTCAAAAGCAGAGATATTACTTTGCCAACAAAGGTCCATCTAGTCAAGGCTATGGTTTTTCCAGTGGTCATGTATGGATGTGAGAGTTGGACTGTAAAAAAAGCTGAGTGCCGAAGAATTGATGCTTTTGAACTGTGGTGTTGAAGAAGACTCTTGAGAGTCCCTTGGACTGCAAGGAGATCCAACCAGTCCAATCTGAAGATCAGCCCTGGGATTTCTTTGGAGGGAATGATGCTAAAGCTGAAACTCCAGTACTTTGGCCACCTCATGCGAAGAGTTGACTCATTGGAAAAGACTCTGATGCTGGGAGGGATTGGGGGCAGGAGAAGAAGGGGACAACAGAGGATGAGATGGCTGGATGGCATCACTGACTCGATGGACGTGAATCTGAGTGAACTCTGGGAGTTGGTGATGGACAGGGAGGCCTGGCATGCTGAGATTCATGGGGTCTGAAGCTAAGCTAGGTGAGGTGTATTAAATGCATTTTTTACTTATGGTATTTTCAATGTACTATGGGTTTATCCAGATGCAACCCCATCATAAGCTTAGGAAAGTCTGTACTTTCTTATTCCAAATACAGCTACTCTGGGGGTTAGAGTTTCAACATATGAATTTGTGGGGCTGGCTGGGGAGACAGACATTCAGTTCACAACAGCTAGCAATGACATTGGTTTATTCTGTTTTCTAAATTGTTGCTTTTGTAAGCTATTGATGTAGAAGATAAAATAGCATTAGAGTAAAATCATTTCTCCAGAAAATACATAAAAGACATGAAAAAAAATGGTGTGTGTATGTGTGTGTGTAGGTGAGTCTGTGCACTGAAAATTAGCAATGGTTATTTTACTTGGTGAAATTATAGGTAAGGAATATTTTGTGGTATTTCAGAAATTAACGTTAAGGAAATTAATTAACGTTAAGGACTTCTTGAATACTAGAACAAAAAACTACCTAATCTGGAACTCCGCCCATGGCAAAGGTCATGAGGAACGAGGCTTGGCATATGCAAAGGCGTGATCAAGCCTCAGGAAACCCCCTGTTCCTGAGCATCTAACCGGAAAACCAGAGTCTGTTTTATGCTCTCACCTACACCTCTGACTTTACGGGGGGCTCTCCCCCATAACCGTTTCTCTTGGAGAAGGAGTAGACATGCATCTCCAAGGCAATAAAAATTCTTGGGCGTGACAAGAGTGTTTCAGCTTATGGACTCCTCTGAAGGTGATCTAGCCCACCTGTATAGGTTTGCCCGGCCACATGTGATTGTTTACAGCCTCCCAACCTAAGAGGCATGAGATGTTTTAGACTTACTAAAGGCAAATTCTTTTGGGGAGTTAGAAATTATTAGTATGATGGGTTGGTTAGGAATTATATTGGTGAAGGGTTTTTCATTTGTTGTGTCAATAATTGCTGCTAATTCCCTGCTCTGGGTGGGACAAGGATGCCTCAGGTCAAACCTCTCTGCTGACAGACTAGCTTGCGTGACAGCATTATCCATACTCCTGCCACATGATTGTTTACTACCTCTTAACCATAAACAGCACAGAGTTTTGGAGTATTTTGAGAGTCTTAATTAGTATAGGACTTTTTCTTCTTGTTGAGTCAATGATTGCTGCCAGGCCTCCATATCCTTAGGCACCTGGGAATATATTAATCAATGTATTTGGAATATAGCAAAGGAAATATGGTAGTTTTTGACGTTAGCAATACTAGACTTTTTGAGTTAATGGATTTTCTCTTTTGTAATAGATCACTGTGCTTTGTTATAAATCACTGTGTCCTTGCTATGTAAGAATGTAACTTTATCATATCTTAAGACTAAATAGATCTTAAGGGGAGCATTGGTGAAAGGATTTTCATTTGTTGGGCTGATGTTTGCTGCTAAATCTCCATGTTCCCTACCCTTATAATGAATATAACTAACATATAGGAGAAATAAGTATTAACCTTTAAGCATATAGGAGAAATAAGTATTAACCTTTAAGACTAATCATGTTAACCTTGGGTTAAATAAATTCCTTTCTTTTTTTTTTTTTTTTAAAAATTCCTTTCTTGATTGTAACTCACTACACCCTCACCCTATAGGAATGCAGCTTTATTTGGAGGGTGGTGCCTGGTTTGAGAAAAAAACACCCTTGGAAGAAATAAGTTTTTTGGTTATCAGAAAGAAAGGATCATAAAATGTCAGCAGGTCTCACTCATGGCCAGATGATGTAATATTCCTAAGACCTTTTTTTTATACATTTATGTGAAGCACCTGATTTTGATAAAGGTCAGGACTGCTGACTCCCGCGTGACTCTGTATTCATCCCTATGTGTAACAAAAGGTATATAAGCAAACTCAAAAATAAAGAAATCGGATCAGTTTCTGGAAAGACTGATTCCCCCATGTCACTTCTTTCTTACTCCCGTTTTTCTGGCTTAATTCCCATCTGGAGCATGGATGCTATTCCATGTAATCCAAGTTATTCAGCCTCTTTTTCTCCACTGATCTTCCTACTACACTATCCATTTCTAATCTCTCTATATCTGTGATTAAATATGTATTTTTCCAAAGACGCCGACTCAGTCCCCACCTTCGAATCACCCTGGATCCACCGGGGCTGGACCCCGGCACTAATCGTTGCTGTTCAGCCACTAAGTCGTGTCTGACTCTTTTAATGAAACACTGGATTCCATTCCACTTTCAGTCTTTTCTAAGGTGAGGTGAAGTCGCTCAGTCGTGTCCAATTCTTTGCGACCCCGTGGACTGTAGCCTACCAGGCTCCTCCGTCCAGGGGATTCTCCAGGCAAGAATACTGGAGTGGGTTGCCATTTCCTTCTCCAGGGGATCTTCCCGACCCAGGGATCGAACCCAGGTCTCCCGCACTGGAGGCAGACGCTTTAACCTCTGAGCCACCAGGGAAGCCCAGTCTTTCCTATGTACATATTAAATGAAAGTGGTATGGTCATTTTATACCAATGTTGTTTCTACTAAAAAGAGATACAGATGTTTTCCTTTGTCAAGGGTTTCAAATCTCCCCGCGGAAACGTTCACAAGTCTATGCCCTGCAGAGGAGAGCTGGTTCTATTCCGTAGTTTTCGGACGAGCGAGAAGACAGGCTCTGTGTCATTCCGCAAGAGCGGGCTTGCCTTAGGCTGGGTTCTAGCCCCAGGCGGCAGGCAAACCGGAGTGATGGTATCGCATCCCAGAGAGCATCCCCTGAGGCGCCCGCAGGCGCGCTGGCTGCCCCGGAGGACGCTGGGAACCGCGCGCCGAGGCTGCTTGTCGCGCAAGCGCATCGGCCAGGGCTGCGCTACGTGGGAGCATCTTGTCCCTGCGCGGTGACCGGTCCGCGGCAGCCGGAGGGCTAGGGCGTGCGGTTAGAGCAGGTGAGAGGGGTGAGCCAGGGCTCCCTTGGGTCTGGAAAGCGGGCAAGCTAGGAAACGCCTCCTCCGCCCAGCCCGGCGTCATCTGTGGCTCGCGGTGTGCTCCCAGCCTCTGAGTCAGGCTCACACAAAGGCTGCGAAGGCTGGGCCAGACCGGTCCATCTTTGGGGAAAGGTTTATCATCTCCATTTACAGAGGAGGAAACGGAATCGGTGGGATTACGTGGTTTGCCACAGCCGACAAGTGAAGGAGCTGTATTCAAACCCAGATCCTTTTTGATTACAAATCGCAGACTACTTTAAAAGTGTTGTTCAGTCGCTAAGTCGTGTCTGACTGACTCTGTGCAGCACTCCAGGCTTCCCTGTCCTTCACTATCTCTTGGAGTGTGCTCAAACTGGTGTCCATTGAGTGGATGATGCCATCCAACCATCTCATCCTCTGTCGCCTCCTTCTCCTGCCTTCTATCTTTCCCAGCATCAAAGTCTTTTCCAATGTGTCCAGTCTTCACATTGGATGGCCAAATTATTGGAGCTTCAGTTCAGTCCTTCCAATGAATATTCAGGTTTTATTTCCTTTAGAGTTGACTGATTTGATTTCCAAGGGACTCTCAACAGTCTTCTCCACCACCATAGTCCAAAAGCATCAATTCTTCATTGCTCAGCCTTCTTTATGGTCCAACTCTCACATCTGTACATGACTACTGGAAAAACCATAGTTTTGACTGTATGAACCTTTGTCGGCAAAGTGATGTCTCAGCTTTTTAATATGCTGTCTAGGTTGGTCATAGCTTTTCTTCCAAAGAGGAAGCATCTTTTAATTTCATGGCTGCAGTCACCATTTTCAGTGCTTTTGGAGCCCAAGAATATGAATTCTGTCACTGTTTCTACTTTCCCCCCATCTATTTGCCATGAAGTGATGGGACCGGATGCCATGATCTTAGTTTTGTGAATGTCGAGTTTTGAGCCAGCTTTTTCACTTTTTTCACCCTCATCAAGAGGCTCTTTAGTTCCTCTTCACTTTCTGCCATTAGGTAGTATAATCTGCATATCTGAAGTTGTTGATTTCAGCTTGTGGTTCATCTAGCCCGGTATTTCGCATGATGTACTTTGCACATAAGTTAAATAAGCAGGGTGACAATATACAGCCCTGACATACTCCTTTCCCAGTTTTGAAGTGAAGTGAAGTCGCTCAGTCGTGTCCGATGCTTTGCAACCCCATGGACTGTAGCCCACCAGGCTCCTCCGTCCATGGGATTCTCCAGGCAAGAATACTGGAGTGGGTTGCCATTTCCTTCTCCAGGGGATCTTCCCGACCCAGGGATCGAACCCAGGTCTCCCAGATTGCAGGCAGATGCTTTAACCTCTGAGCCACCAGGGCCCCAGTCCGTTTTTCCATGTCCGGTTCTAACTGTTGCCTCTTGACCTGCATACAGGTTTCTCAGGAGGCAGGTAAAGTGCTCTGGTATTCCCATCTCTTTCAGAATTTTCCACAGTTTGTTGTGCTCTACACAGTCAAAGGCTTTAGCGTAGTCAATGAAGCAGAAGTTTTTCTGGAATTCCTTTGCTTTTTCTGTGATCCAGTGGATGTTGGAGAATTTTTTTTTAATTAATAAGCGAAGTAATTTTGTTACATAAATCAACCCATTTACTATAGGCTAGCAACGTTATCAAATGGTGGTGCTTCTACTGGTCCTTCAATTCCTTCAGTCTTCTGATGGCAGACTTTTCTGTGACAGCAGCAGTGGTGTGTAGGTCCAGGCACCACCAGCAATGTTTTCATGCAGGAACCACAGTGCCAAATGCCCACAGCTCGTCTCTTCATCTTGGTTTTGCCACAGAAGGAGCAGGTATTCTTGGCGTGCTGGCTGATTTCAGTTTTCTTCACAGTTTTCCTGAGGGAGGCACCATAACGCGTGGTGTATTTGCCCATGATTCCAACCTTCTTGGTGCATTTCGCCATTTTAACACAACCTAGGTCTGAGCCCAAGACCAGATGTTGGCAATTTGATCTCTGGTTTCTCTGCCTTTTCAAAGTCCAGCTTGTACATCTGGAAGATCTTGGTTCACATACTGTTGATGCCTAGTTTGAAGGATTTTGAGCATTACTTCGCTAGCTTGTGAAATGAGTGCAATTGTATGGTAGTTCGAACATTCTTTGGCATTGCCTTTCTTTGGGATCAGAATGAAAACTTACCTTTTCCAGTCTTGTGGCCACTGCTGAGTTTTCCAAATTTGTAATTTCCAAATTACTTTAAAGGTAGGACTGCCTAAAACAAAGAATTGGGTTGTATTAATTTCAGTATGCTTCTAGACACCAGCAGTGTTTTGGACCATGTGGGTTGGGTCTATCCATGATCTCCGTGTATCTATTGTAAAAGAAATTTTCATTGATTGGTGTAAGTTCTGACCATGTGATTGAACTTCCTAGATCTTTTCACTAACATTGATGTTTTCTGCCCATCGCGGTGACTGGGAATAAATACTTGGAGCCTCCAGCTGCTTGCTGAGGAGACAGATGGAGGCAAGGATGGGAGGTGTTCCTTGAGAGCCTAGAGAGTAAAACTGTCCAGACTCTGGATTTTGGTGCTGTTTGTTCCCTGGGTTCCTGAGAGTGGAGGACACCTGTGCGGTTGTAAAGCCTCCTGTCAGAGACTCTGGCAGTTTCCTCATCAGAAAGTGGAGAAGCCCAGTCAGGACTCTGTCCTGTGGGCGGAGCCAGAGTTCCCCCGAAAGGAGTACTGAAGTCATCATGCGCCAGTGACTCCTGATCACCTTGCCCACCGAAGCCAGCACCTGGGTGAAGCTGCACCATCCAAAGAAGACCGTGGTGGGGGCGCCCCTGTGGGAGGACATGACTGAGATGTTTACAGAAGGTGAGACTAGACTGCTGGGTGGGATTAGGAAGACCACCATCCTCCAGAGTGGGAAGGAATGTAGACATCAGAGCAGAAGCATCTGTTGGGGAGGCAGTTGGGTAAAAAGCCTCTGGAGTTCTTTATTGCTCCTGGCCTGAGGTTTTCCTAAATAGTAGTGGTTAATTCAGCCCCCAACCAGTATTTTAGTGTTGTGACTGTGTATGTTATTTCAACTTCCCCATGGGTGTATGAAGCTGGGAGAATTTGCCTGATTTTCCATATTTTACAGTGAGGAAATGTGAATCAAACAAATGACCTGTCCAGGTGCCGGGTATGTAGGTCAGAAGTAGAAGGCAGGAGGGAAAGTACCAGGTGAGACTGGAGTATCTTGTACTCAAATAGCAAGGAAGAGCTCAGAGACTAACGGACCTGTGTTTAAAGGGTGCAACAGCCTGGTTCAAACTGGGGACAGTTTAAGTATCCAGATTGATGGTAACACCTTAAATAAGTAAAATTCCACAAATTCATGATGATACTTAAAATAGAGGAAGAAGAGGGGAGAAAACTCATCTGTCAACATTGGAAGTGATTAAGACACTGATTTTCTTACTTTGAAAATATATTATTATGGGAATGAAGGATGCATTGACCTTGCTTTTTAAATCCTTTTCAGAAAATACCTTCTAGTAATGAATGTGAAAGGAATGGTGGGATATTTTTACTACAAATGAAATAATTGGAAGATTGATGGGGAATAGTATATTCACAAGGTGTCAAAGTGTCACCCCTACAAATGAAATGAAATAAAAGTTGCTCAGTCATATCCAACTCTTTGCGACCCCATGGACTATACAGTCCGTAGAATTCTCCAGGCCGGAATAGTGGAGTGGGTAGCCTTTCCCTTCTCCAGAGAATCTTCCCAAGCCAGGGAAGATCCCAGGTCTCCTGCATTGCAGGCAGACTCTTTACCAGCTGAGCCACAAGGGAAGCCCAAGAATACTGGAGTGGGTAGTCTATCCCTTCTCCAGAGGACCTTCCAGACCCAGGGATCGAACCGGGGTCTCCTGCATTGCAGACAGATTCTTTACCATCTGAGCTATAACCCCCCACAAGTCACTTGCTAAATGTCAGGGAAAGAACATACTTTTCCAGTGGCAATATCTGGTGGTCACTATCTTAACCAAGTGTTCCAGTGATGGGATGACCTGACATTTTGTGCCTCTGAGTCATGTAATATAAAGCACATGGTATCACCCATAATATATTCCTCCCTAAAATGTTTCAGTTCAGTTCAGTTCAGTCGCCCAGTCATGTCCGACTCTTTGCGACCCCATGAATTGCAGCACGCCAGGCCTCCCTGTCCATCACCAACTCCTGGAGTTCACTCAAACTCACGTCCATCAAGTCAGTGATGCCATCCAGCCATGCCATCCTCTGTCGTCCCCTTCTCCTCCTGCCTCCAATCCCTTCTAGCATCAGAGTCTTTTCCAATGAGTCAACTCTTCTCATGAGGTGGCCAAAGTATTGGAGTTTCAGCTTTAGCATCATTCCTTCCAAAGAAATCCCAGGGCTCATCTTCAGAATGGACTGGTTGGATCTCCTTGCAGTCCAAGGGACTCTCAAGAGTCTTCTCCAACACTGCAGTTCAAAAGCATCAGTTCTTTGGCGCTCAGCTTTCTTCACCGTCCAACTCTCACATCCATACATGACCACTGGAAAAACCATAGCCTTGACTAGACGGACCTTTGTTGGCAAAGTAATGTCTCTGCTTTTGGATATGCTATCTAGGTTGGTCATAACTAACTTGATCCAAATTAAAGGCTGAACTTCTGATTTAAAGAAAATATAGGGCATGGAGAAGTAAGATAAACCTAACCATGAGGATACAGTAAGATGATACCAGTGTTTTAAAAGCATGAAAAAAGTAAGAGAGGCTTTGAATAACAGCCATTTTGAGTGTGTGAACCTTGGTTGACTCCTGGTTTGGGAAAAAAAAATCCAGGATAAAAGACAGTTTGGGAACAGTTGAGGAAATCTGAATATTTACTGAATATTTGGATGGATATTATTAACTCTGAACTGAGATAAACGGTATGCAGGAGAAGATTCTTTGAAGTATTCAGGAAGAGGCATCATGACAGCATGTGGAATCTTAGTTCCCTCACCAGGGATTGAATTCACGCCTTGCAGTGGAAAAGTGTGGAGTCCTAACCACTGGACCGCCAAGAAGTCCTATGATATCTGCAACTCTGAAATGGCTCAGAATAAGTATAGATAAATGAAGTAAATATGGCAAATGTTAGTGATTATTGCAGAGAAGGCAATGGCACCCCACTCCAGTACTCTTGCCTGGAAAATCCCATGGACGGAGGAGCCTCGTAGGCTGCAGTCCACGGCGTCGCTGAGAGCTGGACACAACTGAGCAACTTCACTTTGACTTTTCACTTTCATGCATTGGAGAAGGAAATGGCAACCCACTCCAGTGTTCTTGCCTGGAGAATCCCAGGGACGGGGGAGCCTGGTGGGCTGCTGTCTCTGGGGTCGCATAGAGTCGGACATGACTGAAGCGACTTACCAGCAGCAGCAGCAGCAGCAGTGATTATTGAATGTAGGTGGAAGGTATATGGGTGTTCAGTATTCATGATAAAAAGTTAAGGGAAAAATACAAGGACAATAATTCATGTGCTTTTTAAAACATTTCTCCAACCAAGATGGGTTTATTCAGAATCAGCGGAGAATTGCAATTTGTGGTCTGCAACTACTGTGAACCATGTACAAGTCCCCAGTGATAAGGATAGGAGAATACTTTTATAGAGAAAAAGGATGTTGGAAGAGCTATAGTTAAAAATAGTCCATAGCTTTTCGCTGGCTGAATGCTTGCCATGAAAGAAGAGGAGTCTCTTCTTCCTGTTGGACTCTGCTATCATTGCAGAGTATGAGAGCTCCCTCTTCTGGTCTCCCAATTTTATTTAATTGAGTGAGTGAAAGTCACTCAGTCGTGTAACCCGGTGGACTATACAGTCCATGGAATTCTCTAGGCCAGAATACTGGAGTGGGTAGCCTTTCCCTTCTCCAGGGGATCTTCCCAACCCAGGGATCGAACCCAGGTCTCCTGCATTGCAGGCAAATTCTTTATCAGCTGAGCCACTAGGGAAGCCTTTTTAAAATTGAGGTGTCTGTTAATTTCTACATTTCCTCCTTTTGACCAAGATCTTCCTCTGGAAACGTGGTTAGTCAAGAGTCAGGTTTTCTAGTTTCATCAGCTCTTTTGTCCCTCAATGTCAGGAAAGTTCTTTCTGGGAATAGTGCCTTACATCAGACGGAAAGTGTACAAATTGGAAACCTATTAAGGTCAATTTGAGTAAAATGAAGGGGTAGGAGGGAGAACTCTCAGGCATTTATCTGAAGTGCTTATGTTATCAAGATCATAGACACTGGAGATTATCTGAAGCATTAATGTCATCATCACAGCTTTAGTGACGAACTTCCAGCAGTCCTGGTCTGGACGTGTTGGGAAAGCTGTCTCATCTGTCTCTCGTGATACTGTCTGCTTCAGTTCTAGGAAATATTTACTTTTAGGTCACCAGATCCGCATTTCTAGTTAGTGTGTGGTGCTTTTTTTAGGTGTGTCATGTGACTCCAGGAGTCTATTCCCTGGAGCGTAGCAGCACGAGGATTGGTTAGCAATACCCATTAGGAGCCTTTCTAGGGCTATTACAGAGAGTTTTGGGAGGTGTCTTTCCTACTGGATGAAATCTCCATTCTAAAGTGTGATGCTTAAGATCTTCATCTTTCAAGGGAGCACTGCTAGTGTTGGAGGATATCCCGTAGAGACGAGGGTCAGAAGTGGGTCTCCAGGGGGACGGGGGTACTGGCAGCAGCAATCCTGGAAAGTGCCCCTTGGCGTGAGCCCTCTTGGAGGTCGCCGTTAGCCCTGCTATCTCATGTGCTTTAATTACAAGTTATTTTGTTTTGCTTTTTTCATTTGTTTGCATCTTGTGGGATCTTAGTTAACCTGACCAGGGATTTAACCCTGTAACCTCAGCAGTGAAAGTGCAGAGTTCTGACCACTGAACTACCAGGGGATTCCCTAGTTCATATATTTTCTAAAAAGATTATTTATTTATGGCTGTGCTGGGTCTTTGTTGCTACACACAGGTGTTCTCCAGGTGCGTTGAGTGGAGGCTACCTGCTCTCTAGATGGGGTGTGCAGGCTTCTCATTGTAGTGACTTCTCTTGTTGCAGAGCCCAAGTTCTAGGTGCTTCAGCAGTTTCAGCTCGCAGGCTGCAGAGCATGGGCTCATTTGTTGTGGCATATGGCTTAGCTGCTCTGTGGCATGTGGAATTGTCCCAGATCAGGGATCAAACTCATGTCCTTTGCATTGGAAGGCAGATTCTTTACCACTGAGCCACCACGGAAGCCCCATATTTTTAACATGTCAAATTCAGCCAGTATTTCTTGAATTCTAGTAGCCTGGCAGGGTGTTATACTTAACTAGAAGATGGGAAAAAGTAAACCAGATAAAGTTTCTACACATATACTCATACTAATACTCAACTGAAGGATATAATTATAAAAATAAATATAATAGGAGGCAGCCTGAGATACCAGATTAGAGAGAAAAACCAAGCTTTGGGGGAATACAGGGGAGAGGAAGTATTTTTCTCATTAAGGGGATCTGATAAAACTTCACTTGGACTGATCCAGGATACCTCGGTGTTTCACTGTGTAGGCCTTGGGGGAAAGTTCTGAGCTGGGTGCTATTAATATCTAGGTGTGTTCAAAGAGTGGATTATGTGGTAGGTGTGTCCTGTGTTTAGAGGCAAGAAATACTTGGAGAAATAGCTTTGGACTGTTTGTGAAGGATCTTGAAGTCTGTGATAGGATAAAGTGTTTGGATTTTTCTTTCTCGAAGTGAGGAACCTTTGAGGATTTTTGAGGTAGGTCTGTGCTTCTGGACCAGCACTGGTCATTGGGAAACATTAATCCTGTAATCAATGTACAGCAGATCCTCCCATTAGGAGGCTCCAATCTGCTCTTGAGTGGCTCTCAATGTCCCTCTTTGTGAATGTATTGAGAGAGGGGCTGTGTTCAGCAGGTCTGCAGGAAGTTTTTCCATTTAGGGGGATTTGGAGAGGTACAAACTTCATAGCTCTTTTCCTTTTCCAGCTTGGCTATCTCAGGATGCTGATGAGACCCAGGGAGAAAGTTTTAAGGATGAAGTGACCTCTGGGTCCCTGACAGCAGAATCCCAGGTGGGTCGGAGTTTCCTGTCACTTTCAAGAAATTGTTTCTTAGATTTTAAGAGCCCTGTACTTTGATTCTCTTTAGCTTGACTTCTTGGATTGGATTTTCTTAGCCTGTTTGAAATCATAGATTTATTTTACAGGTAATTTCCCCACCAGTAGTAACCCTCCTGAAGAACCCTCTTGTTTCTAGCAAACCTCTAGCCGTTTATGCAACAACAAATTTAAAAATCATGTTTTTTTTTTTCTTTTGTGTGTGTGTGTGTGTGTATGTGGGAAAAGTACATAAAGTAATTCTTTTTTTGGCCTTGCCAGAAAGATTGCAAGATCTCAGTTCCCTGACCAGGGATTGAACCCAGGGCCACAGCAGTGAAAGCCCAGAATCCTAACCACTAGGCTACCAAGGAGCTCCCTTTAATTCTTGCTCTTAAAATTCACAAGATGTCATCCAGGGGAAAGAAAAGCATTGTAAAACATTTTAAGCAACATTTTAAAATGAACAGAGTGAGGTTCTGATATTCTTGGAGATGCAAGCACTTCCTTAAAGACCTTTGAGAGAGGATCTTTGGTCCTGTCCAGGAGCAGAATTGTAGATGAAGAGAAGTGAGTAGAGAAGCTGCTGACAGGTCACACAGGGTGCAAATGAAATAGGCCGAGCAGAAAAGGAAGGAAAGCTTCCAAGAGTCACACATCAGCTCATTAGAAAGCCAGTGGTACTGGCAGCAGGCAAAGTTCCGTACAACCAAACCCCAGAAGCACAGGGAAACTCAGGAGAGCTAGAGAATTAGAAAACCAGTGTAGAAGGGGGTATTAGAGAACAGGAGACTTCTAAAGTGAAGAGATCTTAGCTTCCAAAATCACATGATATAGGGTTCAGTCTCATGTCTCTGGGGCTTTCCTGATGGCTCAGACCAATGTAGGAGAATCCTCCTGCCAATAGAGGAGACACGGGTTCGATCACTAGGTTGGGAAGATCCCCTAGAGAAGGAAATGGCCACCCACTCCAGTATTCTTGCCTGGAGAATTCCAAAGACAGAGGAGCCTGGTGGGCTACAATTCATGGGGTCACAAAGAATCAGACACGACTGAGTGACTAACGCCAACCAGGTCTTTAACTTTGCTCAAATTCAGTTTTCTCATTGGTTAAATGTGGATCCTAGTGTTGGCCTCATAGGGCTGAAATATATTCCAGAATTATTTACAATCCATAAAAAGCATTAAAATAGTCTGTATACTTAAGGAATTTGTTATTATTTCAGCCTTATGGCTTCTGAGTTCTCTTCCCATTTGGTAACATTTTAAAAAATCTCAAATGGTTACTTGTGTAGGTTGTTCACGGCAGGCCCTCATACTTCCCAATACAGTGTCTGCTTTGGTCAAGGGATCTTCCTTACAAGGCACAATTCATGCTCCCTCCAAAAATGTGCTATTCTTGCATAGTTTTCTTACTAACAGAAATCCCTAGCTAAGGGTCTTATTCATGTAGAAATGTTCTCATTTATAACCGGTTCTTTCAGCCCAACCAGGGTCCCTGTCCTGTCTTGTGGCCTTAGCCTCCTTTTGGACTCTCCCCTTTCTCAAATATTCCTGATTTTTATTGTCCTTAAATTACTATATACTGTTTTAGCGCCTTCTTTAATACAGTTCATGAGTATTTTGCCTTCAGCCAAACTGTGAGTTGGAAGAGACAACTTACACACTCCCTGCATTGTTTTGTAACCTCCATCAGAGAATCAGCCAAATGGTTTTCAAAAGACTGTCCATAGGAGCTGACAAAGGCTGAATGACAAGGAGATCTCCTTCTAGCTTTTCCCACATCAGAGATGGTGTTGGTCTTCTTTACAGACCGGGACCTGGTGGACTGGAGTCGATGAAAAGAAAGAGAAAAAGAGAGAGAGAGCAGTATCTCTTGGGTTACGTGGAAAACCAATAAAGCCCATACACAGGACTCGTACTGCTCACAAAGGCACAGGGCGTCCTCTCAAGGAGGTCTTGAAAGCCTGGGCAAGAAAGTGAGCTCTGTAGGTTTCCATGCTCTGACGAGAATGAAGACAGAAAGAAGAACACGGGGGACCCAGGTCTCTAGTGGAGCAAGGGTATTTTATTAGCAGAAATGCAGGCTTATATATCTTTAGTAAAATGATTACTCAGCTATTACAAAGAATGAAATTTCATCCATTGTAACAAAATGGATAGTCTAATACATACAAGGTTGCTGACACTGAAAAGAGTCACTGAAGGGTGTTACTGAAAGGAGTCCAAGCAGGTACCCTTTCCCATAATCTCAGTCCTGAGAACTGCGTGCAGCTCTACTCGTTCCTGGAATAGGAACTGATAAGGAACAGAGAATCCTTGAGAAATGGCACACAAAGGAAGAAAAGTGCAACATATTGGATTCCTTAAAGTTGAACGTCCCCTGATAATTCCCCCTTTTTTATTTTTTCATAATTGGGGGTAACTGTAGGTACTTTAGTGAAAAAGGTCTTGCCCAAATGAGTTTGTTTAGTTTGAACAATTTTGGTTGAAAGGCATTGGTATAATATGCATATAACCATTAGGACAATTATTAGCATTACAATTCCAGATACAATACTATGTATAATGCGTTGCAACCATCTTCAAGGGTCTAGCCCAGATAATTGATCAGCTAGCTGTTCAGCTAAGCCTTCCAGATTGTTGGAAGAGGGTAGACTCTTAGAGAAGGCTTTAAAGATTTTTTTTGGTAATAATTGTACACTTAAGGAAGCATTATCATGTAAGTATTGCAAATGAAATTTGATTTGTTTCCAATTGTAGGCACTATAGTTGAACCGAACAGGATTAATACAAAATTGAGTAGAATTTCAATCACATTTTAGTATAGCTTGTTTTTGTAAATCTATTAATTGATCTCTGACTCATTGGAGGGCTATTTTTTATTTCCTGTATTTCATCTTGAACTTCCTCATTTATCTGAGCCTGAGTGGTTCACATAGTATGAGCATCCTTAGTCCAATTTTGGATAAAATTGTGTGTTTGAATTGAGGTTTGTAAAGCAATGCTGGCAACAGCAGCAGCAGTGTAAATGGCTATTAATCCCAAAATGCCAGGAATTAGCCATCCAATGAATCATTTAGATCATTGGAGTAATTTAGTAAGTAACTGGGAAGCAAGTCCGGCCATGGGACCTTCCTCTCAGGATCGCTGGAGATCTGTTGGCAACCATGGGTTACGTTGAGATCAAAGAATCAGAAGGGATTCATTTTTTATAGACATGGAGGAGTTAAGACAAGTATATAGTTTGCAATTTATACAAGTTATAGAACGTAAAGTCTTATTAAATTGTAAGTTTCTTATAGCTACAACAAAAGGAAGGGGAACACAAGCTTGTATGAAATATGTATGATTATAATGAAAGGAATAATGACTAGAACCATGACTAGTCTCTGTGAAATATCCAGTCCAAGTTACAAGTTCTTTGGTGTTTGTGGCAAATTTCCAAATGTCTCATTGTTCAGGACCAATCTGTTTACTGAGGACGATTTGAGGGCGAGGAGGTGCCATCCCACCGCTGCCACCAAGAAGTCCTTTGTCACAGTAATGTTTCATCGTAGTATTGGTAGTCTTCCATGTTACTTGAGTAGTATATCACATACAGTACTATTAATATCATCTGAACAGTCAGATAACCATATACCATGGGGTCCCCAATCGACAATGGTGTAATTGGCTACAAACATTAACTTTCCTGATTTGGTTTGACATCTGTCCCAATGAATAGGAGTATATTTAAAGTTTT
Organism: Ovis canadensis; assembly: GCF_042477335.2. Taxonomy (NCBI): domain Eukaryota; kingdom Metazoa; phylum Chordata; class Mammalia; order Artiodactyla; family Bovidae; genus Ovis; species Ovis canadensis. Next base: position 15,725,551 of record NC_091245.1, read on the forward strand.
TATAAGTAAACCCTTTACATAATGTTTTTTGTCCTTTCCCTAGAGTTTCAATAGTGTTGACATGGTTCTTATAAAAGAAAGGGCAGTAAATAATCCAAGCAATGTCCAATAGTCTTTTTTTGGAGGCAGGACGAAAGCCCAGGTTTGTTGGCTAACGTTTATGTATAATTCTGTTGGGCCCATGTATAAAGGAAAGATTTCATAACCTAGAGAAATATTAATTAGTCTCTCTTCTTCCTCAGGGCATGAGGGCCCCTCCAGGCTCTACGGAGGAGGCATATGTACTGAGTCATTAGTGGATACGATTGGTCTTATGCCTGTCCATGTTATAACCTGCAATAAAAGGAGGGTTAGGTATATAAGCCCAATAAGTGTAATTAATCAAGTCAGCCTGAGTGGGGGAAGCAAAAACAAGCAAAGCAAAGCATAGCGACAAAAATATTTTCTGGATTCCGAGGCATTCCCTGTTGTGAAGCCAGATTTTCAGCTTGTTAGTAAGGGTTTTTATCTGTCCCCAAGTAGGGAGATCATGAGGTAGGTGACGTTGAATGTGGTGTTTTTTGGAAATCTCTAAAGCCACCATGGCTTGTACTGGAACCTCCTCTTCCCGGGGATTTCGCCTTTTCCACTTTATCTTGAATGTCGGTGGTTCCCCGGGGGTGGATCTTCCAAAGAAGGAGCCAACTGACTTCATTGGATCCATCTGGAGAAATATAAGCATACATCTTTCTCTGTAATATTAATTTTCCAGATTTTCATTGTTTACTTAACCCATCTTGATAGCAAATGGGCAGAGGAAGGGAGGTATCCTTCAATGACTCAAAATGTTTTTCTGCTTTTGTCAAAATATCTCCTTGCGGTAAGTTTAAAAAATTTAAAACAAATAAAGCTGTATTAACAGTAGTTACAGGTTTAGAGAACAGCTTATGTTGGAATCTAGTAAAGTCTGTTTTAGATAAGGAAGATAGTAGTGTGTTCCTGTGTATTCTCCCTTTTAAATTTTTTTTATTTGTAGTGTCAGTGTGTGATGTGTTTGTTTGACTATACCTTGTGTGTGTGGATTATAAGGAATATTTGTAACATGTTTATTAGAAAATGATTATAAAAATTGTTTGAAATGTTTAGAAATATAGGCAGGGCCATTGTCTGTTTTTATAGAACTAGAAGTTTCTATTATAGCAAAACAAGTTAATAGATGAGTTATAACGTGTTATATAGTTTCACCTTGAAGAGGTGTGGCCCAGATAAGAGAAGAGTTTGTGTTGATACAGATATGTAAGAAAGAAGATGGAGAGAGTTCAGGGCAATGAGTCACATCCATTGGTCATAATTCAGTGGGTTTTAATCTTCGAAGGCTGCTGTCTTGTGTAATGGGTCAAAGATGTAAGGGTTTACAAGTAGAGCAATTATTAATGAAGTTTTTAGCTTGGTGGTATGGAATTTTCTATATTTGGTGTAAGGAGCCAGTATTATTGTATAATAAAGCATGTTTTTCTTTGGGAGTAGCAAAAGAAACAAATTTATTAGCTTGTTCATTACCATGAGTCATAGGGCCGGAAAGGTAGGGATGTGTTTGAATATGAGTAATATAAATTGGAGAAGTGCATTTTCTAATAATAGATGGCAGTTTGAAAAAAAGTTGTTGAATAACAGGTTGATTGGAGTTTATAGTGGAGGTTTTTATATTTTTTAATACAAAAACTGAATATAAGGAATCAGAGACTATATTAATGGGGTAAGGATGTAAGTAAATAACTTGGATGAGAGCATATAATTTGTTTTGTTGAGTAGAATGAAATTTAGTATAAAAACTTATATTTTTTAAGAGACCAGAATGAGGCTTTGGCGTTTTTGGTCCCATCTATATAGAAAACATCAGCTTGAGGTATAGGTTGTGAGCTGACGATGTGGGAGATAATAAATTTAGTATTTTTGAAGAAATTCTAGAGCTTGTTAGAAGGATAAGGAAATGAAATTTCTCCAAAATATTCCAGAAGGGCTATTTGGAAATCAATAGAAGTTTGCAATATGATCTAGAATTGAGATTTATTAATAGGTATAACAATTTTATGAGGATTGGAGCCAATTAATGGCTTTTTATTTCTTTCATTGATAACAAAGCAATTAAATCAAGATAGGGTGTAAGTGATTTTGTCCCTCTAAAATGGGTATAGATCCATTTTATTGGGTGTTTTAGTTGGGCAAGAAGTCCTGTGGGGGAATGAAGAGAGGGAAGTATAAATAATTTTAGAGGTAAATCAAGTCTAATACATGTAAGGAATTGCTTTTGCAATTTATTTGATATTAAATAGAGTTTTTCTTGTGTCTCTTGTGAAAATGAATAAGGGCTATTTAAATTGGGATCTGCTTTCAAAGTATTAAATAAATTAGTTGATAATTAGCAATGTCTAAAGAAGATCTCATCCAATTTATATCATCTAAAAGTTTTTGAAAATTATTTAAGGTTGATAATTTATCAGTATGAATCTGTGTTAGTTGGGGAGTAAGGTGTTATCTATTAATAATAAACCCTAAGTAATGGTGAGGTATAGAGGCTTAGATTTTTTTAGGGGTAATAATTAGTCCAGAGTCTTTTAAGCATTGTTGAGTTACATTAAACATGTGTTGAGTTTCTAAAACAGATGGAGCTGAAAATAATATATCATCTATATAATGAGTAATAAGAAGGTCAGGAAATTGTTTTCTTATAGGTTTCAGGGCTTTGGCTACATAATATTGACATATGGTAGGAGAATTACCTCATTTCTTGAGGTAATATAGTCCATTGGTATCATTTATGGGGCCTGGTGTGATTAGGATAAGGAAGAGAGAAAGCAAATTTCTCTCGGTCTAGAGGGTGTGCTGCTGCTGCTGCTGCTGCTAAGTCGCTTCAGTCGTGTCCGACTCTGTGTGACCCCATAGACGTCAGCCCTCCAGGCTTGCCCGTCCCTGGGATTCTCCAGGCAAGAACACTGGAGTGGGTTGCCATTTCCTTCTCCAATGCATGAAAGTGAAAAGTCAAAGTGAAGTTGCTCAATCGTGTCCGACTCTTAGCAACCCCATGGACTGCAGCCCACCAGGCTCCTCCGTCCATGGGATTTTCCAGGCAAGAGTACTGGAATGGGGTGCCATTGCCTTCTCCACTAGTGGGTGTAAAGGTATAGTAAAAAAGCAATTTTGTAAATCTATAATAATAATATGCCAATTTTGAGGAATAGTAGTAGGTGATGGGATTCCTGGTTGTAATGCACCCATAGGTTTCATAGATGTATTAACTTTTTAAAGGTCTGTTAAGAGATGCCAATTGCCAGATTTCTTTTTTATAACAAAAATGGGAGAGTTCCAAGGGGAATAAGATTTCTCAATATGTTTTAATTCTAATTGTATAAGTTCTTTAGCAGCCTGTAATTTCTCTTTTGTAAGGGGCCACTGCTCTGTCCAAATAGGTTTGTCATAATTTTAAGTTATTTTAATAATTGTTTTGTTAAATGAGTAGTGGCCCCTAGGAAAAATGTGGAATGTATATTTGAATTTGTCATAGTATAAGTAAATACCTTTCTATTAGACTAAGGGGTGTATCTATCACATAAGGTTGTAATGTTGTATGCTGGCCTTCTGGTCTATCACAAGGATAAATTTGAATGTTTTCATAGACTTCTTGTATTTTGGCTTGAAAAATTTCTGTAATTTGGTAAGAAATTTTCTGTATAAGCCAAGATTTAGGCCGTAAGTAATTGGAAATAATAGTGGATTCAGTATCGAGGAGATCAGAAAATGTTTTATTATTAATTTTGATATTTATTTTTGGTTGGGCATATTCAGATACCAATGATGTCCATAAGGATTGTTTTTGATCTGTATTTCTTAATTTATTTGTATGTGTATCATTAGAGGAGTTAATAGGAATATAAGGTAAAAGAAGTCATTGGGCAATTTTGTCTCTTTTTTTTGAATTGTCATAGTATCTGAGATGACATGATAATTTGAATTTCTCTCTTATAATCTGAATCAATTATTCCAGGGTGAACAGTAGCTATCTTAGAAGTTAAGCTAGATCTGCCAAGTAAAAGGCCGAAGGTTTGTGGAGTTAGGGGTCTAAAAAGTCCAGTAGGTATCCTAGAAGGGATTGTTTGAGGGAAAAGATGGAGTTTGTCCCTGTTTTTTGTTGAAGGGGACCTAGACAGTCCCCTGTTTGAAGTTTTTCGAGATAAGTTTTCTCTCAATATCATATTTAGATTGATAGTCCTTGGCCTAGTGTATCTCGTTATGGCAGCGAGGGTAGATTTTTGGAAATTTTTAAAATTTTTTATTAATTTTAATTCTTAGGGCAGTCTTTTTTTAAATGGGTCTTATCTCCATATGCAAAATATCCTTCATTTCCCTTTTTAAAAGCAGCAGCCATTGTTTCAGCTAACATTTGTATTTTCTGTCTCAGACCCTAGATTGCGGCAAGCCTCCAAATAATCAATAACAGTCCTGGTCTCACGTATTGGAGTGATAGCCCTTTGACATTTTTGATTTGCATTTTCATATGCAAGCAGTTTTTCTAGTTGTATTTTGGTTTCTTCTCCAGTTACACTGTGGGAAATAACAGTTTCTAGTCTAGCTAGAAAATCAGCCTAGGCTTTATTAGGCCCTTGTAATATCTTAGTGTAGCTATCTTTAGGTTCTCCTTGAGGAGTAATTCGATCTCAAGCTTCAAGGGTAACTTCTTTTAATTGTTTGATGAGCCCCCAAGATGATAGCTTACGGTGAATGATTCTGTCAGATTAGTAGTCTCTGAAGGAGAGTTAATTCTGGGACCAAAGACAGGTTTCAGTCATTGAGAGCTTTGTGTAAAGTGGCAGATAAGAGAAAGCTTCTGATATAGATATCAGAAGGGGGTAGAAAGAGTATGTGTCTCAGTAGTTTAAGTGGGACCTTATACATTTCTCAACTAGTTGTTGAGAATAGGTAAAAAGAATACCTCAATGTTATAAGAGTTCTGTTAGGCTCTTTCCCAAGACATATATCCAGAGATAACTTTGGCATAAGATTAGCCAGGGAGAACAGGTTCCAGATAGTGTCTCTGGGCAAGATATAGTGTTGCTGTGCAATCAAGGGTACAAGTCTTGAGATACAAGTTCCCGGGCAAGATTTGTTACAATTATAATCATTAACATAGAGCCTAAGAAAAACAGTTCCATGAGTAAGACATTGTGCTGTGTAATCATTAGTTCTGGAGCTAAAGAAACGTCAGTTCTCTGGCAAGATACGTTGTTGTACAAGGCTTAAGGAAAGCATGAGTGAGAATGTTTGCTTCCTCTTTATAGGGACTTGGACTGTCTGCATAAGCTTTAACTCTTTCATTTTCTCCTGCTTTTAGGAAAATATGGTTGTCAGGGAAAGGGGTGGAGAAATCATTCCGTAACTTTTTCCTATTGGAAAGGGGTGTAGGCCCTAAATTGTTGAAGCAATGTATTTTCTTTATCCTCATATTGAGGATCTTTGATCCAGGGGCCTCAAGTAATAGTTGGAAGAGCCTGTGGCAATCATAGGAGCTTGAATAATCATTTGTAACTTAAATGCCTCAAACCTCTTAGATATAAAATTCATTATATAGTTACAGATATAAAAGGCAAACAGCAAGAATAAGATGACTACAATTGTTACAATCAAGATAGTTTTCCACCATTTGGAGATAAGCCTCTATTTGCTGATATGAAACCGAAAATCTTTGAACTTTAAATAAATAATGAAGTAAAGTAGAAAAATGGTGGGGCTTTCCAGCTGTTTGTCCCGTAATGCTGCACTTACCTGACCTCAGTAGGTCCCAGTTACTCCATCCTGAATACTGTGAATTCCAGGTCCCTGTTCAGGCGCCACTTGTTGGTCCTTACAGACGAGGACCTGGTGGACTGGAGTCGACCAAAAGAAAGACAGAAAAAGAGAGAGAGAGCAGCATCTCTCAGGTTATGTGGAAAACCAGTAAAGCCCATACACAGGACTTGTACCATTCACAAAGGCACAGGGCGTCCTCTCAAGGAGGTCTTGAAAGCCTGGGTGAGAAAGTGAGCTCTGTAGGTTTCCACGCTCTGACGAGAATGAGACACAAAGGACACGGGGGACCCAGGTCTCTAGTGGAGCAAGGGTATTTTATTAGCAGAAATGCAGGCTTATATATCTTTAGTAAAATGATTACTCAGCTATTACAAAGAATGAAATTTCATCCATTGTAACAAAATGGATAGTCTAATACATACAAGGTCGCTGACGTGGAAAAGAGTCACTGAAGGGAGTTATTGAAAGGAATCCAAGCAGGTACCCTTTCCCATGATCTCAGTCCTGAGAACTGCGTGCAGCTCTACTTGTTCCTGGAATAGGAACTGATAAGGAACAGAGAATCCTTGAGAAATGGCACACAAAGGAAGAAAAGTGCAACATATTGGATTCCTCAAAGTTGAACTTCCCCTGACAAGATGGGTTCCCACATGTGGCAGGCTTTCTCATACAGATTGATATGGACCTATCTGGCCTGAGGAGAATCTCTGCAGAGGGCTGTTTTACCACCTCTGTGATAGATTTGCTGAAAAAAAAAAAAAAAAGAGTGTCCGGGAAAACTTGGCTACAATCTCTTAGCATATAGAGAAAGTTAGAACAACTTCCTGATTCAAGCTAAAAAGAAATATATTTGATGTTCTAGGAACCATTGACCTTCAAGGACATAATTGTGGACTTCACCCAGGAGGAGTGGGGGCATCTGGCTGCTGCTCACCAGAATCTGTACCGGGAAGCGATGTTGGAGAACTATGGAAACCTGGTCTCAGTGGGTAAGGGTGGATTCCCTTTGTAACTAGAACCTGCCTATTGGAATAAGAATCTTTACTTCTAACTGAACTGCTCTGCTTGGGCTTTGGGTTCGGTGTTAGAAATTTCTAGTTCCGTTTGAACAGCAAGTCAGAATTGCTGTGGTTTTTTTCTGCCCTGGTCTCTCTTCTACTCTACTCTGCAGAAGGTCTGACTAACAAAGGACAGTCTGTAAATTCTTGGGATACCTCTCTGACCTCAGCACATGCAGTTTTTTCTTCTTGTGAGCAGGATACCAGCTTTCCAAACCTGGTGTGATTTCCCAGTTAGAGAAAGGAGAAGAGCCATGGCTGATGAAGAGAGAGGTTTCAGGAGGTCCAAGTCCAGGTAAGAGCAAGGCAGGTGGAGCCCTTATGTTTAAGGAGAAGCCCTTAAAGTCTCCTCCAGGCCGTGGGGAAGGCTGCAGTCACCTGGGTGAGACCCACAAAAAACTCGATTTCCACTCTGTCCCTCCTTTCCTACACGTGCCTCTTCTCGTTAGTTTCTCTGGAGTCAGAGGAAAAGAGATGCCTTTCTCTTCAGGGTTAACTGCCTTTACCATTTCTTCTGACCTGACTTTTGTGGTTTTCTTGCTTTCTCCAGCATTCTAAACCTTGCCCTGATCATAGTTTCTTTCTCTTGTACATTTAGATATCCATGGATCTCTCCTCATTTAAAACAGTGCTCAAAAAAAATAAATAAATAAATAAAAATAAAACTGCTCTTGGTACTTCCCTGGTAATCCAGTGGTTAAGACTCTGTGAAGACTTTGTGTTTCCACTGCAGGGAGCATGGGTTCAATCCTTGTTAGGGAACTAGGATCCCTCATGCTGCAATGCAGCCAAAAAACTCAACCAACCAAACAACCAAACAAAAGAAACACAACAAAAGACAAACACCCCCCAAAAATCAGCACCCTTCACCAGGTTCTTAAGTCATTTTATCATGACTTTCTCTGATGATTCCATTAAAATGTTTTTCCTATATTCTATGACTATCCCTTCAATTTTGATTCTCATTTTAACTTGCGTAATTTAACTTTTATTTCAGATAATACATGACTCCTTGAGAAATCACCACAGAATTCCTTCTTAGCAAATCCAATGACTTTTAATAGTCTTCTTTGACTTCTAAGAAAAGTAAAAATGACCCTGTTTTCCAAGCTGGTTTCTATGAGTCCGGTACCTACTTTAACCCCATATTACAAATGAGATAAAGAAGGCGCTTCGGTTAAGAAATCTGTCCATGATCGTTTAGCCACTATTAGGTGGAATCAGTGTTTGAATTCTAATCATTCTGCCTCCACAGTTTGAGTTCTTATGGTGCTTTCCTACAGGGCAACATTAGGTTATGTAGACCTCACCACCTTTGTGGTATTGTTTTCTTTCATCAGCTAGTTTAATAATATTTGTCTTTTCTGTCTCTCTTACTGCTTTTTCAGTGCTTCTCATCAGTCTCCTTCTTAATGCAGGTATATCACTTATGCCTTTGTTAGGTTAGGCTAACCTACTATAGCATATAGACTCTAAAGTTTGGCTCAAACTGAATAGGGCTTTCTTGCTCATATATTGATCTGGGGGAGTTGGTTAGTTCAGTGGACAGTTCTCTACCACTTTGCATTCAAGGACAGAGATTCCTTCCACATGGTAGTTCTGTCATTCTTGAGGGCCTCCTCATCATCTCAGTTTGGCCAGAAGTAGAGGAAAAGCACAAGGAGGGCATGGCAACCCACTCCAGTATTCTTGTCTGGAGAATCCCCATGGACAGAGGAGCCTGGTGGGCTATAGTCCATGGGGTTGCAAAGAGTCAGACCTGACTGAGTGACTAAGTACAGCATAGCACAGCACAGAGGAAAATCACAGAGGGGTTCATTTGGGCCAAACTGGAATGGCTTACATCACTTTTCACTCTCATTCACTTAATGGGGGAGACCTATTAAGTATAGTACAGTTATGTGTCCAAAAATAAGGAGAAGATGTTTCCATGAACAGCTAACAGTCTCTGCCACAATCCCTGAGGAGCCTCTCTCTTTTACACTCTGTCCTGTTTCTGCACAAACTGGAGTAAAAATCCAGGAAACTCCCTCATCTGATTTATAAAAATCACATCTGAAAATGCTGTGTCATGTGTACTATGGATAGAATATATATTCTCTATCTTTTAAGATTTTACAGTATAGATAATATTTTGTCACAAATTAAGAAACCATTTTTCGCCTCTTATATAGACAATAATTATGAAGATAGATTAAAAACCCAGTGAAAGGCACCCATATTCACCAATAGCACATATACCCATAACCTAATAATTTCTTTTTAGTAAATCCTATGAAACACTGACAGAAGTATACACAAATTTATATATAAAAAATAAAGGGAAAAAATGGAGACTACCTAAATATTTTTCAGTAGAGAAAAGTCAAAGAAAGTCTATAAGTGGAATACGGGCTTCCCTCATAGCTCAGTTGGTAAAGAATCTGCCTGCAATCCAAGAGACCCTCGTTCAATTCCTGGGTCGGGAAGATCCGCTGGAGAAGGGATAGGCTACCCACTCCAGTACTCTTGGACTTCCCTTGTGACTCAGCTGGTAAAGAATCCGCCTGCAATGCCAGAGACCTGGGTTTGATCCCTGGGTTGGGAAGATCCCCTGGAGAAGGGAAAGGCTACCCATTGCAATATTCAGGCCTGGTGAATTTTATGGACTGTATAGTCCATGGGGTTGCAAAGAGTTGGACATGACTGAGCGACTTTCACTATTTCACTAAGTGGAATGCAGTTGTTATAAAGAATAATATAAATCTAAATGTACAGACATGGGGGGTGCATAAGATATAGTTGAGTTAAAAAAATGCAGAATTATATTTATGACCATATATACACAAATGCACATATTTACATGTATATATTAAATGTCTAAATAGATTCATTCCATAATCCTAAGAGAATAAAGGAAATGGAGATGAAATTGACAGAGGTTACCTTTTTTAGTGAATGCATTTCTATATTTAATGTTTTATTTGAGCATATGAAATGTATGAGATACTTAAATTTTTTAAGTAAATAAAATTTTGTCATAGAAATAGGAGGTTGAGATATTGTGTTAAAATTCTTATCTTCCTATCTTATCTCTTGATATTTGCCCTTATAGTGATGTTTTTTCTTAGTCCATTTCCTCTTGCAGTTCTCATGGATGAACTCTCAGTTTTCAAAGTCACTTTCACATACATTTTTTTCATTTTGTATAGCTTCATTTTGTCTTTCATTTTGTATAGCTTCTCAGAGCTCCATTTATTTACTTGGCTGTGTCAGTTCTTAGTTGCAGCATGCAAGATCTTTGTTGCATCATGAGGGATCTTTTGTTCTGATGCATAGACTCTCTAGTTGTAGCACACGATCTCCAATTGTGGGCTCAGTTGCCTGGTGGTATATGGGATCTTAGTTCTCCAACCAGGTATCAAACCCATATGCCCTGCACTGCAAGGCAGATTCTTAACCACTTGATCACCAGGGAAGTCCTATCTCATATTCTTTTAACAGCTTCTTTGTTTTGACCACTTTGTTATTTTCATATTAGCTCTGTAGGTGGCAGGATCCTATTTGAAGACTATGCAGCCTTCCTGTACCTAGTATATATTATTTTTCCCTCCTCTTTGCACTGTGGCCATTTATTTTTGAAGTGCAGTGAACATGGGTCATTTATATTTTTGGATTTCTTTCAGACTTGGAGGATGAAACAGAAACCAAAGAGACCAACTTTAAAGAATGACATTTCATGGGAAGAATTACACCATGTCCTGATGATGGAAAGGTTCATGAGAGGAAGCACCTTAATTTCCACATTGGGAAGAATCTCCAAATGTCACAAGTTAGAAAACCACCAGCAGAACCAAGGAATGGGTGAGAGACAAATCCCCTTGATCCACAAGAAAAGGCTCACTCAGGAGAGAGGCCAAGAATCTAACAAATTTGAGAAAAGTATTAATAAGAGCTCAAAAGTTATAGGACTAGTAGGCCCTCTGGAAAAAAGACACCATAGATAGGACATATCTGGCAAGAAAAGTAGATGCAATTTAGATTTGATTAATCATTCAAGGAATTATATAAGAATGAAAATCTTTGAATGTAATATATGTGAAAAAAATCTTCAAACACTTCACTCACCTTACAGAACAATGAGAATTCATACTGGAGAGAAACATTTCAGATGTAAAGAATGTGGAAAAGCCTTTAGCCAAAGCTCATCCCTTATTCCACATCAGAGAATCATATTGGTGAGAAACCCTATGAGTGCAAGGAATGTGGGAAAACCTTCAGACATCCATCATCTCTTACTCAACATGTCAGAATTCATACTGGGGAGAAACCCTATGAATGTGGTGTATGTGAGAAAGCATTTAGCCAAAGCATTGGACTGATCCAGCATCTGACAACTCATGTCAGAGAGAAACCTTTTACATGCAAAGAATATGGAAAAGCATTTTTCCAGATTAGACACCTCAGGCAACATGAGATTATTCATACTGGTGTGAAACCCTATGTTTGTAGTGTATGCAGTAACAGCCACAGCATATACCTAACTCAACACCAGAGAACTCATACTGGGGAAAGACCATATAAATGTAAGGAATGTGGAAAGGCCTTTAGCCAGAGAATACATCTTTCTATCCACCAGAGAGTCTATACTGGAGTGAAATCTTATGAATGCAGTCATTGCAGGAAAGCCTTTAGGCATGATTCATCCTTTGCTAAACATCAGAGAATTCATACTGGAGAAAAACCATATGATTGTAATGAATGTGGAAAAGCCTTCAGCTATAGTTCATCACTTATTTGACACTGCAAAACACATTTAAGAAATACCTTCAGCAATGATGTGTGAAATATGTTCAACATCAAAGAATACCCCAATTGGAGCAAAAGCCTCTAAATTTGGATTTTCTGACTTTCAGATTTCAAGAATGAATCATTTTTTTAAATGGTTTGACCCAATGTTACAATTACTAATTTTGCTGTGTTAAAAAAACAAACTATCTATTATCAGCATTGCTTCAGAAAAGAAAGGGCATTTTATTATTTTAAACTATAGGAAGAATATAATTATAGAGAACAGTCTTTTACATTAAATTAGTTTTATGAAAATCTCCCAAATTTGTCTTTTTTTAAAAAAATCTTTATTTTGCTTTACAATACTGTATTGGTTTTGCCATACATTGACATGAATCACCTCCCACCCCATATCATCTCTCTGGATCATCCCCGTGCACCAGCCCCAAGCATCCTGTATCCTGTATCGAACATAGACTGGTGATTCATTTCTTACCTGATAGTATACATGTTTCAATGCCATTCTCCCAAATCATCCCACCCTCTCCCTCTCCCACAGAGTCTAAAAGTCCATTCTATACATCTGTGTCTCTTTTGCTGTCTCGCATAGAGGGTTATCATTACCATCTTTCTAAATTCCATATATACGTGTTAGTATACTGTATTGGTGTTTTTCTTTCTGGCTTACTTCACTCTGTATTAATAGGCTCCAGTTTCATCCACCTCATTAGAACTGATTCAAATGTATTCTTTCTAATGGCTGAGTAATACTCCATTGTGTATATGTACCACAGCTTTCTTGTCCATTCATGTGCTGATGGACATCTAGGTTGTTTCCATGTCCTGGCTATTATAAACAGTGCTGCGATGAACATTGCGGGTACACATGTCTCTTTCAATTCTGGTTTCCTCGGTGTGTATGCCCAGCAGTGGGATTGCTGGGTCATAAGGCAGTTCTATTTGCAGTTTTCCAAATTTGTCTTTATTTTTCTCATTTCACTGTGAAATCATCATGACAAGCCAGTAATCTGTGATTGACTTTGAGAGTCACGGATTTAAATATCCCTTTAATGAATCAGAATAAAATATAACCTTTTACTGTAGCCCTTTATATGGCTAGAAGAGGTAAAAATGTCAATTGTCTCATTCTAGAAATGATGTTAAAGAGAGTTTTCTAGACTTAATAGGTAACCAGCTAAACATGAGGTACTTACATTTTTTGGTTTCCTAGAGAAAAATTGGCAAATGTTTTCTGTAAAGGGCCACATAATAAACATGTTAGGTGTTGTAGGCCATATGACCTCTGTCAGAACTACTCAACTCTATCATTTTAGTGCAGAAGCATCCAGAGGCAATATATGGGTATCTCATCCGTGGCACTGCTAATGTTCTGGGATGCTTTGTTGTAGGTGGCTGTCCTGCTTTGTAGGATGTTTAACAGCATCCCTGGCCACTGGATGCCAGTAGTTCCCCCCTTCCACTGTGACAATCAGAAATCTCCCCAGACCTGAGAAGGGCGAGATAATTCCTAGTTGGGAACCACTGACATGAATGAATTTGTATAACTCTGCTCCAATCAACTTTATTTAAAAGAAAAGTATTGGTTTGCATTTAGCCTGAGGATTGTAATTTGCCCATCCCACTCTGTAAAATGAATATATGTATAATGATTAATACTGACACTAGACTACCATTTAATGTCATATTTGTATGTTCACATATCTATGCCAAAAGTCTTGTTTCCTATTCAACCCCTTTGGTATTTTGTTGCAAAAAGGTTTTTTTAAAATCATAGTTGTAATGCTGTTGTGGAAGCCTAGGAATTATTTATAGAGATATTTATGTAGACTTTAGTTCAGAATGATGCTTTTTTAAAAATTATTCATCCACAAGTGCTTTGGGATGTATCTCTAAAAGATAACCACCACTCTTTTAAGACTTAACTGCAATGCCATTATTACACCTAAGAAAATTAGACCATAATTCCTAATACATATTGATGTCTTTTGAAGATTGGTGGATGCTATTTTAATTGTCTTTTACTTTCCAATTGCTAAATGTATGGCATTAAATTTAAAAATGTGTTGTCTTTTGAGCGAGAAAGTATTTGAAACAGCCCTTAGAAAAACACCTTTAGGGGCCCACCAAAGAGGACCAGGGAGACAGCGACTGCAGGGGCCCCAGTACGAGAGGCAGGGAAGTATGAGAGGGGAAGTGGAGGAGTTGATTCATAGTACTTCACTGTCTTTATAAATACTGCATCCTTTCAAACATCAGTGGAGATTGGTCAAGTTCAGCTTCTTCCTCTTAAATGGCAGTTCAGAACAGACAGTTTAACTGCCTGAACATTGTGTGATCAAAAGTAAAGCTGTTAATCCAGAATATATTCCATTATCTCTAGATATTTTATATTAGTATATTTACCTGAAAAAAACTGGCTTCTAACTCTTAAGTCCTGATGACTTTGATGGCAGGACAGAGTGAGGGTGCTCTCTGTGCCTTATACATGTTCTTCCGTGTTTCTGTGGTCTTAGATTTCCCAAGAATTTGGGTTTTTTGATTGCTTCCTTTAGTGAAAAGCATGGCCATCACTTTCCTCTATCTACAATCTGTGTCCAGTGATCCTTAGTGGTCTTCTGGCTTAAAATAACATCTCTGTTGGTATTTTATGGTTGTATCAACTGCCAAATTCATGTCTCCAGCCAGGACCTCCATTCTGAACTCTAGCCTATTCCTGCCATTGGGCCTTTACACTAGCTGTTCCTTCAGACTTCCTACCCTTCCTCACTTTTGCTCAAATGTTACCTTTTCACTGAAGCCTGTTCTGACCATGCTACTTAATATTACAACCTTTTCCTTGCCCCCGACTTCTATATTCCCAAATTCCCTTAATTTGTTCTGTTCCTTCTTTGTCCATATCACATATTACATAGGTGAAGGTGAAGTCGCTCAGTCGTGTCCGACTTTTTGCGACCCCGTGGACTGTAACCTACCAGGCTTCTCCATCCATGGGATTCTCCAGGCAAGAATACTGGAGTGGATTGCCATTTCCTTCTCCAACATATTACATAACATACTAGATAATGATAATTTACACATTTATTATGCTTATTATTTACTCATATTTTCCCTTAGGAGTATGTAAGCTCCATGAGAGCAGGGATCTGTTTTGTTTACTGGTGCATCACAAGTGCCTGGCATACAGTAGGGACTCAATAAATACTTGCTGAATTGTTTTGATTTGAACTGAATTGAACTGGGTATCTATGAGGACAATAGAGAAAGGCAATTCCTATACTTTCTCACCTAGCTTTTATAGGTGAGGAAATCTTTTTTTTTCCTTTTTTTTTAACACACATTTTTTTTTTTTAATATTTATTTTTATTCGTTTGTTTGGCTGGCCAGGTCTTAGTTGCAGCACACGGGATATTTAGTTGTGCAATGCAAACTCTTGAGTTGTGCCATGTCAGATCTAGGTCCCTGACCAGGGATCAAACCTGGGCCCCCTGCATTGAGAGGGCAGAGTCTCCTCCACTGGACCACCAGGAAAGCCCCTCCTTTTCTTTACAAATACATCAGAATTTATAAGCTTTTAAGAATGGTGAATCATAACAGATATACTTTTAAGACAGCAGGTTATTTTTAAAGTTAATTTTTTTTAATGCAATTAACTAGGGCTCATTAACTATGTGAGTTTCTCTTTATTTTGTAAACATGAGTTTACATTACCACCTTTCCTCATCCCAAAAGAGACTAGAGTTTATCCCCTGGAGAAGGAGGAGTTGCACCAGAGGCAATACCTGAAAGAGGTCAGGAACTAACTCAAAATACAGGAAATAATCTTTTCAGTGATGACTAGATTAAAAGTCATGAACAAGTCATAGCAGACGGTAAAGGCCCTGCTCATTGAAATTATTCCTTAGATATTCGTCTTAACTATCTACAGTCTGCCAGAGGGCAGAAGGTTTCCTGTTTGTCTCCATCCTGAATTCCCCTCAGGGGACACCATTCGTGAGGTCTGCAGTGGCTGATGGCTTGATGGTGGGCAATTCACTGCGATGACAGACAACATTACCTTTCTACATTATTATTATTATCTATTTAGTTTTCCCAGAATTAAGATCCAAGAAAGCAGGGACTGAGTTTTGATAACTGGTATTTCCCTAGAGCCTGTAACAATGTGTGAACAGACCTAGGGATTCAGAAGATAGTTGAATAAATGAATGAAGGTCAGAGAAAGGGCTTTCGCACGGGAAGAGCTGGGCCGGTTACCTAGTCTCTTGGGACCGCTGTCAGGAAACGGGGGCGGTTCGCCTGGGTGCCCGCTGTCCAGGGTCTGGCAGTCGTGGTGGCGGCGTGCCCAGGCGCGCTCCGCGGAATTTGGGTTCCGGATTTTCGGGAGCGCCTGCCTCCCGGGAGAGGACGGGCTCTCGCTGCTCCCGATGGGCGGAGCCAGCGGCGGGGCGTGCCGAGCCGCCGGAAGACTCGAGGGCACTGGGTTGAGAGCACTGCGGCTGCGCCGGGGGCAGCAGCCGGGACCCGCCAAGGCCTGGGCGAAGGCGATCAGGGGCGCGGGCAACGGCGCTTCGCTACTGCGGAGGAGGCGGGGCGCCGGTGGGACTCGCCACTGCCTCCGGGCTGGCATCAAAACAGCGGCCGGCGAGCGGTAGCCTAGCCCAGGTCTGTTGGAAGCCGGTTCAGGGTTCCCTGGGCCTTGCGGGTCCCCAAAGCCCAGCTCCCGGGGGTGTGGCTGGAAAAGGACACGTTGGGGGGGCTGTGGATTTATCTGGTGCCTTAGCACCCGCCCTAGGCCGCCTCTCAGGAATTTAGAAAAGAACCCTGGTCCCGTCTGGAGGCCGATAGTCCTTTGGGCTTCAGAAGGAAGCCTGCGTGAATGTTCGGCGTTTTTTAAAAAAGTCATTGTGTTGGGTGTCGATGGGGTCTGTCTATAAAAGGCTGGGAAAGAAAAAAATCTCTTACCGGTCCTTCTCTAAAGAGACACCCTCTGGAGCTGAAAGCCTCAAGAACCGGCTCCGCCCCCCATCTCTGGTCGTACCAGCGTCCACGGCCTCTCTGGTGAGTAGGAAGATACACTGTCTGTGTCTGCAGTTTCTTAGGTCCGAGAGAGGCATGTCTGGAAGCAGTGAGAAGGGGCATACTCTAAATGAAGCTTCTCTGTCGCTAACCATTTCGGGAATAAGATTGCAAAGTTTCTCCACTTGGGTAACAAACGATTTTACTTTTCATATATTTGGGGACAGGATATTTTTCATATGCTCCAATACAGCTCGTTTCTTTGCATCAGTCACAGCTGAAAACTGGAAGCCAAACACCCTGCCCCACAAACTTCAAAAAGTTGGGCCAGCTCCCTTTTCAGGGAGCTAGAACTAGGATTGTTCTTGAGGCCCTAATACACTGTACTTAGTCGCTGTAGAGGCACCTGTTCAGATGCCAAGGGCTTTCACGAAAAGTTAGGCAGTTTCCAAAATTTCCTGCCAGGAGCAGTTCTGCAATAGTTCTCATTATATTCGAAGTACTATATTTGAGATTCTTGAAACTTTAAATTCAGATCTATAATTGTTTAAAAAATAACTTTAAAAAGTAGTGTTGTGGTTGCGCATTAAAGCAAAAGGTTTATAATAATGTCGTTAAGGTACTGTATTCCCAACATTGTTACAACCCTAAGAAGTACACTTCTTATATGCATTTTCTAGATGATGAAATGGAAACACAGAGAACTGAAGTGTCTTAGAGCTTTTAAGCGCCCGTGTCAGGATTCTAACCCAGACTGTCTGATTTCTAAGCTTGCCCTCTAAACTCCCAAGTCTGTCTGTGTCCAAGCAGAAGATGTATGCAGCTTGTTGTTGTGTTCAGTTGCCAAGTCGTGTCCGACTCTTTGTGACCCCATGGACTGCAGCATGTCAAGCCTCTCTGTCCCTCACCATCTCCCAGAGTTTGCCCAAGTTCAGTGAGGTCATCCAACCATCTCATCCTCTGTCGCCCTCTTCTTCTACCTTCAATCTTTGCCAGCATCAGGGTCTTTTCCAGTGAGTCGGCTGTTCGCATCAGGTGGCCAAAGTATTGGAGCTTCCAAAGAGGAAAGTCAAGGCAAGGTCTGCGCATGTTTGTGTATCTTTGGTATTTGTGTGTATTTGTGCTATTTGTGAAAGTGTGTATGGAACTAGAAATTAGAGCTGCATGTAAAGCATAGATTATACTTATTTTCACATTGATACTAAATCTTTGTTTTTGCATCTTTTTCAGTTTTAAGTATGTTTCTGCAAGGTCTGGAGTTCTATCTGTATGATCAGTTTTCTGGATCCCTCCTCCCTGCCTTTTGCTCCTCTAGAAGAATATGAAGAGGCATATACTCAGACCTACTCAACCAGCCACCCTGCAAGCAGGCAGGGCTTAATTTTAGAGAGGAAATCAGTTTCTCAGAGCTGTGAGAGCCACATCAGCCTCTAGGAGCCCCTAGGTTCTCGTGCCGCAGGCAAACGCAAGAATCCTGAGGGCAGGAGTCTGTGGTCACAGGAGGACCACGCCACTGTGAGGCATCTCAGCAGAGGCTCTGGCCGCTTCCTCACCAGAAGTGGACAAGGTCATTCAGGAGGCATCATGCTGCAGCAGCTCCTGATCACCCTGCCCACCGAGGCCAGCACGTGGGTGAAGCTGCACCATCCGGAGAAGGCCAAGGAGGGGGCGCCCCTGTGGGAGGATGTGACCAAGATGTTTGAAGGAGGAGGTGAGAGTAGGCTGATGGATGGGGGGTGGAGGAGGAAGAAGGGTTCTCAATCTGCTTGGGGAAAATAGGTACAATCATCATTGAAGTGGTCTCTGGGGGAGAAAATTGGGAGAGAGTAGGTCCTTGGGGCTTGTGCTTGTGGCTTTGGGGAAGGAGATAGCTGTGCGAGAAAATGTTGGGCTCTTAAGCACTGGGTCCCTGCGACGTGTGCTCCATGCTGCTCCCATCTCCTGTCCTCGAATAAACACAGGACAAGAAGACAGAATTCAGGGTGCTCCCCACCAGCAGCTGTATAAGTGTGACTTACAGACATCAGAGTCAAAGGTTTCTACCCCCTTAAGCCCTCCAGTGGTTTTCCTTTATTAGTCTTAGTCTAGTCTCAAACCAATGCTTTTTCTTTCTTTTCTTCTCCCGCTAGAAGGAAGGAATGACATGCTTGGTTACTCTCACTTTACCTTGAACTGTTCTGAGTTCAGTGGGAAGCATGTCCAAGATTACACAGTATTTGCTGGCGGGTCAGGATAGATGGATGGACAGAAGAATTAGCATAGCTCATGGGGTCTCTTAGTTCATCTTTAACACTTCAAAAGTCAGACAGGGACTTTGTTAAGCATCTTGATGGATGGAAAAATGAATAATGATCTCTAATGCTAATTAGTAATTGATAGAGATAGACACATACCCAGATGGAAAGAAGAGAAAGTAGCCTAAATACATTTTATGGTAAAATTCTTTTGGAAGACAAGAGACAGGAAAATTCTTCTGATTGTATTTATCAGAGAAATTTTCACAAAGCAGATAGCACTGAATTGAGCCTTAAAAGATGTCTATTGTTTTTATGGAAGAATTAGGAAAAAATACAAAAGTGGGGACCTTGAGGAGTGGTTCAGAGAATGGAGACTGTTCTCGTCTAACTGAGGGTTAAGAATGTGGTCAGTGCGTGTGTCCCACAGATAAAGGGTGGTTAGAGGAAGCTAATGCTGGGAAGATACGCTTCAGGCAGATTGTAGAGTGCCATGAAGTCTGTGGGAAGTGTTTGGATTTTTCTTGCTTGGAAGTAGGGAACCTTTGAGGATTTCTGAACAGAGGAGTGGCCTGGTAGGTCAGTGCTTTTGGACCAGCATTGACCATTGGGAAACATTAATACCCCAATCAACGCACTGGAGGTCCTCCTCATTAAGGAGACTCCCATCTGCTCTTGGGTCGCTCTGAATGTCTTTCTTTGTGAGTGTATTCAGAGAAGGGCTGTTTTCAGCAGAACTGCAGGCAGTTTTTCTATTTAATGGGGTAAGGGGTAAGGTAAGATGCAAACTTTCTGGCTCTTTTCCTTCCTCAGCTCTGCTATCTCAGGATGCTGATGAGACCCAGGGAGAAAGTTTAAAGGATGAATTGATCCCCAGGACCCCAACAGCAGACTCCCAGGTGGGCTGGAGTTTCCTGTCACTTTCTTGACATGCTTTTTAGTTTTTAAGATTATAATTTGCCCTTTTCTGGGGAGTTGGGTATATTGAGGCTAATGAATTTAACCAGGGAACTCAGTGCAAGTTAGTCTTGCACAGAAAACGGGTCCACAGTGGTCCGCAGTTTCCCTCCTCTTAGAAAGCGTTTCTTCGGACTCCATGGCGGTCCAGTGGTTACGACTCTGCACTTCCTCTGCAGGGGGTGCAGGTTCGATCCCTGGTTGGGGCACTAAGATTCCACATGCTGTGTGGCCAAAAAACATATTTTTTAAAAAATGTTTCTTTCCAGCCAACATCTAATACGAATTTTTGTAGAGAAAGCAAAATGAATGATTTAATTCTAACCCATAAAAACCAACAGGTACCATTTGAGATCTAAGATAAACCTCAGTTTTTATGAGGATTTTATACTAAAAAACGGGTGACATCTATCGCTTCATGAGGTGGCCCACAGAATAGTGGCATGAGCAGAGGTCAAATAACAGCTAAAGACCTGAGCAGAGAAGAAATGGTCAGGCCATGGAGCACACACATTAGACAGGCTGGGCAGTTACAACAGGGTATAGAAACATGTCCTCACCACCTGGTAGAAGCACAGATGAAACAGAGAAGGGAAATGTAGAGTAAACGTGAAAGGAAGACTTATTAAAGGGAGACATCATCCGAGGACAGAAGAGTTTTGAGTGAGAACTTGGGTTCTGAAATTAGATGGTACAGAATTTGAACTTGTCTCTGGTATTTACTTGCTCCGTGATTTTTTTTTTTTTTTTAGGTTTTTTATGATGCCATTTTCTTTAGCTAATTCAGGTGCTAACATCTTTTAGGATTGAAATGCATTCCAGGGCTATTTCCAGTAATATAGAAGAAATAGTAATATTCTAATTATTTGGAGAGTTACCTTATCTCTGCATTCCACTTTTCTTTAATTCTCACCTCCTGACAGTTAAAAATACTGGTGGGATTCTTAGCACTGGGAAAAGATTAAATTTCTTAAAATTGAGGTATAATTTATATATAGGAAAAACACTTAAGAAAGTATATGGTTCTGTTTTGACATTTATACACCATGTAACCAAGTTGAGCATTTCTGCCTCTCAGAATGTTCACTTGTGCCCCTTTCCAGTCAAAACTCTGTTTGGCCCCAGTAGAGAGAGAGTACATGGGATTTCTGCATTATTTCTTACAACTGCATGTAAATCTATGATTAAAATCATCTAATAAATCTATAATCTCAAAATAAAAACTTTAAGAAAGAATCTGTACATGGCAGTGGTTAGGTATCATGCTCTATAAATGTCAGGTTAAGTTGATTGATAGGTGTTCAGATCTACATCCTTGATAAATTTTTGTCTACTTGTTCCATCACTTAGTGAGAGGAGTATTAAAATCTCTAATTATTGTGGTTTTGTTCATATCTCCCTTCAGTTCTGTCAAGTCAAATTCTGTTATCAGGCACATATATATGTAGGATTATTGTCTTAATGAGCTGACCATTTATCATTAGGAAATGTCTCATCATATTCTTTTTCCTAAGCCCACTTTGTCTGATTTAATGTAACTTCTCCAGTGTTTCTAATTATTGTTGGTATGGTATAGCTTTTTTCATTCTTTTAACTTAATTTGTGCCTTTATATTTAAAGTGTGCCTTCTTAGATACAGCTGGGCCTTGCGTGCTTAGTCTGTTAACAGTTACATAATCATTGATATGGAGCTTCCCAGGTGGCTCAGTGGGTAAGGAATCCACCTACAGGATTTCCCTGGTGGCCCAGTAGCTAAGACTCCGTGCTTCCAATGCAGGAGGCCTGGGTTTGATCCCTGGTCAGGGAACTAGATCCCAGATGCCACAATTAAAGATCTTGCATGCTACAACAAAGACCCAGTGCAGCCCCCCAAAAACCAAAACAATCTGGCTGCAATGCAGGACACGCAGGAAACATGGGTTCAGTGTGCTGGGTAGGGAAGATCCCTTGGAGGAGGGCATGGCAACTCACTCCAGTATTCTTGCCTGAAGAATCCCAAGGAAAAGAGGAGCCTGGTGGGCTATAGTCCATAGAGTCACAAAGAGTAGGACACAACTGAAGTGACTGAGCACACAGGCAACCACTGATATGCCTGGAATTTAAGTGTATATTCTTGTACTTTGTTTGCTGTTTGTCAAACCTATTCTTTCATTTCTTTGTTCTTCCTCTCCTGCCTTCTTTTGGATTGTGCAATTTTTTAGTATTCTATTTTATGTCCTCTAATGACTTTTTAAGCTCTACTTTGATTTGTTTTTAGTGGTTGTCCTGGCCATTACAATATGCATTTTAAACGTGTCACAGTTGGATTACTATTATACTGTTTCACAAAGAATATGAAAATCATATTTTCCTATTTACTCTTCCCATTCTTTTTTACTTTACATGTTATATGCCCCATAATACATGTCCTTATTTTTGCTTTTAACAGTAAACTGTCTCATAAGAGATTAAGAAAAAAAAAAAAAGAGCCTTTCATATTTGCCCACCTATTTACCAGTGCAGGCTTTCCTGATGGCTCAGACAGTAAAGGATCTGCCTACAATGCAAGAGACCTGGGTTTGATCCCTGGGTTAGGAAGATCCCCTGGAGAAGGAAATGTCAACCCACTCCACTACTCTTGCCTAGAGAATTCCAAGGACAGAGGAGCCTGGTAGGCTCTAGTCCATAGGGGTCACAAAGAGTCGGACATGACTAAGTGACTTTCTTTCACTTTACCAGTTGGAGCACTTTTCAGTCCTTCGTTTAGGTTCTAAGTTTCTGACATCATTTCCCTTCAGCCTAAAGAACATCATTTAGCATTTCCTGTAGTGTGGGTCTTCAGATGACAAATTCTCACAGCTTTGGCGATCTAGAAGTGTCTTTATATGGTCTTCCTATTAGAGGATCTTTTACTGGATATAGAATTCTAGGGTGGCTGTTTTTTTCTTTTAAGCACTTTAAGGATGTTCCATTGTCTTTTGGGTTATATTGGTTCAGATAAAAAGTGAGCTATTTTTCTTATTCTTTCTCCAGATGTGACATGTCTTTTTGTTTATTTTATACTAACTTTTCTGGTTTTCCTGTTCTTCTTTCCTACTTTCTTTTCACTACTTTTATAATCTTCCCTTTTATCTTTGCTCTTCAGCAGTTTTAATGATGTACATAGACATGGTATTTTGAATTTTTTTTTTTTGGTGGAGGATTTGCTGCCTTTTGCATTTATGGGTTGATTTTTTTTAATCCAACTTGGAAATTTTTCAGCCTTTATTTCTTCAAATATTCTTTTCTTCTCATTCTTCTCCTTCTGAGATTTTAATTACATGTATATTAGACCATGTAATACTATCTACCCCCCCCCCCCCGCTTTTTTTTCTTTTTCTCTTTTGGTGCATCCATTTGAATACTATCTATTGACCTGTGTTAAGTTTCATTGATCTTGTCTTCACTAGGGTCCATCTGATGTTAAGCCCATCCAGTGGATTTTTCAGATATTGTATTTTTCAGTTGTAGAATTGTCTTTTAGTTCTTTTTTGGCATTTCTATCTCTCCTCAATTACCCTGGCATTTTGACCTATTACATCCATATTTTATTGTAAACTCTTCAACGTATATTTTAATAATTGCTTTAAATTTCTTGTCTGCTTCTCCCAGTGACTTGGTGACCTAGGTCTTTGCTTCTTATGTTTTTATTTCTTGATTATAGGTCAGATTTTCCTCCTTCACTTGCCTAATAATTTTTTATTATGGTTCAGATATTATGTATAAAAGAACAGTGGAGGATGAAATATACATAGATAGATCCATTTCCCCATCAGCCTGGAAGGACATTGGTATTGAGAATAACTACGATGGCTTCCAGTTTTTAATGAAACCTCAGATGTGTGGCATCCTGGCCAAACATCTGCAATTTCATATTGTTAGAGCAATCATTGTATTGCTGGGAGTTGCAACTTTCTACAAGTTTGCTTTGGTGAACCAAGAAAGACAGAATAAAGGACAGAAGTGGCAAGGACCTAACATAAGCAGAAAAGATTAAGAAGAGATGGCAAGAATATACAGAAGAACTGTACAAAAAAGATTTAATGACCCAGATCATTGTGTTGGTGTGGTCACTCACCTAGAACCAGACATCTTGGAGAGTGAAGTCAAGGCAGCCTTAGGAAGCATTACTACAAACAAAGCTAGTGGAGGTGATAGAATTCCAGTTGAACTGTTTCAAATCCTAAAAGATGATGCTGTTAAAGTGCTGCACTCAATATGCCAGCAAATTTGGAAAACTCAGCAATGGCCACAGGACTGGAAAAGTCAAGTTTTCATTCCAGTCCCAAAGAAAGGCCATGCCAAAGAATGTTCAAACTACTGTACAGTTGCGCTCATTTCACATGCTAGCAAGGTAATGCTCAAAATACGTTAATCTAGGCTTCAACAATATGTGAACTAAGAACTTCCAGATGTTCAAGCTGGATTTAGAAAAGGCAGAGGAACCCCGAGATCAAATTGCTAACATTTGTTGGATTATAGAAAAAGCAAGGGAATTTAAAAAATCCATTTCTGCTTCATTGACTATGCTAAAGCCTTTGACTTTCTGGATCACAACAAACTGTGGAAAATTCTGAGAGAGATGGGAATACCAGACCACTTTACTTGTCTCCTGAAAAACCTGTATGCAGGTCAAGAAGGAACAGTTAGAACTGGACATAGAACAATGGGCTGGTTCAAAATTGGGAAAGGAGTATGTCAAGGCTGTATATTGTCACCCTGCTTATTTAAGTTCTATCCAGAGTACATCATGTGAGATGCTGGGCTGGATGAATCACAAGCTGAAATCAAGATTGCCAGGAGAAATATCAACAACCTCAGATATGCAGATGATACCAGTGTAATGGCAGAAAGTGAAGAGGAACTAAAGAGCCTCTTGATGAAGGTGAAAGAGGAGAGTGAAAAAGCTGGCTTAAAACTCAACATTTGAAAAACTAAGATCAGGGCATCCACTTCCATCACTTCATGGCAAATAGATGGGGGGAAAATGGAAACAGTGGCAGGTTTTATTTTCTCCTGCTCCAAAGCAGGGCTCCAAAATCACTGTGAATGGTGACTGCAGCCATGAAATTAAAAGATGCTTGCTCCTTGGAAGAAAAACTGTGACAAACCTAGACAGTGTATTAAAAAGCAGAGATATCACTTTACTGACAAAGGTCCATTTAGTCAAAGCTATGGTTTTTCCAGTTGTTGTGTATAGATGTGAGAGTTGGACCATAAAGAAGGCTGAGCCCCAAAGATGCTTTCAGACTGTGGTGCTGGAGAAGACTCTTGAGAGTCCCTTGGACAGCAAGGAGATCAAACCAGTCAATCCTAAAGGAAATCAACCCTGAATATTCATTAGAAGGACTGATGCTGAAGCTGAAGCTCCAGTACTTTGGCCGTCTGAGGCAAAGAGCTGATTTATAGAAAAGACCCTGATGCTGGAAAAGATTGAGGCAGGAGGAGAAGGGGGCAACAGAGAATGAAATAGTTGGATGGTATCACTGACTCAATGGACATGAGTTTGAGCAAACTCTGGGATAGAGTGAAGGACAGGGAAGCCTGGTGTGCTGCAGTCCATGGGGCAGCAGAGTCGGACATGACTTAGCGACTTAACAACAACAAACAACAAGAACGCAGGCATATGCAGATTCTGCAGAAAGTATGGTTCTATGAAAAATTTTAAGGTAATGAGAAAGGCTGGTCTCTTTCAGAGTGCAAAGTAATTTCAGGATGTAAAAAATTTCTTTGTGTTGAGTTGCATGAAATTCATCCCTGACCTGTGTTTGTTAACTGTGAAGCATGAATATCTGGGCTATGGAATAGATTCTCTTGATAAACAATTAATAAATGTATATATATGTAGATAGATAGATATAGTCTGTTTGTTTTGTCTGTTCTGTTTATTTGCAGAAAACTCTAAGCCTTTTCCTCTTGACTGGTGGTTAAGGTGAGGGACTGATTATTCATATTTTTCCTAGAGCTCTGGCTGAGCTCTGGCTGAGATGCACTTTAGTTTGATTGAATTCACTGTTTTTCTTTTTTCGGTTGCATTGTATGTGGGATCTTAGCTCCTCAACCAGGGCCTGAACCCATACCCCCTGCAGTGGAAGGTATGGACCTTCCACCACCAGGGTCCTTGATTGAGTTCACTTCTGATTAACCCAACTACTATAGCACCCCATGCCATCAGTGCTGAAGGGCTGATCCTTTATTATCTGTTCAGTATTTGAGCTAAGGAAGAGCTTGATCACAGTTCCAAACCGTTTTGTTCATCTTGCATTAAACTCCAGCAGGGCCCCAGAATTTCAGCCCTGGAGGAATACATTGGTCTTTGTGACAGTAAGTACTGAAAGCCTCTCTCCCTGTCCCTTGGGCCCTCTGGTCTCATCTGCTTCCACTTGCCCGCCTCCAGCAATGCTGGCCACTCTCCTGCTCCTCAGACAAGCCAAGGATATGCACTCCTCAGGTCCTTTGTTCCTGCTTGGAATGCTCTCCCCTCAGATTTCCATGTGGTTCTTTCCTACTGAGTTCATGTCTCTGACTATCACCCTTTTAGGAAGACTTACCCTAACACCCTACACGAAAGACCTTCCCCATCCTCACCGTGGCTCTCCCTGGTGCCATTATCCTGCTTCATTTTGTTTTTTTCTAAGACATGTATAATAACCATCTGTCCTTTCATATATTGTTTATAATAGTCTCCAGGGAATTACCAAACAGATCCAGAGGAGACTCCCAGTAAAACTAATTTAGAATCTCTCAGAAGACTGTCAGAACATATTGGATCTTGATGGAGGTGGTCTCAGGCTGAAAAGGAATATATTGGATATTCTAGGAACTGTTGACCTTCAAAGACGTATCTGTGGACTTCACCCAGGAGGAGTGGGGGCAGCTGGCGCCTGCTCACCGGAATCTGTACCGGGAGGTGATGCTGGAGAACTATGGGAATCTGGTCTCAGTGGGTAAGGACAGGCTGCACATACATCCAGAATCCTGCCTATTAACAGGATTAATATTTAATTTAGTATTAATAATTCCTAAATTATTAAATGCGGTAGATTCCCTGGAGCCTGGCCTTGGGTTCTGTGTTGGAAATGGATGTTGCATACCTTTGAAAATCAAGCCAGAACATATCTGAATCTCTTCCCTTCAGGGAACACTTTACTTTGTAGATCAAGAATAGGAAAACATGCTGTGGTGCCCCTTTCCATCTTCAGAGACCCTAAATACCTGAGGATTGAAACTACATCCCAGGGATGGTTCTTTGACCTCAGCATAAATATTCATACCCTTTTTTTCACTCCATAAGCAGGTTGTCAGCTTTCCAAACCTAGTGTGATTTCCCAGTTGGAGAAAGGAGAAGAGCCATGGATGACAGAGAAAGAAGGCCCAGGAGATCCCAGTTCAGGTGAGCCAAGGCAGATGGTGCCTTTTAATATGTAGGCCAGAGTGCCCAGCATCTTCCCAGGCTGCAGAAAGGCTGAGCGGGTGGACAGGCATGCTCTGAAGTAGATTTCATCCCTCTGTCTGCAGTCCTTTTCTTCATCTGACCTAGCAGAAGTCTCTGGAGTTGGAGGGAAGATAAGTCTTCTCTTCATTAAGGTTTTCCTTCTTTCTTCAATATCCTAAAGTCTACCAATTGAAAGCTCCTTTCCCCATGCTCTGAAATGTGCGTAGTAGTCTCTTCTCACGGAAAGCAGATCTCTTTTCCAGACTCTCACTGCATTCTCCAGATCTTTAATCTTCTCTCTTGCATCCTATTTCCACTTTTCATCAACTTTCATTTTACAATCTTAACTTTGATTCTCACTGTCCTTTGAACTAAAGTATCCTTATTTATTGTAACAAATGTTTTATGGAAAAGCCTGCAAGAAAAATGACCATGGGATTCCTTCTCATCAAATCCAGTGATCTTTAACAATCTTCTTAAACTTCGCTTTTATTGTGAAATATTTTAGACATTCAGAAAGGCACAGAGAACATTACAATAAATTGCTATTAAGTACTTTCTACCTAGATTAAGAAATAAAACAGAGTTTAAACCCCAGTACTCCCATCCTTGCTTGTGAAATAACTAACTCTTCTAACTTGAAACATTGTCATTCCTATATGTGTCTTCATATTTGTATTATATGTGTATATTCCCAAGCAATATATAACATTATTTTTTGAATTTATTTTTAATTGAAAGATAATTGTGTTTATAATATTGTGTTCATTTCTGCCGTATATCAACATATATCAGCCATAGGTATACATATGTCCCCTCCCTCTTGAACTTCCTTCCCACCTCCCACCCCATCCCGCTTTTCTAGGTTGTCACGGAGACCTGGTTTGAGTTCTCTGAGTAGCAAATTCCTACTGGCCATGTGTTTTACATATAGTGGAGTATATGTTTCCATGCTTCTCTCTCCATTCATCCCACCCTCTCCTTCCCCCGACTCACTTATTTCCGTAAGTCTGTTCTCTATGTCTGCATCTCCATTGCTGCCCTGAACATAGGTTCATCAGCACCTCTTTCTAGACTCCATATATATGTGTTAATATACAATTTTTTTTCTCTTTCTGACTTCCTTCAGTTTGTATAATAGGCTGTAGGTTCATCTACCTCATTAGCACTGACTCATGTTCCTTTTTATGGCTGAGTAATAGTCCATTGTATATATGTACTACAGCTTCTTTATCCATTCATCTGTCGATGGACATCTAGGTTGCTTCCATGTCCTAGCTATAGTAAATACTGCATCAATGAACACTGGGGTACATATGTCTTTTTCAGTTATGGTTTTCTCAGGATATATGCCCAGTGGTGGGATTGTTGGATCATATGGTAGTTTTATTCCTAGTTTTTTAAGGAATCTCCATACTGTCTTGCACAGTGGTCATTTCAATTTGTATTCCCACCAACAGTGCAAGAGGTTCCCTTTTCTCCACACCCTCTCCAGAATTTATTGCTTGTAAATTTTTTGATGATAGCCATTCTGACCAGTGTGAGGTGATATATCATTGTAGTTTTGATTTGCATTTCTGTAGTAATGAGTGATATCGAGCATCTTTTCATGTGTTTACTAGCCATCTGTATGCCTTCTTTGGAGAAATGTCTATTTAGGTGTTTTGCCCACTTTTTGATTGGGTTGTTTTGTTTTTCTGGTATTGAATTACGTGAGCTGCTTGTATATTTTGGAAATTAATCCTTTGTCAGTTGTTTCATTTGATATTATTTTCTCCCATTCTGAGGGTTGTCTTTTCACCTTGTTTATAATTTCCTTTACTATGCAAAAATTTTTCAGTTTAATTAGATCCCACTTGTTTATTTTTCTTTTTATTTCTGTTACTCTAGGAGGTGCATCATAGAGGATCTTGTGACTTATAGCACATAAATTACTACTTATAATACTGTTTTACATATTCTTATTCTTTAAAAAAAATGGTATATGTACTTCTTCCACTTGCTTTTCTCATTCAACACTGTTGATATTTATCCATATTATTCATTCATATTTATCCATATCATTCATTTCCATTGAGTTAATAAAGCACAATTTATCCATTTTCCTGTTGATAGAAATTTAGAGGTTTCTAAATTTGGGGGTTACAGAGATACTGCAATAAAACTTTGTGTATGTGACTTCTTGTGTAAGTATTTCTCTGAGATATTTGATAGAAGCAGACTTATTGGGTCATAGAGCAGATACACCTGTATGTTTCAGGAAATTTTTCTTCAAAGTAGTTGCACCAGTTGGTACTCCCATCTGAGAGTTTTGAGAGGTTCCGGAACTCAGCGTCTTTGTCAACACTTGGCGTTGTCAAACTTTCACATTTTTATAAATTCAGTGGTTGAATACGATGTCTTGTGTTTTTAATTTTCATGATTACTAATAAGAGGGAGCATGTTTTTCATGTTTGTTAGCCATCCTTCCAGGATTTGTTTTCTGCATGGCAGTCAGACACTTTACTGTCTGAGCCACCAGGGAAGCCCTTCTGTAAATTACTGTTTATATCCTTTGCAAATCTTTCTATTATTTTTTCCTTATTGATTTATATAAAAAATATATATTATTTTATATCTTTAAAATTTTATTTTCCATGTTTAGGTTTAAATCTGTATATATTTTATATATAGTGTGAGGTGAGGCTCTAGTTTAACTTTAAACATGTGGATAATAAGCCCAAGAACCATTTATTGAATAGTTTAGCCTACTTGGTCACCTGCCAAGTTTCTTTATATGCCTGAGTCTATTTCTGGGCTCTATCTGTTCTGTTCCATTTTTCTATCTCTAATGTCAGACTGTCTTAATTACTGTATTTCATAGTGAGATTTAATATCTTGTTCTTCAAAATTGTCCTGGCTGTTGTTAGCCCCTTGCTTTTCCGTATGAATTATATTTACATGCACACAAATTCTCTGGTGGTATTTTGATTGGAATATATTGAATCTATAGATCAATTTAGGGGGGAATTAATGTTATGATATTGAGTCCAATTGTCCAGGAACATGGTATATTGTTCCACTTATTGACATTTTCTAATTTTTTAAAATAAATTTTCAGGATTTCCCCCCATAAAAGTCTTGTATACATTACACATCTTTTGTCAGATTCATCCTGAAGGACATACATTTTATTGCTATTCTGTTTTTTTATTTTTTAGCCACACTGCATATCTTTTGGGATTTTAGCTCCTTGATGAAGCACTGAAGCTTTGAAGCATTGCCTCTCACCCTCAGTTGTGAAAGCTTACAGTCCTAATCACTGGACTGCCAGGGAATTCCCTCAAACCTGTTTTCTGAACTAGCTGGAGTAGGAAGAGGGAAATCTTTTTATCTTTCTGAGAATGTTTTCCAAAAATAGTTATCAATTAAAAAGACACTGTTAAGACATAGCCCTGAAATATTATTTTTTAGTATTAATAGAAAGAAAAAGATTAAAATGTTCAAATTTTTACTCTGTATATAAAATCACACATTGACCTTGTTCATTGTGTCTTAATTTCCCATTACCTCTCCAGGCTACATAACCATATTTAAATACACTCAGAATTTAATGGAATTTCTGTGGTACTCCAGTGGTTAAGACTGCATGCTCCCAGTGCGGGGGGCACAGGTTGGATCTCTGGTCAGGCCTCATGCGAAAAATAAATATATTCAAAATTTCATGTACTTTATATGTATTGTTATCTAAATCTGTATTCCATACTCAGGATAATAATTGACTTTTAAAAGCATAATGAATATGAGTTATTTGCATTTTTTCCATTTCTTTCAGACTTGGAGAGTAAAACAGAAACCAGTGCATCAAATGCAAAATACAACATTTTACAAAAACAGTTATATCATGGCATGATGATGGAAAGGTTAATGAGAGATGATGTCATTTATTCCACATTGAAGAAAGTCTCAAAATATGATGACGAGTTAGAAAAGCACCAGGATCACCATGGAAGAAATGTGAGACAAACCATTATGATCCATAAGAAGAGAAGCCAAGAAACTTACAAATTTGGCAAAAATATTGTTAGTTCAAATGTTGTTATAGAACAGAGGCTCCGTAAGTGTGACACACCTAGAAAGAGAAACAAATGCAAATCAGATTTGATTACTCATCCAACAAGTTACGTAAGAGTGAAAACCTATGAATGTAATATATGTGAAAAGGCCTTCAAACAACCCATTCACCTTACTGAACACATGAGAATTCATACTGGTGAGAAACCTTTCAGATGTAAAGAATGTGGTAGGGCCTTCAGTCAAAGTGCGTCCCTTACCACACACCAGAGAATCCATACTGGTGAGAAGCCCTTTGAATGTGAAGAATGTGGCAAAGCCTTCAGACATCGCTCGTCTCTTAATCAGCATCATAGAACCCACACTGGGGAGAAACCCTTCATATGTGATAAATGTCAGAAAGCTTTCAGCCAGAACATTAGCTTGATCCAGCATTTGAGAACTCATTCTGGAGAGAAACCCTTTACGTGCAATGAATGTGGGAAAACCTTTAGACAGATTAGACACCTTAGTGAACATATAAGAATTCATACTGGGGAGAAGCCCTATGCATGCACTGCATGTTGTAAAACCTTTAGTCATAGAGCTTATCTGACGCATCACCAGAGAATCCATACTGGGGAGAGACCCTACAAATGTAAAGAATGTGGGAAAGCCTTTAGGCAGAGGATACACCTTAGCAACCATAAAACTGTTCATACAGGAGTGAAAGCATATGAATGCAACCGCTGTGGAAAAGCGTACAGGCATGATTCATCCTTTAAGAAACATCAGAGGCATCACACAGGAGAAAAACCTTATGAATGTAATGAATGTGGAAAAGCCTTCAGCTATAATTCATCACTTACTCGACACCATGAAATACACAAGAGAAATGTCTTCCAAAATCATATCTGAAAACAGATTATGTACCATGAGAACAAAAGCTAAGTCTAAACCAGTAGCTCTGTGCTTTGAATTTTAGGACTCTAAATTTGAGAAATTGACATAATGATGCCAACTTCTAGTTTTGCTCATTGTGTAAATAAACACTACATTGATAACTACTATTTACTAATACCTCCACACAAAGTTACTTAATCGAGAATAAAAGATGGCCCTTCAAATTAAATTCAACAATATAGAAAATTTTGTACATCATTATTTTTATAATTTCATGGTAGATTAATAAATTATTTTTCTTGGGCATTCACAGATACAGACCAGCATTTGGAAACTGCTGTTTAAAACATCACCACCACCCCTACTTTTTTAATTAAAATTTTATTTTTTTTAATGGGGAAACTCTTCACATGGTATAAATTTCAAAAGGTATGGTCAGTTTTGTAAGTGAAAAGCCTTTCTCCATCCTCCGCACAAAATTCTACCTACAGGCAACCATTTTTTATAACTCATATTTTGTACACCCTTTTAGAGAGCTTTCTGTTTAAATCCAAAAGAATACAAGCATACATTTTTTTACTTTTAAGCATAAATGGCAGCTCCCTAGACAAATGCATATTACTTTTATTACTTCACTGTGTATCATGGAGGTTATTCCATATCAGTAAACAAAGTGCCTACTTGTTCTTTTTTTAACAGCTGTTTAGTATCCCATGGTTTGAATGTACTTTATTTAGCCATTTCATTGTAGATGACCTTTTGAATTTCCAGTCTTTTATTTATATAATTTTGCAGTGAATACTCTTACACATGTTTTTGTTTCTTACATGTAAGAAGATGCAGAGGGTAAATTCCTAGAATGGGAATTTCTGTGCTAAAGGGTATGTGCATCTGTATGATGGATACTGCCAAACTGACCTTCAGAGAGGTTGGACTAACTTATTTTCCTACTAGCAAGATTAGAAGCCATGTGGGAGCCATATCTGGTACTGAAGCATATCCAGCAGCCTTATAATCCATTAAAGAAGTATCAGTTTATCTCAATAACATGGCCTAGAAGTAGAGTCTAAGCTCATCCCCCAGAAAAGCAGTACTTGCATCCCTGGAGTCAGCATTAGCTGGATCTTATCAAATAGCAGCCAAACCAACCAATCTCTGTTGGAGAAGAAAACATCTCTCCACCAACTGCTCCAGTCCCTAACTTCTGAGGCTGTAACTGATGAAGTATAGTCACTTAAGAGACTAATCCACCTGCCTTAGGAAGTATAATCCTGGCTACAACACCTTTGTTTGAAATGGAGGAAAATGGACAATTCAGTCAGGATGCTTAAGATGGCAGGCTATACTACAAAGGATCAACTGACCATACATAGTATTTTATGGCTATGTTACTGAGTTTCAGTTCACTTGTGGAAGGAGACAGAAATAAGATAGGACATGACTTTCTAATTAAAAAACATTAATGAGAGCATTCATTAATTTGTTGACATTGCCTATTACATTGCAAAAGCTGAGTGCCAATGAAAGGACCACAGTGGTTTTGTAGATGTTCACTTTTCATTTTGGCAGTTTTATTATTTAAAGTTTTAGTGATTCTGTAGAGTGTTGATGGATTTCCCATCTCCATCACCATGGCCACTAATCAGTTATAAACCAAAGCCTGGCACTCATTACATCTAGTCTACCTTATAGCCTCACCTTCCATTTACTTTTCTCTTTCCCATATGGGCTCTAGTAGCTGAGAATCTTTTAAGTTGCAAGTAACAAATCAACTGAGGCTAGTTAAGTCTTCAGTTCAGTTCAGGTGCTCAGTCGTGTCCGACTCTTTGCGACCCCATGAATTGCAGCACACCAGGCCTCCCTGTCCATCACCAACTCCCGGAGTTCACTCAGATTCACGTCCATCGAGTCAGTGATGCCATCCACCCACCTCATCCTCTGTCGTCCCCTTCTCCTCCTGCCCCCAATCCCTCCCAGCATCAGTCTTTTCCAGTGAGTCAACTCTTCACATGAGGTGGCCAAAGGACTGGAGCTTCCAGCTTTAGCATCAGTCCTTCCAACAAAATCCCAGGGCTGATCTCCTTCAGAATGGACTGGTTGGGTCTCCTTGCAGTCCAAGGGACTCTCAAGAGTCTTCTCCAACACCACAGTTCAAAAGCATCAATTCTTCAGCACTCAGCCTTCAAGTCCAACTCTCACATCCATACATGACTACTGGAAAAACCATAGCCTTGACTAGACGGACCTTTGTTGGCAAAGCAATGTCTCTGCTTTTGAATATGCTACCTAGGTTGGTCATAACTTTTCTTCCAAGGAGTAAGCGTCTTTAAATTTCATGGCTGCAATCACCATCTGCAGTGATTTTGGAGCCCCCAAAAATAAAGTCAGCCACTGTTTCCACTGTTTCTCCATCTATTTCCCATGAAGTGATGGGACTGGATGCCATGATCTTCGTTTTCTGAATGTTGAACTTTAAGCCAACTTTTTCACTCTCCTCTTTCACTGTCATCAAGAGGCTTTTTAGTTCTTCACTTTCTGCCATAAGGTTGGTGTCATCTGCATATCTGAGGTTATTGATATTTCTCCTAGCAATCTTGATTCCAGCTTGTGCTTCTTCCAGTCCAGCGTTTCTCATGATGTACTCTGCATATAAGTTAGATAAGCAGGGTGACAGTATACAGCCTTGAAATACTCCTTTTCCTGTTTGGAACCAGTCTGTTGTTCCATGTCCAGTTCTAACTGTTGCTTCCTGACCTGCATACAGATTTCTCAAGAGGCAGGTCAGGTGGTCTGGTATTCCCATCTCTTTCATAATTTTCCACAGTTAATTGTGATCCACACAGTCAAAGGCTTTGGCATAGTCAATAAAGCAGAAATAGACGTTTTTCTGGAACTCTCTTGCTTTTTCCATAATCCAGTGGATGTTGGCAATTTAATCTCTGGTTCCTCTGCCTTTTCTAAAACCAGCTTGAACATCTGGAAGTTCATGGTTCACATATTGCTGAAGCCTGGCTTGGAGAATTTTGAGCATTACTTTACTAGCATGTGAAAGTGAAAGTGAAGTCGCTCAGTCGTGTCCGACTCTTTGTGACCCCATGGACTGTAGCCTGCCAGGCTCCTCCCTTCCATGGGATTCTCCAGGCAAGAAGACGGGAGTGGGTTGCCATTTCCTTCTCCAGGGGGTCTTCCCGACCCAGGGATCGAACTCAGGTCTCCAGCATTCCAGGCAGATGCTTTAACCTCTGAGCCACCACTAGCATGTGAAACGAGTGCAATTGTGCGGTAGTTTGAGCCTTCTTTGGCATTGCCTTTCTTTGGGATTGGAATGAAAACTGACCTTTTCCAGTCCTGTGACCACTGCTGAGTTTTCCAAATTTGCTGGCATCTTGAGTGCAGCACTTTCACAGCATCATCATTCAGGATTTGAAACAGCTCAACTGGAATTCCATCACCTCCACTAGCTTTGTTCATAGTGACGGTTTCTAAGGCCCACTTGACTTCACATTCCAGGATGTTTGGCTCTAGATGAGTGATCACACCATCGTGATTATCTTGGTCGTGAAAATCTTTTTTGTACAGTTCTTCCGTGTATTCTTGCCACCTCTTCTTAATATCTTCTGCTTCTGTTAGGTCCATACCATTTCTGTCCTTTATCGAGCCCATCTTTGCATGAAATGTTCCCTTGGTATCTCTAATTTTCTTGAAGAGATCTCTAGTCTTTCCCATTCTGTTGTTTTCCTCGATTTCTTTGCATTGATCGCTGAAGAAGGCTTTCTTATCTCTTCTTGCTATTCTTTGGAACTCTGCATTCAGATGCTTATATCTTTCCTCTTCTCCTTTGCTTTTCACTTCTCTTCTTTTCACAGCTATTTGTAAGGGCTCCCCTGACAGCCATTTTGCTTTTTTGCATTTCTTTTCCATGGGGATGGTCTTGATCCCTGTCTCTGTACAATGTCATGAACCTCATTCCATAGTTCATCAGGCACTCTATCTATCAGATCTAGGCCCTTAAATCTATTTCTCACTTCCACTGTATAATCATAAGGGATTTGATTTAGGTCATACCTGAATGGTCTAGTGGTTTTCCCTACTTCCTTCAATTTAAGTCTGAATTTGTTAATAAGGGGTTCATGATCTGAGCCACAGTCAGCTCCCTGTCTTGTTTTTGTTGACTGTGTAGAGCTTCTCCATCTTTGGCTGCAAAGAATATAATCAATCTGATTTCGGTGTTGACCATCTGGTGATGTTCATGTGTAGAGTCTTCTCTTGTGTTGTTAATAGAAGGATATTGGGGTATCATGGTATTCAGGGCAGTGATACATTATAACAGTGGTATGAGACCAAGATCTGAAATGCTTTGGAAAACCCAGGCAGTTTTCTCTCTGTCTCTGATCTTTGCTTCTTGTGTCTTCTTCATTCTTCAGCTCCCCCCCACCCCACCCCCAACACCTCATTGCAAATCACGTTTATCATCAACTTTAGATTTTACATATATTCCCTTTTCATTACCCAGAGAGAAACTGTCTTTTCTTAATGTTTATCTCAAAATCCTGAGGAAGGTCTTGTATTGACCCAGCTAGGTCCACTGCCTACCCTAAACTAATTAATTGTAAGCAGAGATCTCAGCTTCTGTGGGAACCACGTGGAGGGTGTGATGGTGAATGGGAGAGGAGGGCTGGAGGGGCAGGAGAGCAGAAGAAAGAGTTACTGTTCATAGAGTTCCAGATCCTACTCACTCTTCAATGCTAGCTCATCAGATCAGAACTTAAGAGCTGGAAAGGGTCTAGGAATTCACCTAATTGAAACTTCTCCCTTTATAGATGAAGAAGTGAAGAATTCTCTTCTTTAATTACTCACATCTTTTTACCTGAATCATATTGTTTATCATTTTTTCCTCTAAATTTGTTAATTTGATTCTCCAAACACTTGCCCTCAATGGCTGACCATAGCTGCACTTCATCATTCTAAGAATTTTACTTTTTAGATTTGCTATTGCCCCAAGGAGATCTTTCATAAATTATGCTTCAGAACCTACCCACTGGTTTTGCCTTTTATCACTGCCTATTCATTCATTCAATCTGTCCCCCAGGCACTTCTCCTTCTGTTGGTCTTGTGAACATTCTTCCCCAGAGTTGTGTCCTTAGGCACATTCTCTTCTCAAGTTAGACATTTTGTCTGATTGATTTTGTTACCATCCCAACACCTCTTACATCTACATCTATATTTTACAAATCTCTCCTGAACCCAAGTCATTATCTTCAACATCCCACCATATATCTCTCCTTGGATATTTCACAGTAAACCTCAGTTTAAGCTTCTCCCTCTCATCCATTGCCCCCCACCCCCCCCCCACCATCCCCCAGTCAGTCACCAGGTCCTATACATTCTATTTAGGACCTCATCAGTTTATACCCCCTGTTCTATCTCCATTGTCAGTGCTTTAGTCAGGCTCTTAGCATTTCCTAATTGCTTAGATTCCCAACTATTTTTTCTATATCTAATCTGGACTCATCTAACTTCCCCACTGCTGCTAAAGTAGTCATTCTAAAATATATAATCAAATTGTTGCTAGAAATCCTTCAGTGGTTTCTCATAAAAAGTAAAGGTCCATTTCCTTAATAGAATACTTGGTATGGAGCATTGCCTAGTTTTCTAGCAGTTGGCCCCAAATTTCTCCCCAAGCATGTGTCTCTCCAGACAAAACATCTTATGGCCCTCTAAATTCTATGCTCTTTTATGGTTTCTGTTCATCAGTTATGCTAGTTTTTCCTCCTTCCGCCTAACTTCTTTGTTTAGTTAGCTCCTACTTATCCTCCCAGATTTAGTTTGTGCACATCTTCAGAGAATACTGTGGAGCTTTATACCAAGGTCACAGGTGTGACGCTTATACCTCCTTTACTAGAAAAACATCCTACTTTTCTTAAACAACCATGAACTGTCCTTTATATTATCTTTCTGTAGATTGGTGAAAATAACCAATAATTTCTAAATTATTTCTAAAAACATTTCCTTTCTTATAGGGAACATCTCAGGATGGCACCAAACATATTCATTAATAGTTCAAAATATCTTTAGTTTTTCTGTAAAAGGAAGCCAATGTTTAGTAATTAATGTTTCAGTATCTTATTTTATTTGGGAGTGACCTAGCTATTCAATAAACTTCCAACACTTAATTTAGCACAACCCTAGAAATTCAAGTTACCAAAATCTGGAGAGACTAAAACAAAATTATTTTTAATAGAGTTTACCTAAAAACTCTTATCTCACATTTTCTTTCCTTAAAAGTTTATTCACATTGAGTTACTTCCCTTATGGACAAATTTGCAACAGATATAATAAGCTCTTTAGTTTATATTAAACTTAAGTACAATAAAAATATTGTGCTTAATGTTGATTATTCTTAAGATATGTCTATATTAATTAGATCAACAAACATTAAATACCAGGTATTAATTTAATATTGACTATTCCTCATTCACATGAACCTGGAATTCCTTTAGCTTAATTTCTCTTGTATTTAGAATTGTTTGATTTATAGGTGCTTACTTTCTTCAGGCCAATTAAATTAGAGCTCATTTACGAATTAACCTCAGCAATATTATCCAAAGACTAAGACATACACTGAGACATAAATCCAGAGAGACAGATCTGATATCATAGTTTTTCACTTGAGATTTAAAATGTCTCTTTGTTCCTTTTTTCCCTTGACTTGAAGTTCTACCAATTTACCAAAGGCTGAAGTCTCACAAAATGTGGGC
Source organism: Ovis canadensis (assembly GCF_042477335.2). Lineage (NCBI taxonomy): Eukaryota > Metazoa > Chordata > Mammalia > Artiodactyla > Bovidae > Ovis > Ovis canadensis. The sequence continues at coordinate 15,764,570 of NC_091245.1, forward strand.
TGTGTATCTCAAGGACATGATAAGAGTTAACTTCAAGCTTTTCCTAGGCATATTTCTGTCTTTTTCTAATTTACATGCTAGGAAAACTGGTTGTATAATTTCAGAAAGATTTCACTTTAACCAGTTTTCTCTGGAGTCTAAAGAATATCACGGTCATACTGTTTTTTTCCCTTCTGTGGTCATGGTCTAATAGCTAAAATTTAAATTAGAGTGCTCAAATCAGCTCTGTTAACAGGGGCAGACTGACTGATAAAATGTTGTCCTAGCAAGGATTGTCCCTCTGGGGAGGTGGGGTCTTAGTTTGATCAGAAGAATCTGGAAGAGTAGGGGAACTTGCAGGAGTAGGGAAAGCTTGGTTCCCCCCAACACTCCCCACCCCCAGAGAGAGGAGAAGTTAGAAGGGGATTCTTTAGAATGTTAGGAGAGTTTTTTGATCCCTCAGGCTAGGAGAAAGTCCTGGACCAAAGGGAACTTCAGAATCCCTTCCTTGTCTGCAATGATAAAGATCAAATGTGGACAGGAAAAGCTGAGTTGGGGTCATCTAGGAGATCTGATGGAGAAGGAGACAGAGAGGGATGGGGATGGGGGTGGGCGTGGGGATAAGGCGGCAACAAAAAGACATGTGGCATGTGTACCTCAGAACAAGGTTCTGATTAAGGGTCATAAAGATTTGAACATAAGGAACTTCTGAGTGAGTCCTTTTCCCCTGCTTTCAGCAAAAGAGATCAAGTTGGAGGATGGAGGTATAATTTAGTGTGCCATTAAGAGATCAGTTTTCTTGGTCCTCCAATTTGTGTTGAGGTCAGTCTAGATTTTCAAATTTTTCCAGTTCCTGAGAATGTAGCCAAAGGTGAGTCTGAGGGAGGCTCCTGGACATACTAGTACCAATTTTTAGCCTATATGCTGTAGAATGGGGATACTGAGAGTCACTAGTTTACTCAAAGGCATCCCTTTTGTCCCAGTGAGCCCGCCATTCAACTAGTGGCACAAAATGGCTGACCATCCCAACAGTTGCATCCAACAGTGAGAGGTGACCCCTAAGTGTAAACCATGAGGCTAAGGCATCAACCATGTGACTCAGGCATGGAAAGACAAAAAAGAGAGAGATTCCCAAGACCAGTGGATAACTCTCCAATTGGTGATTTCCTGAAACATGGAAGGCACTCTTGGGATGGTTCAGAGGCAATACCTAAGCTCCTGTAAATCAATCTGGACTGAAAGAAAAGTGAAAATAACAGGGAAGACAGGGTGAGGAATCTGTCTTTTAGTCCTACCGGGAAGGTGGTGGCCAAGGAAGTGGGCTCAGTGTTTTGCTTGAACCAATATATGCCTCATGGTTCACGGAAGTTGTCTTGCTGAGGGTGGATGCCCTGTAGCCTGGTCCATTCCATGACCACCTTATCCTGTCACAGGAGTCTTCAAGCAGCAGGTGCAGTGATGTCTTTTAAGTGCCTGACCCATGCCAGCACATTATCAATTGGCCTAATCCTCAGCCTAAGGAAGAAAGAAGAAAGGAGAGCCCTCACCCACTTGGGTGACAGCTACTGGGGTGCAGTGGGCTATGGGGACTTTGGAACATGCCAGAGGGTAACCCTAGCCAGAGTTTCTCAGTTGCTTCCATAGCCATTTGCCTGTTTGCAGAGGGTTTGAGGAGAAAGGAACAAGCAAGTGGTGGGGGAAAATCCCCAAGAGTCCCTGTATGAGAGGTGCTTTCATACTTTCAGGTAAAGATTTTCATGAGTCCAATTCTTGAATCTTCCCATACCTAGAGAAACATTTAATACCACAGACCAATGTCTGGTTCTGGTTCTGGCTAGCCCCTCTTCTAAGCCACTTGGCAGCCTTTCTACTTCTATTAATCTTCAGGCCATGTATCTTCAAACTTCTTGGTAAATTTGTTTTTTCTAAAATATGACAATTAAATCTCCAGATAATAGCAGAACAAGAATATCACCTGGCCAACACTCAGACAATGCTTGAACAAGCTGCCTTGTCATTCTGTGGACTCTCATCTCCCTCTGTAAATGCACCCTGTCAGAGAGCAGGCACTGGAACCCAGGACCCCACGATGCCTCTGTTAAGCCTGAAGAATCTAGGAATGGTCATCATCCCTTTCCCAGTGACCTGTGTCCCCATGACCTGAGATGGGGTAGGTAGTCAGTTCATCATAAGCAGGCCAAATATTTGGCCCATAAATAAAAAGAGATGGGACTATGGAGCCCTTTATCAAGGTCACAGGTATGGAGACTTATATCAAGGTCACAGGACAAAAATTTCCAGAATTAACCAAGTCCCATAACAGTTGTTGCCATGAGCCTCCTGATCTACACTGGCCAGTTCCTGGACCCCCTATGAGGTAAAATGCCCACCCTATTACCCATCCTATAGCATCCTAACCAGTCACCTAAGGTCGTGCTTCCAGGAGGAGTTTTCTCTCTCTGGAGGCTATAAAAACTGGCTACTAGCCTGCAAAAGGGGTCAGCTTTCCCTTGAGCTGGCCCATTGTTCTAACAGTATCTCCTGCTCTAATAAACTCTTTTCTCCTTTCATTCTACCTCATGTCTGGAAATTCTCTTTCAACCTGCACACAGACTATGGCAAATACTACCCCAAATTTATGAAATTTTGGATGAACACTTGAGTCCTTGACTGAATTTATTAACAAAGATCTAGATCTGATCCTATTGGGTTTTGTACTAGAAGGGATTTTAATTTTATAAAATTACTCTGGAATCACTGTGGAAGACCATGGCTCAACATGACACAATAGCCAGGGCTATACCACTTCAGCTTGCTTCACACTGTTGTTGGCTACATTTCCTTCTTTTCTTACCTTCGGTACCATGGTTTTGCAGTTTTGCTTTGTTTTTTGGTCATGCCACACTGCATGTGGGACCTAGTTCCCTGACCAAGGATTGAAACCACGCCCCGTGCATTGGAAGCATAAGTCTTAACCACAAGGTGGTTTAGTCGCTAAGTTGTGTCCGACTCTTTGCCACCCCATGGACTGTAGCCCACCAGGCTCCTCTGTCCATGGGATTTTCCAGGCAAGAATACTGGAGTGGATTGCCATTTCCTTCCCCAGGGGATCTTCCCAACCCAGGAATTGAACCCAGGTCTCCTGCATTGCAGGCAGATTCTTTACCGACTGAGTTGTGAGGGAAGTCCTTAACCACTAGACCAGCAGGGAAGTCCTGGGTTTGTACCTAAAAAAAAAAAAAAAAGCAAGCATCTAATCCTTACTTCAGGCTCTGTTTGTTTTGTTTTTGGCAGCTCTGGTTAAGACAAGTATATAGCCCCCCTTTGAGTAATCAGGGCCAATTGGACAATTTCTGGACTTATATTTGAGATATTAGGGAATGGACTGTTTTCGTCACTGGACAGAAACCTGAAACTGGCCTTGGAAGTGGCCCTGGAAGCTACTGACAGTGGAAGAGGAGGAAGACTGCATATAAATGAAACACAGAGGAAACAGATCCAGAAACTGGAGAGCAAAAACTCAGTTCTGATCATACTGTTTGAGACCTGGATCAAGCCTCACTTGAGGCTAGAGCTCCTGGGTTTATTAAACTGATAAATGAATAAACCCTAGTTGAGTCAAGGGTTCAAATGTCCTACATCTGAGGCTGCCTGTTTTAGCAGAAGTGTGGCCCAGTCTTACGTTCTTAACCCAGGTCCCCTAACTTCCTAGCTTTCAGTTCAGTTCGGTTGCTCAGTTGTGTCTGACTTTTTGCGACACCATGGACTGCAGCATGCCAGGCCTCCCTGTCCATCACCAACTCCCAGAACTTACTCAAACTCATGTCCATTGAGTTGGTGATGCCATCCAACCATCTCATTCTCTGTTGTCCCCTTCTCCTCCCGCCTTCAATCTTTTCCAGCATCAGGATCTTTTCAAATGAGTCAGTTCTTTGCATCAGGTGGCCAAAGCATTGGAGTTTCAGCTTCAACATCAGCCCTTCCAGTGAATATTCAGGACTGATTTCCTTTAGGATGGACTGGCTGGATCTCCTTGCAGTCCAAGGGACTCTCAAGAGTCTTCTCCAACACCACAGTTCAGAAGCATCAATTCTTCGGTGCTCAGCTTTCTTTAGAGTCCAACTCTCACATCCATACATGACTACTGGAAAAAACGTTAAGTTTGACTACAGGGACTTTTGCTGGCAAAGTAATGTCTCTGCTTTTTAATATGCTATCTAGGTTGGTCATAACTTTCCTTCCAAGGAATAAGCGTCTTTTAATTTCATGGCTGTAATCACTATCTGCAGTGGTTTTGGAGCCCCCCAAAATAAAGTCAGCCACTGTTTCCACTGTTTCCCCATCTATTTGCCATGAAGTGATGGGACCAGATGCCATGATCTTAGTTTTCTGAATGTTGAGCTTTAAGCCAACTTTTTCACTCCCTTTCACTTTCATCAAGAGGCTCTTTAGTTCCTCTTCACTTTCTGCCATAAGGGTGGTGTCATCTGCACATCTGAGGTTATTGATATTTCTCCTGGAAATTTTGATTCCAGCTTGTGCTTCATCCAGCCCAGCATTTCTCATGATGTACTCTGCATAGAAGTTAAATAAGCAGGGTGACAATATACAGCCTTGACGTACTCCTTTTCCTATTTGGAACCAGTCTGTTGTTCCATGTCCAGTTCTAACTGTTGCTTCCTGACCTGCATACAGATTTCTCAAGAGGCAGGTTAGGTGGTCTGGTATTCCCATCTCTTTCAGAATTTTCCATTTCTGCATTATTTACTATGCCAAAGCCTTTGACTGTGTGGATCACAATCAAAGTGGAAAATTCCTAGGTTTAGGGCTACCTTTTCTGGCTTTCTCCAACTAAGCAATGCTCTTTTCAATTACCAGAAACTGGTGTTTTGCTAAAGAGAAGCTGATCCTAACACAGGGAAGAAGAGATTCTCAAATACAGAATATTATCAGTGGGTTTCTTTTAAGCATGTAACAATTATATCAATAATTGTTCTAGCACTTGTGACAAACAAAAACTTGAGTAAGATAAATTCCTTGCCCTTATATTCTGATGCTCAAGAAGAGCACTGTCCAAGAGCGATGTAATGTGAGTCAAAATGAAAATGCAAATCATATAAGGAATTTAAAATTTTCTAGCAACCAAACTAATAATGAAAGGCAGTAAATAAAATGAAAATTTAAATATATTTAATTTGATATAACATATCCAAATATTATAATTCAACATGTAATCGAAATAAAAGTTATTAGTTTTTTTTTTTTTTTTTTTACTGAATCTACAAATACAGTGTTTTATAGTTACAGCACATCTCATTTTGGTCTAGCTACATTGCAAATGCTTAAGAGCCCCATGTGCCTAGAGGCTAATGTATTGGACAGTAGAGTTCTAGAGAACACTCATATAGATAAACATTTAAATGAAAGAATGTAATCAGTGTGGTTTAGAGGTACAAATTCTATGCTCTGAAAGAGTAAGGAAGGTAAGACAGAAAGAGGAAACATGATTTGTGTCTAATAGTATTTCCCAGATTACAGACATCCCTGGAGATAGAAGATCTAAATCAATGATTTTCGTATACAGATGGACATTAATCGAGGACCTTAAATAGAGGCAAATGGTAAAGAATCTGCCTGCCAATGTAGGAGACTCAAGAGACACGGGTTCAATCCCTGGGTCAGGAAAATCTCCTGGGTAGGAAATGGCAACCCACTCCAGTATTCTTATCTGGAAAATTCCTTGGACAGAGGAGCCCTGCAGATTGCAATCCATGAGGTCACAGAGTCAGATACCACTGAGCGCGCGCATGCGCGCACACACACACACACACACACACACACACACCCCTTAAAAACCTAGGCTTCTTATGATAGCCTTTTGGGGGGGAAGGTAATATTTTCTGAAATTTGAGATTGAAGGTTTTGGGGAACATTATCCAGCTAACTTGGACATATCTTTTCCCCATGGTGTGATCATTTCTCAGTCCCTTTTGCTTGATTCCACCCCTCAGTACTGCCTCCTCAAACTCTATTGGAAGATAATAGGTCCATATGTGAAAGAGTGGAGGAGGGGCTTTCACAGCATTGGGAATTACATCTTGGTGAAGGAAAGTTACATTTGGGAGGAGGCAGAAACCTCCAGCCTCAATAAGCAATGCCCACTCATATTTCACTTGATTAAGAAGATTTTCCTCAACTTTCCCATTTCCAAGAACAAGGATGTTTTCCTACACAGCCACAAAATCACACTCAGGATGTTGGTAATTGGTTATCTAATTATCTAATATATGTCACATTTAACTTCTTCAACAGACCCAAAATGTCCTTTGTAGTTTTCTTTATTATTTAACATTTTTTTAATTTTTAAATACCACTTTAGTATTCTTGCCTGGGAAATCCCATGGACAGAGGAACCTGGTCAGCTACAGTCCACAGGGTTGCTAACAGCTGGACACAACTGAGTAAGCGTTCATGTATTTTTTAAAAGAAATATTTCCCTATTATGAAGTCCAAAATGTATTTAGGTCTTAAATCCTCCTGGAATTGATATTTGTGATGAAATGAGGTAAGTGTCTCATTTTATCTTTTCTCCATAAGGATACCCTATTGTCACAGACCCTCATTGAAAAGACCATCTTTTTTTCCTCCATTGCTATGTGATGCCACCTTTGTCACAAATCAAGTTTGCAAATACATTATTAAAAACTGTGTTTTTTAAAACAATGATCGTCATATCAGTCAGACTAGTGGTGGGGGGAAGGATCCATTGGGAGTTTGGGGTTGACATATATATACTGCTATATTTAAAATAGATAACCAACCAGGACCTACTGTATAGCACAGGGAACACTGCTCAATATTCTGTAGTAACCTAATGGGAAAAGAATTTGAAACAGAATTGCTGTTGTTTAGCTGTTGTGTCCAATTCTTTTGTGACCGGGTGGATTGTAGCCTGCTAGTCTTCTTTGGCCATGGGATTTTCCAGGCAAAAATACTGGAGTTGGTTGCCATGTCCTGCTCCAGGGAATCTTCCCAACTCAGGGATCGAACTGGGATCCCTTGCATTGGCAGGTGCCTTATTTACCACTGAGCCACCAGGGAAGCCCCCCTCCCAAAATATATACGTGTATATGTGTGAGTCACTTTGCTGCACACCTGAAACTAGTACAACATTGTTAATCAAAAGTGCTCCAATATAAAACCAAAATTAAACAGAAGAAAAAGTCAGACTACTGGTCTTAGGAAGGAGGCAGAGAGTGCATTTGTGAAGCGCCTGACACTATTCTAGTTTTGCTCTACATGATGACATGTCTGTTCAATGACTATTATACTTATCTTTCTAGTTCATAATATGATTGTGTTATATTTCCTAACAAAAGGGTTAGCTAAAAAGTAAGCAAATAGAAAAAAGAAATACATTGATGAGACGAGTGCCAGCATCTTTGAAAAGTGAGTTTGTGGCTTTTCTCTCCGCTGGGGAAGCTGGTGCGAGATGCAAAGAACAATATACAGAATCCAAGGTGGCAAAGCGCAGACTCAGCACTAACGCTTACTCGCACCAGGACCCCGCTCCGATCCGCAGCTAGCGGCTTGCCAGTCTTGAGTCGCAAGCCGGTTAAGACTAAGCGGCGCCGCAGAGGCCTCTGGGAGGGGGCGGTCCTTGGGCAGCTGCTGGGCCTTGTGGGCGTCGTCTCCGGCGGCTTTCTTGAGAAACCGTCCTTTCAAGAAAGAGGACCTGATTAGTACCTAAGGGAGAGTCCGGGAGCGGTTGCGAAGCTCGAGAGGAGCAGGTGAAGTCCTGGAGTCGGAGGCGTATCCAAGGTTAGGAGGGTTAGAAGAAGGCCGGCGAATGCGGGCGGCGGGCTGAGGGGCTGCGTTTTGGAACCCTGGGATCTGTACCCGCGGTTACGACGTCCCCCTATCGCCTTCTCCGGGTGGGAACGGCTCCGGAGAAGCGGTTTATCTCGTCTGTTCCTGTGGGTTGAGGACCTTCTCACCTTGGAAGACCGTGCTGTCGGCTGGGACCCCTTCCCGAAGCCAGCGATCCCCTTCTCGCCGCTCCTCTAGCACCTTGTAGGGAGTGCTCAGTAAACTTTTGGGCATGCTTGAGATTCCCGGGGAGACAGTGGTTTGGGGACGGTGGGAAGGTCCCCGCTGAAAGCAGAAGTTTCTGGGACCGCAAGTCCGGGCTTGTACCGACCATGTCAGAATATTGGTGGTAAAGCCAGTGGCAGTTCCGGAGGCATCAGGAATCCGTCAGGGAGGAAAAGCCTCTGCATTTGATATCTCTTTCTGAGCTTCTGAGCCAGGTTGGGGCTGGAAGAGGGAACTGACCTCGGAGTTGCTGGGAGATCTTCGCTATTGCTGACACTTTTAGTTGCTGGAAGCAGGGATTGCATCGAGTGTCTGCATCCAGGGTGTGGGCAAAACGAAGAAGTTAAGGAGAATTTGCCCGTAAAGAGAGGCAAGCATTACCTAGGATCTGGGTGGGCAACAGTCTGTGCGGTGAGGATCAGAGAGGAGGAAACACCACAGTGTGAGGGACTGGTCAGGTGAGAAAAGACCCAAAGTTGCTCTTTTACCACAGCAAGTCCGGCGGTTGCTAATCTGGATTCTCCAATTTCAGACCTGGTCTTTCAGAGCTTTCTCCTCCCCCAGACTTGTCAGTTTAGCATTCTGCCTTTCCCTGTGAGGAGGAAGATCAGCCAAGTCCCAGGTGAGTAGAAGTTTTTTTTCCTCTTAAAATTTATTTTAATTCGACAGAGGGAATAGATACACCACCTCATGTCTTCCTTGGGAAGGAGGAGACCCACATTTGTTGAGTGGCAGTGTCTACTGTGTCATCACACTATCATTTGGGTAGCTGAGTACTGTTGGAAAGTGTTAGTCACTCAGTTATATCCAACTCTGTGACCCCATGGACTGTAGCCCACCAGGCTCCTCTGTCCATGGAATTCTCCAGGCAAGAATACTGGAGTGGGTAGCCATTCCCTTCTCCAAGAAATCTTCCCAACCCAGGGATCGAACCCAGGTCTCCTGCATTGCAGGTAGATTCTTTACCAGCTAAACCACCAGAGAAGCTGGTGTTGGCAGAAGTACTGTTGGAAGAAGTACTCTAATTTTAAAGATGTGTCAGTAGCCTCAGTAAAATGAAAAAGAGTACTTTTTGCCCAAGAGTACTCGGAAAGCAAGTAGCCTACTACTTAATACTATCGACCTAGTCAGATTCAGAGTCCAGAGCTATAGGACCTCCAGACTCTTGACACTATGCCGGTGTTTCCCAAACATCTTATTCACTTACCACCTATTTATGCCATACCTGTGCACTACCTGTATTATTCTTATTCTCATATTTTTAATTTTTAACTTTTATTTTAAAAAACAAACTTGCACTGAGAAACACTGTATATGAAATTATGCATTTGCTAGATGCTCTAAAGTCTTTATATTTATTCTAAGATGTATCTGAAAGTGTTGATCTATGTACTATGTAAAATCATCTCCTGTCAAAAAGATACAGACTGCAATTTGGGACAGGGTGCATTGTCATGCCTTTTTAACTTTTGTTTTTTGATGAAGGGTAAAGATTCTCTCCCACTTTCAGGGACTTCATTGTCCAAATAACATTACTCATTTTGAAACTATCATTATCTAAGACCCACTTATAGTTTAAGACACTTGTGCAAATGTGCTCCTGTGTTTTATTACTGTTGAAGTATCCTATAAAGCAATAAATTAATAGGATATACCCAGAAGTCTGAGCATTGTATTACCTTTGTTTATTGCAAATAACTTTTCTTTCAGTTATCTGTGTCTTCTTTCTTTGGGGGAATTTAGACTATTTAAAAATTAGTTAAGTACAATGACAGCTAATATTTATACCATTTTCAAGGTACCAATTGTTAAACTTTTACCATGGGAGTTGGTGAATGCATCTCTTTTATTGTTCATTAGAGTAGCAAGGAGGAAATTTGGCGTATAACCTCAATCAGCTTAGATTCTGTGTCAAATTATTTTCCTGGACACCCAAAGTCAAATACTAGTGGACTGATCATACTTTTTTTTTTTCTCCTATGAAGGGTTTGTTTTGCCGGAAGTCTTACTTTCGTTTCAGGTTCGAAGGGTTTGCAAACAAAAGAAATAACTCGTTACATACAATTTCAGGTTTTTTTAATAGAAAATTATTTGACTTAATTTCAATATACTATCATTAAAGAAAAGAAATAGAAACAATAGAGAAAAGTAACCGCACATGCATCACCAAATTGGGCTGGTCAATATCCAAATTTAAACAGTGCTGGCAAGCCCCTCGATAATAGCAAGCTGAAGTCCCAATTAGGAAAAGGTCCCAGGCAGTGCATCCACTCCACCGATGAGACTTCACATTGCAGTTTCAAGGGTTTCCACATATTTGTGTGCAAAAATGCAGCTCTGGTTTTACTTTAATTTTTTTACAATGTTGTTTTTTTTAATCTTGTAAGTCATAGGATTTCATTATACCCTGAGCTGTTGGCCAGACCTCCAGGGGCTCAAGAATTCTAAGACCTACTCCCTTTCTTATCTAAAGTGCTGCCTGACTTACTATGCTTGTGGGCAGACACTGAATCTGGGCAGTGTCCGGGCAGGTCAGAAGCCAGGTCAGGGGCATGCCCTCCTGCTTCTGAAGCCTGAACAAGACTTTCTCCATTTTAATTTCCCTAACTGTCAGCCTCAGGGTTGTTTAGACTGAAAGAGCATGTTGTTGTTCAGCCTCTTAGTTGTGTCAGACTCTTTGTGACCCCATGGCCTGTCTATCTCCAACTCCCAAAGCTTGCTCAAACTCATGTCCATCAAGTTGGTGATGCCATCCAACCATCTCATCCTCTGTTGTCCTCTTCTACTTCTGTCTTCAGTCTTTCCCATAGTCAGGGTCTTTTCCAATGAGTCAGTTCTTCACATCAAGTGGCCAAAATATTGGAGTTTCAGCTTCAGTCTCAGTCCTTCCAATGAATATCCAGGACTGATTTCCTTTAGGATTGACTGCTTTGATCTCCTTGCAGTCCAAGGGACTCTCAAGAGTTTTCTCCAACACCACAGTTCAAAAGCATCAATTCTTCGGCACTCACCTTTATTTGTGGTCCACCTCTCACATCCATACATGACTACTGGAAAAACCATAGCTTTGACTATATGGACCTTTGTAGGCCAAGTAATGTCTCTGTTTTTTAATTGCTCTCTAGGTTGGTTATAGCTTTTCTTCCAAGGAGCAAGCGTCTTTTAATTTCATGGCTGCAGTCACCATCTGTAGTGATTTTGGAGCCCTAAAAAATAAAATCTGTCAGTGTTTCCATTGTTTCCCCATCTATTTTCCATGAAATGATGGGACTGGATGCCATGATCTTAGTTTTTTCAATGTTAAGTTTTAAGCCAACTTTTTCACTCTCTTCTTTCACTTTCATCAAGAGGCTCTTTAGTTCCTCTTCATTTTCTGCCGCTATGCTGGTATTATCTGCATATCTGAGGTTGTTGATATTTCCTGGCAATCTTGATTCCAGCTTGTGCTTCATCCAACCCAACATTTCGCATGATGTACTCTGTATATAGGTTAAATAAGCAGAGTGGCAATATACAGCCTTGACATACTCCTTTCCCAGTTTGGAGCCAGTCTGTTGTTCCATGTCCAGTTCTAACTGTTGCTTCTTGACCTGTATACAGATTTCTCAGGAGGCAGGTAAGGTGGTCTGGTAGTCTCATCTCTTGAAGAATTTTCCACAGTTTGTTGTGATCCACACAGTCAAAGGCTTTGGCATAGTCAATGAAGCAGAAATATTTTTTCTGGAACTCTCTTGCTTTTTTGATGATCCAGTGGATGTTGGCAATTTGATCTCTGGGTCCTCTGCTTTTTCTAAATCCAGCTTGAACATCTGGAAGTTATCAGTTCATGTACTATTGAAGCCTAGCTTAGAGAATTTTGAGCATACTTTGCTAGTGTGTGAGATGAGTGCAATTGTGCGGTACCTTGAACATTCTTTAGCATTGCCTTTCTTTGGGATTGGAATGAAAACTGACCTTTTCCAGTCCTGTGGCCACTGCTGAGTTTTCCAAATTTGCTGGCATCTTGAGTGCAGCACTTTCACAGCATCATCTTTTAGGATTTGAAGTAGTTCAACTGGAATTCCATCACCTCCACTAGCTTTGTTTGTAGTGATGCTTCCTAAGGCCACTTGACTTTGCATTCCAGGATGTCTGACTCTAGGTAAGTAATCACACCCTCATGGTCATCTGGGTCATGAAGATCTTTTTTGTATAGATCTTCTTTGTATTCTTGCCACCTCTTCTTAATATCTTCTGCTTCTGTTTAGGTCCATACCATTTCTGTCCTTTATTGTACCCATCTTTGCATGAAATATTCCCTTGGTGTTTCTAATTTTCTTGAGAGATCTCTAGTCTTTCCCATTCTATTGTTTTCCTCTATTTCTTTTCATTGATCACTGAGAAAGGCTTTCTTATTTCTCCTTGCTATTCTTTGGAACTCTGCATTCAAATGGGTATATTTTTCCTTTTCTCCTTTGCCTTTTGCTTCTCTTATTCTCTCAGCTATTGGTAAGGCCTCCTCAGACAACCATTTTGCTTTTCCATTTCTTTTTCTTGGTGATGGTCTTGATCACTGCCTTGTGTACCATGTCACGAACCTCCATCAATAGTTCTTTAGGCACTCTATCTATCAGATCTAATCCCTTCAATCTATTTGTCACTTCCGCTTATAATCATAAGGAGTTTGATTTAGGTCATACCTAAATAGTCTAGTGGTTTTCCCTACTTTGTTCAATTTAAGTCTGAATTTGGCAATAAGGAGTTCATGATCTGAGCCACAGTCAGCTCCTAGTCCTGTTTTTATTGACTGTATAGAGGTTCTCCATCTTCAGCTGTAAAGAATGTAATCAATCTGATTTTGGTATTAACCATCTGGTGATGTCCATGTGTAGAGTCTTCTCTTGTGTTGTTGGAAGAGGGTTTTTGGTATGACCAGTGCATTCTCTTGGCAAAACTCTGTTAGCCTTTGCCCTGCTTCATTTTGTACTCCAAGGCCAAACTTTCCTGTTATTCCAGGTATCTCTTGACTTCCTACTTTTGCATTCCAGTCCCCTATGATAAAAAGGACATCTTTTTTTGTGTTAGTTCTAGATGGTCTTAGAGGTCTTCATAGAAACCATTCAACTTGTTTCTTTGGCATTAGTGGTTGGAGCATAGACTTGGATTACTGTGATACTGAATGGTTTGCCTTGGAAATGAACAGAGATCATTCTGCCATATTTGAGACTGTATCCAAGTACTGCATTTCAGACTCTTTTGTTGACTATGAGGGTTACTCCATTTCTTCTAAGGGATTCTTGTCCATAGTAGTAGATATAATGGTCATCTGAATTAACTTTGCCCATTCCAGTCCATTTTAGTTCACTGATTCCTAAAATGTTGATGTTCACTCTTGCCATCTCCTGTTTGACCACTTCCAATTTACCTTGATTCATGGACCTGACATTCCAGGTTCCTATAAAATATTGTTCTTTACAGCATCAGACTTTTCTTCCATCACCAGTCACATCCACATCTGGGTGTTGTTTTCGCTTTGGCTCTGTCTCTTCATTCTTTCTGGAGCTATTTCTCCACTCTTCGCCAGTAGCATGCTGGGCACCTACTGCCCTGGGGAGTTCATCTTTCAGTGTCATATCTTTGTGCCTTTTCATACTGTCCATGGGATTCTCAAGGCAAGAATACTGACCTGGTTTGCCTTCCCTTCTCCAGTGGATCACGTTTTGTCAGAACTCTCTGTGACCAATCCATCTTGGGTGACCCTACACGGCATGGCTCATAGTTTCTGCAACCTGTATAGCGACTTTTTTGGCTACCAACTGGAAAATGGACTTGATCAGCTAAAATAAATCTTTGACATTGTAACATGGACAATTGCCCTTGTGAATTGCATAATTCTTTCTCCAATTTTGACTTCTCTTCAGCCAGTTTTAATTTGGCTTCATGTACCTTACAGTAGGCAGAGAGGTCGATCCAGCCTCTCTGACCCAGGGCAGTACATTCTTATCCTTTCTCAATTGGCATGAGCTGCAAACATTCAATAAATTCTAAAGTTTTGGCATGTTTTAATTTGGGGTCTCAGTTCTCACGCAATCCAGTGGATACACCCCATTTAGTAGCTAATGAGCAGTAAGGCAAATCTTCCCACCCGGGAATTAAAAACTTCATTAATCTTAATCTCTTGTGGCATTTTGCTTCATGAATCCTGCTTACAGTGCCAGTTTATATTTTGCCTGAAGTTTTACTTTTCAGGTTTGAAGGAGTCATTAACAAAAGAAACCACGTGTTACTCACAATTCAATTTTTTATAGGCGACTATCTGACTTAATTTCAATCAGTTCAGTTCAGTCGCTCAGTCGTGTCCAACTCTTTGTGACCCCATGAATCACAGCACGCCAGGCCTCCCTGTCCATCACCAACTCCCAGAGTTCATTCAGACTCATGTCCATCAAGTCTATGATGACATCCAGCCATCTCATCCTCGGTCGTCCCCTTCTCCTCCTGCTCCCAATCCCTCCCAGCATCAGAGTCTTTTCCAGTGAGTCAACACTTCACATGAGGTGGCCAAAGTACTGGAGCTTCAGCTTTAGCATCATTCCTTCCAAAGAAATCCCAGGGCTGATCTCCTTCAGAATGGACTGGTTGGATCTCTTTGCAGTCCAAGGGACTCTCAAGAGTCTTCTCCAAAAGAAACAATAGAGAAAAGTAACAGGACATACATCACCAAATTGGGCTGGCCAACATCCAGATATAGACAGCACTGGGAAGACCCTCCTTATACAGCAGCCTGGAGTCCCAGTTGGGAAAAGATCCCAGGTAGTGCGTCCACTCCACAAGTGAGACTCCAAACTGCAGTTTTGGGAGTTCCCACTTAAAAATCCAGGCCGAAAACTGATACATTATCAGTTTTCAAGAAAGAATGCAGTTCTGGTTTTACTTTAATCTTTTCACAATACTGTTTATCTTGTGAGTCACAGAATTTTGTTAAACCCTGAGCACTTGGCCAAACCTCCAGGGGCTCAAGAATTCCAAGACCCACTCCCTTTCTTATCTGAAGTGCCACCTGACTTACTATGCTTGTGGGCAGGCCTGGAATCTGGACAATGTCAAGATGTTTTTAGGGCACTTGGGGAAATTTGAATATGGACTAGAGTATTAGGGAATTATTCATTTTATTAGATGTGATAATATTATAGTTAATGTAGAAGTCTTCTTTGGAAATGTATGCTGAAGCATTTATATTTGAAGCATTATGCTGCCTGTAATTTATATTAAAATAGTTAAACTGAAAACAAAAAGCACCTGAAAGAAGCAAATACAGCAACATGTCAACAGTTGCTAACTAGATTGTGTTCATTGTTCTAGTCTTTCTATCTCCTGTGTTTGTGAAATTGCTTGTTGTAAAGAGAAAGAGTATTTGTCCTGTAGTAAAGTAGTGAGATATTACATGTGAAGCACTTGGTTCAGTGTCTAGCACATTTTGGCTGTGCAGTGCAGCATGTGGGATCTTAGTTCTCCAACCAGGAATTGAACCTGTGCCCCCTGCAGTAGAAGCCTGGAGCCCAATCCACTGGACTGCTAGGGAGTTCCCAATATCCACTATTATGTATAGCAAAATCCAGTAATATTTGTTGGCTTCCCAGGTGGTGCTAGTGGTAAAGAACCCACCTGCTAATGCAGGAGGTATAACAGACGTGGTTTCAGTTCCTGGGTCAGGAAGATCCCCTGGAGGAGAGATGGCAACCCACTTCAGTATTCTTGCCTGGAGGATCCCATGGACAGAGGAGCCTGGTGGGCTATAGTCCATAGGGTCGCAAAAAGCTGGACATGACTGAAGTGATTTAGCAAGCATGCTCATACAGTAATATTTTCAGAGTGTTCACTGACATGTTTTCCGTCATAAGCTAATTTCTTGTGGGGAGAGAAAATAAAACTTAGCAAGAAACATCAATTTCTATAATGTTAGGAGGACTTTATAAAGGCAGTAAAGGTAAAGTATTAATATATCTCAAATAGAAAAAACAACTGATTTTTGCATATTGCTGTGAATATCCTCTTACTACTGTATGCTGTTACTTTGTATATGGGTAGGTCTATTTGTATTTGTCCGTAGTTCGTTTTTTAATTTTGCCACACCGTGTTCCTGAAACAGTCATTGTAGAGCTGATTTTTCTCATGGAATAGTTTGGTATTGAATTTGTTTTCCTAGCCAAGGACTTTGTATTCAGAGGAACTGTAGAAGCAGTCCATGATAAACTGGCAGACATTGCTGCAACATTTACAATGTTCTGTATTTACTTAAAATAATGAAATAATATCCCAAGGCAGTAGAGATTTTACATATATATATAATTTTATTTATTTATTTATGTTTGGCTGTGCTGGTTCTTTTTCGTTGTGCAGGCTTTTCTCTAGTTGCAGCTGGCAGGGGCTACCCTCTAGTTACGGTGCATGGACTTCCCACTGCAGTGACTTCTCTTGTTGTGGAACATGCGCTGTATGGTACGCAGGCTTCAGTAGTTACAGCTCCTGGGCTCTAGAGCAGAGGCTCAGTAGTTGTGACACACAGGCTTAGTTGCTCCTGAGCATGTGGGATCTTCCTGGACCAGGGATCAAACCCATGTCTCCTGCATTGACAGGCAGATTCTTTACTACTGAGCCACCAGGGAAGCCCCAGGAGAGCTTTGAAGGAAAAAGGACAAACCTTAAATCTCCTTTTAAATGAAGAAATTGAGGATGAGGAAAGTGATTTGCTTAAAGTCACATAATATGTTAGTGCCAGATTTAGGAATAAAACTATTTTGCACTTAAAAAATATTTGCCAAGTATTCATATATGGATGATACAGTGAGCCTTATTGTAAACTGCACATGTGCTACAACTCTATGGCATTATTAATTGTTCATAAATTAATAAGCATCTTTAAAGACTATATATAAATAATTAGTTGTGAATCTTTTTTACCTCATTGGAATTCAAAAGTGCTTTTGAGAAATTTTTCATTTGGATAATGCATTTCTTTCATATGATGTGTATAGCCTTTGCCCAATCCAGAGCTGTGCCATGGCAGAGACTGAGGAAGAGGAGACGGTGTCAGAAGAGGCTTCTGGATTCTCAGACTTGAGTGACTCGGAATTTTTGGACCTGGAGGATACACAAGAGTCAAGTGCTTCACCTAGCAAGCCTGGTCCTTCTTATGAATTACCTGGGAAGGATGACAAGTGCATAAGGTTACCAAAATGGAAAAGAAGATTGGATGTCTCATCACCTATGGAGCGATTTCATCTTAAATACTTGTATGTCACTGACCTGTCTACTCAGGACTGGTGTGAACAGCAAATGGTATATGGAAAGGAGTTTTCTGGTTTCTTGACACCTGAGAAATCAGCTATTTTGGATACTGGTGCCAGCATCCATCTAGCTAGAGAACTAGAAGTTCATGATCTTGTGAATATCCCCATCACCAGTAAAGAAGATGCTTGGGCAGTGAAGTTTCTAAACATATTATCAATGATTCCTACCCTGCAGTCAGAAGGGCGCATCAGAGAGTTTCCAGTGTTTGGAGAAGTGGAGGGTGTGCTTCTTGTTGGTGTGATTGATGAGCTGCACTATACAGCCAGTGGGGAACTGGAACTGGCTGAACTCAAGACACGTGGGAACCCTGTGCTCCCTTCAGATGCTCAGAAAAAAAAAGACTGTTTTCAAGTCAGCCTGTACAAATATATCTTTGATGCCATGGTACAGGGGAAAGTGACTGCTGCTAGCTTAATCCACCACACAAAACTGCATCCAGAAAAACCACTGGGACCTTCAGTGCTGAGGCATGCCCAGCAGGGAGGCTACTCTGTGAAGTCCTTGGGTGACCTCATAGAACTGGTCTTCTTGTCTCTAACACTGTCTGACCTCCCACTTATTGATAGCCTGAAAATTGAGTATGTCCACCAAGAGACTGCCACTGTGCTAGGTACAGAGATAGTGACCTTTGAAGAGAAGGAGGTGAGAAGCAAAGTGCAGCATTATATGACCTACTGGATGGGCCACCGAGAGCCTCAAGGGGTTGACGTGGAGGAGGCCTGGAAATGCCGGATGTGCAACTATGCAGATATCTGTGAGTGGAAGAAGAGCGGTGGGTTGACCAGTGCCACGCAGGAGCCACAGCTCAAAAAGGCCAAATAAACAGAAGATGTGCCTTCAAGAACTGGGATGTTTCCTGCATCTAAGGTACTCAGCAGAGTTAAAGAGGACCATTCTCTTCAACCAAGCCTGAATTTCTTGGAAAGTGTTATTTTGGTTCTTTTCATATTTCCTTAGCCTCTAACCTCACAAATCCAAGACCCTGGCTCATAGCTGAGTGGGAGAGATCTGGGATTATACTAACCCTAGATCTTTGCCACAGGTTGCCAAAAAGACAAATGCTTATTATGGCTGGAGCACAATCATTGTTTTCTTAAGAAGATTCTTCCATTTATTTTAAGTCTCTTCCCTACGTTTTTCTCAGTCAAGATTTCTACAAGGTGCTGTAGCATGTGCCAGAATTTCCTTTTTAAGACTGTAATATTCTACTGTGTCAATAGTTTTTAAAAGTAAATGAGAGCAAAGTAGTATTCCAGAGGAGGAGCTGACATGGTAAAAGCTAAAATGTTGCAGAATGATTTATCTCAGATGGATCTGAAACTGGAAATATTACAGTGGTGTCACAGTCCACCGGGTTGTTAGATCCTCACATGTGGAAGCAAAAAATGCAGATGGTTCTGTTGACTTGGGAATAAGGGGAGGGTCTAAGTCCTTGAGGTCTGGATGAAGTGAAAAATGAGCTGTATTGAATTCCAGGTCAGTATCCTAGGAAAACTGATTAAGCCTCATATCAGAATCTGTGAATATGGATCACGAATAAGCTAAGAATTGTTATCCCAGCCTCAGTATCTAATTCCACTGAACTTCACTTCTGCTATTCTTTAATAATGTCTCCAATAAACACAACATTCATTGAATATATTTACTGGGAGTATCTTTTTCCAGTCTGTGGCTTGCCTTTTTATTCTGTCATGATGTCTTTTGATGAACAAAATATTACTGAAGACCAGTTTGAATGTTTCATTAGTGCTTTTGGTATCTCACTTAAGATATACAATATTTTTCAACTTCAACACACTTTGTTTCTTTTACTTATCAGTGTATTTTAGAGTTGTTTCATATTAGTATTTATAGTTCACCTCCTTCCTTTTAGTCGCTGCAAAGGGTTCCATTGTAAAGATATACTGTTTAACTAGACCTCTATTTATATATAATTAAGCTATTTCCTATCTTTTCCTACTACAAACACTATAATAATGTATAAAGTAGAAAGTAAATATTGGTCTTACATGCATACCTGTTAATCCTGAATCCCAAAATAACCATCAATAGGAAGTTGGATAAGGTTCTTCAAGATACTTTTTGGATGTATCAACATATATTTAAATATAAATCAAATACATGTGTTGGGTGTATGTGATTAGACATAAAAAAATCTTCTATAGCGTGCTTTTTTTTTCAGGTGAACATAGAGTATTTATCAAAATAAACTCTTTCTAGGCCATAAAAACAAATCTGAATAAATTTATGTGGATGAAAGTCATACAAAGTATGCTATCTGATCACAATGGAATTAAGTTAGAGTTTGATGACAGATATCTGAACAATCAAAAATTATGTGCAAACTAAATTAACTAAATTACACACCAAAGTGTAATTACACACCTATGAGTCAATAAAGTTATCACAAAAAGAGAAATTATTTCTATTTAATTGAAAATGAAAATATCCAGAAATGTGTGGGAGGCAGTAAATTTCAAGGAAATTGATAACACTAAATGCCTAATTGGATACCTAACTGACACCACTAATGCCACCAATTGGAAAAGAAGAAAGATCTCAAATTACTGACCTCAGTGTCCCCATTAACTAAAAAAAGGAGAGAAAATGAAATTCAAAGAAAGCATAAAAATGAAATAAGCAACAGAGCTGACATTAATGAAATAGAAAAAGATAATATAGAAAAATCAATGAAACAAAAAACTGATTCTGAGATCAGTAAAACTGGTAAGTTCTAGCCAGAGCAATTAGGGTAGGAGTGGGGAGAGGGAAGACACATGACCAATATCAGGAATGAGGTGACAGCACTACAAATATTATGGATATTAAAAGAAAATAAGGGACTATTATGCAGCCACCTTGGATCCTGTGGAGGCCTGCTAGGAACAGGACTTCTAAATTGACAAATATGTCTGGACGGCTGTGGTCCAAAGCCATTTTTGCTGGCTATAAGTGGGGTCTACAGAACCAGAGGGAGCATGCAGCTCTCCTGAAAATTGAAGGTGTATATACTTGAGATGAAACGGAATTCTGTCTAGGCAAGAGATGTGTTTCTGTGTACAAAGCAAAGAACAACACTGTAACTCCTGGCAGAAAACCTTAGTAATCAAGCCCATGGAAACAGTGGCATGGTTCCTGCCGAATTCCAAAGCAACCTTCCTACTGAAGACATTGAACACAGAATCCATGTAATGCTGTACCCTTCGAGAATTTAAACTTACTGGAAAGTAAATAAGGTGTGGATTTATTTTAAAAAAAAGGGGGGGGGGATATGAAGAAGAACTTTATGCCAATACATTTGACAGCTTAGATGACAGAAAATTTCTTTGAAAGATACAAGCTACCAAAGCTCTCTCAAGAAATTTGTAACCTAAATAGCCCTATATCCAACAAAGAGATTGATTTTGTAGTTTAAAACCTCCCCACAAAGAAAGCTCTAGGCCCAGATGATTTACTGCTGAATTCTACCAAATATTTAGAAATGACACTGAAGTCTAGACAAACATCCAGAAAATGGGAGGGAAATTTCCCTACTCAGTGATACAAGTCCAGGTTGTCTACTTGTGTTTCTGACCTGCTGGCTATGGGTCGGAGGTTTCAATAACCTCCTCCTTGGATTTGATTAATTTACTCGAGTGGCTCACAGAACTCAGAGAAACATTTTACTTACTAGACTACCAGTTTATTATTAAAGGATATAACTCAAGAATTGCCATATGGAGAGATGCATAACATAAGGTATCGGTAAAGGGTACAGATCTTCCATGCCCTCTATGGGTACATGGCTCTCCCCACACCTTCACATGTTCACCAACCTGGTTGTGAGCAGGAGTTACTCTCTAGTTATTGTGTGGGCTTCTCATTGTGGTGGCTTCTCTTGTTGCAGAACATGGTCTTTGGGGTGCATGGTCTCAGTAGTTGTGGCACACAGGCTTAGTTGCCTGCAGTATGTGGAATCTTCGAGACCAGGGACTGAACCTGTGTCCCCTGCATTGGCAGGTGGATTCTTAACACTGGACCACCAGGGAAGTCCCCTTTTGGGGTTTTATGGAGTCTTCATTACATAGCCATGACTGATTAAATCATTGGCCATTGGCAATTGATTCAACCTCCAGCCTCTCTCCCTTTCCCATAAGTTAGGAGATGTGAGACTAAAAGTTCTAACCCTCTAATCATGTGGTTTGGTTTTCCTGACAGTCAGCCCTCATCCTTAGGTGCTGTCCAAAAGTCGCCTCATTAACCTAACAGTAGACATGCTCATTCTCATATCTTGGGAAATTCCAAGAGTTTTAGGAGCTCTGATTCAGAATTGGGCATGAAAGCTAAATACAAATAAATCAAAGAAAGTAAACAGGAAAAAGAGAAATGAAGGATGGTTCCTAAATTTTTGCTCAAGTAACCAGGTGAGTGATATATTTATTGAACTAAGAGAAGTGTTATAGTGGGAGTGTGGGTGGGGACAGGATTAATAGGTTGATTTGAACATGTGAAGTTGAAGGTTTTAAGGGGAGATTTCAAGTAGGCATAAGGAATTAGGGCTCAGAAATTCAGGGGAGAGATGAGGGCTGGAGATACAGATTTGTCAGTTAAATCAAATAAATTTGTCATCAAATAAATAGTATTTAAAATTGTGGCAGTGAATGAGACCATTTGAGGAAAACTTCAAAAAGAAAAGACCCAAGGCCAAGTATTCCAACATTTGGAGGTGGAATAGAGGGAGATTATTCAATAAAGAAAATAGAGAAATAGTGAGGTGGGAGAAATTATCTTTTGTGAGATGTAGAAAACAAGGAAGTATTTCATTTATCTTAAATGCTGTTGAAGTCAAATATGATGAGGACAAAGAAAGCCCATCTAATTTTTCAGTTGGAATTTCATTGGTAAATTGACAAGAGCAGTTTCAGGAGTGTAGTTATGGTCAAGAAGCCAATTAGAGTGGACTTAAGAGAGAATTGGAGGTGAGAAAATGTAGGCAGAACCAAGAAGCAACCCTTTAGAGAAATTTTCCTAGGAAAGAAAGCTAGGGTATTTCCTTGGTGGCCCAATGATTAAGACTTCGCTTCCACAAAGTGACCCAAGCCATTGGAGGTGTTGGTCAACCATCTCTGAGAGGCAGGCCTGGGCCCAGCCAGTGCCAGCCAAGCATCCTTAGGTAGGATAGGGGGCATCATGGGACCCCTCGTGTTGGGGGACAGTGCTGTCTGGTTGATTCCACTTGGGGGCAGGAGGTATATTTGTTTATTCTCTTGGTTTCACCCGTTGGATCATTGAAAAAGCAAGAGAATTCCAGAAAAACATCTACTTCTGCTTTATTGACTATGCTAAAGCCTTTGACTGTGTGGATCACAACAAACTGTGGGAAATTCTGAAAGAGATGCGAATACCAGGCCACCTGACCTGCTTCCTGAGAAATCTGTATGCAGGTCAAGAACCAACAGTTAGAACTGGACATGGAACAACAGACTGGTTCCAAATTGGGAAGGGAGTATGTCAAGGCCGTATATTGTCACCCTGTTTATTTAACTTATATGCAGAGTACATCATGCGAAATGCTGGACTGGAAGAAACACAAGCTGGAATCAAGATTGCTGGGAGAAATATCAAAACGAAGATCTTGGCATCCAGCCCCATCACTCCATGGGAAATAGATGGGGAAACAGTGGAAACAGTGTCAGAGTTTATTTTTTTGGGCTCCAAAATCTCTGCAGATGGTGATTGCAGCTATGAAATTAAAAGACACTTACTCCTTGGAAGAAAAGTTATGACCAACCTAGATAGCATATTCAAAAGCAGAGACATTACTTTGCCGACTAAGGTCCGTCTAGTCAAGGCTATGGTTTTTCCAGTAGTCATGTATGGATGTGAGAGTTGGACTGCAAAGAAGGATGAGCGCCGAAGAATTGATGCTTTTGAACTTTGGTGTTGGAGAAGAGTCCCTTGGACTGCAAGGAGATCCAACCAGTCCATTCTAAAGGAGATCAACCCTGGGATTTCTTTGGAAGGAATGATGCTAAAGCTGCAACTCCAGTACTTTGGCCACCTCATGAGAAGAGTTGACTCATTGGAAAAGACTCTGATGCTGGGAGGGATTGGGGGCAGGAGAAGGGGACGACAGAGGATGAGATGGCTGGATGGCATCATTGACTCGATGGACGTGAGTCTGAGTGAACTCTGGGAGTTGGTGATGGACAGGGAGGCCTGGCGTGCTGCGATTCATGGGGTCGCAGAGTCGGACACGACTGAGCGACTGAACTGAACTGAACTGATGCAGATGACACCACCCTTATGGCAGAAAGCAAAGAAGAACTAAAGAAGAGCCTCTTTATGAAAGTGAAAGAGGAAAGTGAAAAAGCTGGCTTAAAACTCAACATGCAGAAAACTAAGATCATGGCATCCAGTCCCATCACTTCATGGCAAATAGATGGGGAAACAATGGAAACACTGACAGACTTTATTTTCTTAGGCTCCAAAATCACTGCAGATGATGACTGCAGCCATGAAATTAAAAGACGCTTGCTCCTTGGAAGAAAAGCTATGACCAACCTAGACAGCCTATTAAAAAGCAGAGACATTACTTTGCCTACAAAGGTCCGTATAGTCAAAGCTATGATTTTTCCAGTAACATATGGATGTGAGAGTTGGACTCTAAAGAAAGCTGAGCACTGAAGAATTGATGCTTTTGAACTGAGGTGTTGGAGAAGACTCTTGAGAGTCCCTTGGACTGCAAGGAGATCAAAGCAGTCAATCCTAAAGGAAATCAGTCCTGAATATTCATTGGAAAGACTGAGGCTGAAGCTGAAGCTCCAATACTTTGGCCATCTGATGTGAAGAATTGACTCAATGAAAAAGACCCTGATGCTAGGAAGGCAGGAAAGATTGATTGATGCAGGAAAGATTGAAGGCAGGAGGAGAGGGGGATGACAGAGGATGAGATGATATCACCAACTCGATGGACATGAGTTTGAGCAAGCTCCAGGAGTTGGTGATGGACAGGGAAGCCTGGCATGCTGCAGTCCATGGGGTCACAAAGAGTCTGACACGACTGAGGGACTGAACTGAACTTCCTTTTTTAGATCATTGCTGTTCTAAACAAATGGTTCTTTGTACTCTGCTTGCAAGTTTTCTGAGTTTGAGTGTTTCCAAATTAAAAGTTAACCCCCCCCTCCAAAAAAAAGACAATGCTCTTTAACTGCAGGAGGTACGGGTTTGATCCTTGGTCACAAAACTACCAAAGCTGCAGGACAAAGTCAAAACATTAAAAAAAAAAGAAAGCAAGCAAGCTAGGAAATGCCACAATTGCTCGAGTGAGCTAAAGTCAAGAAATGATTTTTAAAAAATAAGATATAAAAATATGTGTTTATGACATTGAAAATGCCAGTAAAGTCAAGGGCTTACTAGCATCAAGTGAGATCTTAATGGTGCTGTGTAATAGTACTTCATTTTCTGAATCCATTCACTTCCCCACATTCCTAAATAACATTAGAATCTCAGATGCCACTGATTATAAGATACATCATTATTTTACATATTACTAGGAAAGAAAAAAGACTACCAATTAAACTATGGCATGTCATCATTTGTGAGGTAGCAATTTCACATATGTTGAAATATGAAAAAAATATTAGAATCAATCTAATGCAGAATTTCTTTTCTTTCCTCATATCTCAAACATCTTCTCCCTAAGTTCACTTTGAGCTTCCAATTTCACTTATAAAATAGAAACACTCAGGGAGGATATCTTCATTTTCCCCCCACCAAATCTGTACCTATTGATTCTGCTTCTCCTGTTATTTCAATGAATAAATTGCCCAGGCTCTTGCTTATAACTGATCCTCCCAATTGTGTGCTAGATTCTATCCCTTTTTTCCTCAAGGACTTTGCTCTTGGAACTGTCCTGTCTCTCCTGTATTGTTGATTTTCCCCTCTCCATTGTATCATTTTAATTAGGGTACAAACACTGTAATTTCTTCCATCTTAAAAAAAAAATTCTGAACCCCAAATCCATCTGCAATGGACAGTTTTACTTTCCTGTTCATCTTTTAAAAATTGAAGGAGTATGTCTATAAATACTTGCCTTCTCCCATTGTTTCATCCTACTCCTAATTCTTGTCAGACTTCATCAAACTTCAATCAGTACACCAAAAGGGCATGTTTCAGCCATCCCCACATTGCTCGATCCAATGGTCAATTATTCTCATCCTACCTAAGGTAACAGCAGCAGTTAACTCAATGGATCACTCCCTCCTTGAAACGTTCTCTTCCCTTGATTTTGCAGATCCAAACCTTCCTGCTTTTCCATCTGCCTCAGGATTATTCCGTCTCAGTCTTCTTTGTTGGGTCCTCTTCATGTTTCTGACCTAAGCTACTGTATTACTAGAAAAGACTGAACTGAGTAAAGGCAAATTGTTCGCTTAGCGAACTGCTGACTTAGATTTTCCAGTATTTAAAAATTCTGAGGTCTATAGCTTTTAAACAAAAATGATATCTACATTTCTCTTTTATAAGTGAGCATGTCTCTTCAAGCAGCCCCAGAGATACCAGATCTGGAGTCTCCCTCTAAGGAGGCAGAACCAACGCATTCCAGAAATAAGCTCCATAGGCTTTATGGGAAATGTAGTATTGGGTAAATAGCCTGCACCCCGCGGGAGCCTGGGAACTCTGGGCGAAGAGTTACTTCCGGACACGCGTAGTAGGGTGGTAGCTGGTATTCTGTAATTTTTGAACCAGTACTGCATGAAGTGGGAGTTGGGGTATCTCCCGGATCTGGGAGATCTCCTTAACCTGATCTCCAGCTTAGAGCCGGAGCTGGGAGTGTGGCGGTGCAAAGCTGGCAAGTATGACTGTACAGAACTTGGGGGACGTAAGGAAAGGGCAGGAAGAAAGGGACCGCTTTATTGGCTTACCCAACGAAAATAACATGTGAAAACCTTCACATGCGGTGACTTCCAGTTTGGGTGTGTGGGTCCTGTCCGATTCTGGAGTAGTTCAGAGAAAGCAAGGAAGGGTCCAGCTGCCACTCCGTGGGCTCCTAGGCCCCGGTTGCGTCTTGAGCAAGTTCAGTTTGCATTCCTGCTCTTGTGCTTTAAACTGCACCTTTCCTGATGACAAAAGCACCTTTGGCCCTACCAAAGCCTGCAAAAGGAAATAGTAAACCATTTTAAGGGATCTAGGAAGAAAACATTTTTAGAGAAACTTCGGTGCATGCTTTAGGGTATTTTCATGTGAAATGAAAATAACTCCTGCCATATTAATAAACAAGAAATGTCACATACACAGAATGCTAAATTCCTTAACTTGATACTGATGTTTGACGTTCAGCCTGCCTGCTTCCTTTGTTGCAAACTTGTATATAGCCTGACGTCCTCTCCTGCCTCCTTGGAGCAGTTTCCCAGAGTTACTGAGATGCTGTCTCCCAGGCTAACATTCCCACCAAATAAAATAATTCTCTACTTTCAGATTGTGACTATATTTTTTAGTCAACACTCTCAACAATCATCTGAAGTAAATATTATCTCTGTTTTGTATATGAGTTAACTGAAGCAGAAAGGTGAGTTTAAATTGCCTGGACTCAGGCAGTTTAGTATAGACGATCTGAGAGTTAAACTCCAGATGAGTTTCCTTCAAATTTCATTCTTTTTGCAAGATGAAAAGAACCTGCAAAACAAATCATTGGATTTATCTTTCTTTTGAAATATTTTTATATATGCTGAGTAAATTGCGGTTTGTCATCCTTAAAAAAAAAAAACAAAACTCTTGGTATACGTATGGCTGAGTCACTTTGCTGTTCACCTGAAACTACCACAACATTGTTAATCGGCTATACCCCAATACAAAATAAAGTTGTTTGTTTGTTTGTTTTGTTAAAAGAACCCTTGGTGAATCTGCAGATTTTCCAGTGATGATTGTAAATAAAGCTGAGAGTGCCTCTTGCACATTTTAGCCTTTATAGGGCCCTAGCAGTGCTGGTTGGAATTTCAAAAAGCCCAGATTGGGCCTGTAGGAGATGGTGAGATTCAGAGAGAGAGACTGAGATTTAGAGTCTCAACTGAAGACTTCAGCTTAAAAAAAAAAATCCACCCCCCCCCCCCACTTCCCTGCATCCAGCCTCTTCATAAAACCTAATTTGAGACCTCTTACCCAACCCACCTACAGAATAGAGGCCAGAGAATCACAGGAAGGAATGACTTCCAAAGATAACTGAGCTTGAGAGATCAGGCTTTTAGTTATCACTTTAACTCATTCATTATTATCTACTTAGAATGAATTTCTGGGAGAAAAAACCTGTCACTGGTTTAAAGGTTAGCAATTTGCTACTAGGTCAGTAGGATAGAAATGTACAGCCTACTAATATAAGATCATTGCTTATAAAATGTGGACATTTCTGACTTGCTGGAAATGTCATTCTCTCACGGGGTGGCATTTTCTCAGACTGCACTGTGTGCTTTTTTTCTCATACAGCAGGGTTCTCCATTGCAGTCCTGGCATTTCATGTCTTTATTCTCTTCCCCATTTCTACTTTCATAGATCTCTGTGCAAGAGAGGCAGAAATGATCAGCTTCAAGGTAAGGCATCCATTTATTGTTATTAAAATCTGTCTCTTTTTTTTTGATGGGTAAGAAGTGGATTTATTTAGAGAGATACACAGTCCATAGACAGAGTGTGCACTATCTCAGAAAGCAAGAGGTCCAAATCTCTTTTTTTTAAATCCATATAAAAAGGAGATTATATATAGTTAGGGAGAATGTAGACTGAATAGATCAGGTCCAATAGGAAATTCAGAAAATTGATAAATTGATATCCAGGTTATAGGGTTTTTCAGCATTTAGGTAGAGCTTCATATGTGTACCTACTCTTTCTGGTGATCATAGAAAATGGGTAGCCAACCAAAGTATTGGCTTTGTCCAGGAGCATAAAGCAGAAAACAATTCCCCTGATGAGTAAAATTTTTCCTAGCACAGTTCTCCAAAGAAAATATCTTACAATAATGTTTCAAAGAGGTTATGTTAGCAACAGTATTGCCAGTAACAATTCTGTGATAAATATAACATCCAATTTCCAATGACCTTCTTAAGAGTGTTCCCTAGAATAAGCAGAGAACATAGTGCCAAGAACTCCATTTGTAAGTCCGTGTGTGCTGTGCTATGCTGGGCTTAGTCGCTCATTTGTGTCTGACTCTTCGTGACCCCATGGACTGTAGCCTGCCAGCCTCCTCTGTCCATGGGGGTTCTCCAGGCAAGAACACTGGAGTGAGTTGCCATGCCCTCCTCCAGGGGATCTTCCCAACCCAGGGGATAGATTAGGTATCATTATTGTGATTGCATTATACTTTTAGATAAATTTGGAGAGAATTCAGTAATGAGTTCTCCATTTTATTTCCATTTTTATTTCGGTCCTTCATTATAGTTGTATAGGTTTTTATGGTATTCTTATACATTTCTTATAATGTTTATTCTTACACATGGTTTAAGTTGCTATTGAGAATGGGATGAATATTTTTTTCATAATATTTTCTAACTGGCTACTCCGGTGCATAGGAAAGTATGGATTTGTCTGTTTGACTTTATTCAACTTATAGAACTCTTACTAAGTCTAAGAGTTTTTTAGTTTATTCTTAAATTTTCTAGATAGACCATCATATACTCTTCAAATGGAGTTTTGTCTCTTATTCACTTATCTCCATTTTTTTTTGTCTTATTGCAATTGACAGGATTTCTAGTACTATAATTTTGAATATAATTGCTAGCCAAAATATTTTCTGGTCCAGTTTTAATAGCAATTCTTCCAGTGTCTTATATTCTGATAGATAGTTGTTCTTTGTTTTTTTATTTTTCAAGTTAAGGATTCTTAGCTTATTAAGATTGTTTTCATAAATTGGGAACTTTTTTCCTCATATCCTTTTTTTATACTTGTCAATAATATATTTCATGCTTTTAACATAACAGTTTAAAGAATTTCTAATACTGTTTCCATTAAAGGGACAAACAGTAAATATTTTAGGCTTGAAGGCTATATAGCTTCTGTGACAACTGCTCAACTCTGCCCTTGTAGTTGAAGTAAAACAAGTAGGCATAACTGTTTTCCAGTTACGTTTTATTTATAAAATTATATTTCTTCTAAATAAAATTATTTCTGTGGCATTAAAAAAAAAGCTTATAGGTTTTAGTTTGCTTCCTTATATGATCTTAACTATCTCTTTGTGATAGAAATGTTGCTATGTGCCTTTTAATTTCAGTTTAAATTAAAAATGATTTTGATTCACGGTTAAGAGGATATATTTTATCATATAAAAATCTGTGCTTTTCTATTTTATTATGCTTATATAAGTCTAGCCTGTTAACTTTTTAGCCCATTTAACATCTAATTACCTTTATACATTTATTTTGTAGTGTTTAATAGGCTGTAAGATTACTGAGGACAGTAATAATTTTTTTGTACTAGCGATACAAACAAGAAAAAGAGTACTGTACTCGGAGAAGGCGATGGCACCCCACTCCATTACTCTTGCCTGGAGAATCCCATGGACAGAGGAGCCTGGTAGGCTGCAGACCATGGGTCGCTAAGAGTCGGACACAACTGAGCGACTTCACTTTCACTTTTCACTTTCATGTACTGGAGAAGGAAATGGCAACCCCCTCCAGTGTTCTTGCCAGGAGAATCCCAGGGACAGGGGAGCCTGGGGGGCTGCCGTCTATGGGGTCACACAGAGTCGGACACGACTGATGCGACTTAGCAGCAGCAGCAGCAGCAGCAGCAGTACTGTACGTAGTATGTCCTTATTAAATATTATATGAGTGAATGAGTGAAAAACATATAAGCAGTATTTTTAAATAACTTTATTAAGACTTAATTCACTTATTATAAGTTGACCACCTTAAAGTTAGTATATTACTACAATTGTGAAACTGTCATCACTAATCTCAGAACATTTTCATATCCTCAGAAGAAACCCCATACCCATTAATAGTTACTCCCCATTCCTTCCTTCCCTCAGCCCTGAATTACTTTATGTTTTTATGGATTTGCCTGTTCTGAAAATTTCATACAAATAGAACCATACAATATGTGATCTCTTGTGACTGGCTTCTTTCACCTAGCACAATATTTTCAGGGATCATATATGTCATAGAGTCCTTTTTAGTACTGAATAATATTGGATCATGTGGATATACCTCATTTTGTTTATTCATTTATTACTTGCTCAATACCCATATTATTACCACTTTTGCCTGCTCTGAATAATTCTGCCATGGACATGTGTGTATGGTTTTTGTGTGCACATATGTTCCCAACTCTTTTGGGTATATACCTAGGAAAAATTGCTGGGTATATGGTAACTCTAATGTTTTGAAAAACTCCTAAATTGTTTTCCATAGTTGCTGCACCATTTTACAATTCCATCAGCAGTGTATGAGAGTTCTAGTTTCTCCCTCCACCCTTGTGAAAAACTTGTCATTGTCTGCCTTTGATTTTAGCCATCCGATTGGATGTAAAGTGATATCTCATTGTGATTTTGATTTGTACATCTTTTCATGTGCTTTTGGATCATATCTGTCTTTTGAAAAATGTCCGTTCACATCCTTTGCCCATTTTTAAATTGAGTTTTCTTTTTATTGTTGTAAGAATTCTTTTTCTTTTAGAGACAACTCTCTTTTCAGATATATGATTTACAAATATTTCCTGCTATTTTGTGAGTTGTCTTTTTCACATTCTTTATGGTGTCCTTTGAAGCACGAAAATGCTTAATTTTGATGAATTCCAATTTATCTATTTTTTTATCACACTTTTTCTGTCATGTCTAAAAAACCGTTACCTAATCCTAGGTCATAAAGATTAACTCCCTTGTTTTCATGTAAGAATTATATACAATTGACCCTTGAATAACAGAGCCTTGAACTGTGTGGGTCCACTTATATGCAGGTGTTTTCCAGTAAATACATACTGTAGCACTACATGACCTGTGGTTCATTGAATTCATGATTGTGGAACTACAGATATGGAGATGTCTGTAAACTTATGTGGGTTTTTGACTGTGGGGAGGGTTGGCACATTAACCCCCAAGCTGTTCAAGGGTTACGTGTAGTTTTAACTCTTACATTGGGTCTCTGATCCATTTTTAGTTCATTTTTATTATGATGACTTCTCTGGTGGCTCAGAAGCAGTAAAAGCTTCTGCCTACAATGTGGGAGACCCGAGTTCGATCCCTGGGTCAGGAAGATCCCCTGGAGAAGGAAATGGCAACCCACTCCAGTACTCTTGCCTGCAAAATCCCTTGGACGGAGAAGCCTGGTAGGCTACAGTCCATGGGGTCGCAAAGAGTCGGACACGACTGAGCGACTTCACTTCCTTTTATTATGATATGAGGTGTGTGGGTGGGTTGGAGGGAGTCCAGCTTCATTCTTTTGCATGTGGATATCCAACTGTCCCAACACCATTTGTTTAAAAGACTAATCTTTCTGCTATTGAATTGTTCTGATACTATTTGAATATTTTTAATATAATTTTTGTTTCTATCACACAAAGTATGTTTCTGAATCAGGTGTATGGTAGTTTTCATACATAACTTTGAAAACTCATCAATGAACATGATATGATCCTAAGAGGCTGCCATGGCTCTTACAAGTCCCCAAATGGTGCACACTTTAGTTTGAAGATCCATGTACTATTACAGGGATCAGTGACACTCCAGGATGTGGCTGTGGAATTCACCCCAGAGGAGTGGCGGCTGCTTGACTGTGATCAGAGAACCCTGTTTTGGGATGTGATGTTGGAGAACTTTAGAAACCTCATCTCAGTGGGTAAGGACAGTGGGTGGTAACTTTTTAGTTGTAACTCAGAATGTTTTAACAGTACCCTTCCTTTAAGACCTGTGAAAGCCATGAACATTCTGAAGCATTAGTAAGTTTGGCCTTGAACTTCATTAGTCAAAGATTCTTAATCTCCTTTGGGGATCAGGTACTGTGTTTATGCTTCTGCCTCCTAAGTGAAGAAGGGTCTTTTCTGTTCTGAAGCCTGTTTGTCAGCCTTCACAGGCCCTAAGACACCAGGAGGCAAACCCGAATTATGAGGTAATTGTTCCTAGCACTTTGTCCCCAGTTCTGTGTTGTTTCCTAGGAACAGGGTGTCCAGTTACTGAAACAACAGTGATATTCAGAGTGGAGCAAGGACAAGAACCATGGATGGTGGAGGGAGAGGACTCACGTTGGAGCTCTCCAGGTGAGTCAGAGAAACCCAGGAAGATGGGAGTCTTTGAAACTGGGGTCCCAGTTGGTGAGTGAGAGACTGGCACCTTCGAAACACTTTTTAGGACGCACATACCTTTGGAAGTGACTGGGTGCACTTGGCATGTACCTGACATCGTCAGATCCCCAGATGACACCCCCAGTTCCACTCTCCCACGTGGCTGCTCTTTCTCTTCCTCAGCTCTTGTGTAGGAGGACGTCCTGCCACTCCGCTTTGACTCCTCACACTGCCCGTTGCATCGAAGTGCTTGCTTGGTTCTCTCAATTCCTAGAATCCTCATTGTTCTTTCCTCCTCAACATGATGGCAGATCTTTCCATACATCTAGTTCTAATAATGTAGTCAGCTTATGTGGATTTGCAGTCTTACTCCACCAACCTCTTTTGGATAAGGTTAGAGGACTGGAGAGGGAGAAGGAAGTGGCAGCCCATTCCAGTATTCTTGCCTGGATAATCCCAGGGATGGAGGAGCCTGGTGGGCTGCCGTCTATGGGGTCGCACAAGTCGCACATGACTGAAGCGATTTAGCAGCAGCAGCAGCAGCAGCAGCAGAGGACCAGAGACGTAAAAATGTTCCTGAAGGGAACTGATATTGTGCCAGATGACCAAGAGGAAAAAAGAGAGATGAATGAAGGAAAAAGGGAGGATTCTACCAGGGTAATCTAGGAATTATGCAGTGAGGACTCTGATTCTGATCATCCTCTTCCAAATCTAATTTTCCCTTAACTCCATTGTCTCTTGTTGCTCTCCCTGTCCACTGATCACATCTCCGTAGTGGGCTGTCTTTGTTCTGTGAGTTGACATACACCCTGTTGAGCAACTTTTTAATTTTCTTTGTGCTCTTCTCACTACCTTGTGCTATTTTACTGTTGTTTTTTTTTTCCAGGTCACAAATTAAGCCACCCATTCTCACTGTCTTTCTGTCTCCGTTTTCCTGTCTAGTAGTTTTATTCTTAAAGTTCAGGAGCAAGGTGAAAGCATACTTGTTTCAGAATGAGACTAGGTTTGAAATCAAGTTTCTTTCTATGACTGTCAATGGCAAAAATTAACTAGGAACATTTCATTGTACTCCTTTTTAGAAGCTGACTGCCCACTTGTTGATGAATCAGACAAGCACCAGAAAAGCAAAGACAATTTTTTAAATTCAGTTTTGTTCATGTTCAATAAAATTCTGACTGTGGAGAGACTTCATGGTTATAATATGAGCACAAGTCTTAATCCTACAAGAAAAAAATCATATAAATGTAAGTCATATGAGAAGAGTTTGCAACCTACTTTGGACTTTCTTAATTATAATAGATGTTATAATGGAGAACATGCTGATGAATGCAATGGATGTGGGAAAGCCTTCAAAAAGAAATTTAATTTCATTAGACGTGAAAAAAATCATATAAGAAAAAAACTGTTTGAATGCAACAACTGTGGGAAAGCCTATAGCAGCAAGGCACACCTTGTGACTCATCAGAAAATTCATAACAGAGAGAGACCCTTTGTGTGCAGTGATTGTGGAAAAGCGTTTACACATAAAGCACAACTTGCGGTCCATCAGAGACTCCACACTGGAGAGAAGCCTTATGAATGCAGTCAGTGTGGAAAGTCATTCACTTGGAATTCTTCCTTTAATCAACACATGAAATCGCATACACTTGAGAACTCATTTGAATGTAAGGAATGTGGGAAAACGTTCAGGTATAGTTCATCCCTTTATAAACACTCTAAATTTCATACAGGAGAGAAACCATATCAATGCATTGTATGTGGCAAAGCCTTTGGCAACAGTTCTGTGCTTGTTACCCATCAAAGAATTCATACAGGAGAGAAACCTTATGGATGTATTAAATGTGGCAAAGCCTTCATCAAGAAGTCTCATCTCCTTAGACATCAGATAACTCATACAGGAGAAAGGCCCTATGAATGTAGCAAATGTGGGAAACCATTTTCCCAGAAGTCAAATCTTATTGTACATCAGAAAATTCACATGTAATATTTACTTATGAATATGAGAAGACTTTAATATTTGATAAATTATTGAGTAGAGAATTCATGGTGAGGAGAAATGCAACAATTTGAAGGAACTGAAAGAATAGATTCCCATAAAAAAAAAATCAATGCCAGTCATGTTCTGGAAGTGATAAAGTTTTTAGAGGAAAGATCACAGAAAACGTTAATTTATAATGATAAAACTTAGAGCTTGGAAAGCATAAATTAAACAGTCAAGGAATCAGTAAAAACTACATTTAGCATCTCTGATTATTTTTATTACAAATTATATAATTATGCAAGTGTGAATATAAAATAAGTTTATATATTAAATTGTATCTATTAAGAGTTTCTGAAGTAAATATCACACTTTTCCTTCCAATCTGAATAGTAACATACAAGTGAAAAAATGTGGTTTAAGATAAATAGTATGAATTTCAGTAATATTTTCATCCATTCACTGGCACTTTTAATGGGTATGGCAGTGTTACTGAATCTCAGAGTCTCCTCTTTAATTCTAAAACTTGTTATAAAGATATATAGAATTACAAGTGTGTATAACTTAACAAGATATCAATTGAGATGGTGAAAGCAGTTGTATTCTATACACTAAGTGCTCAGTTGTGGAAAAGGAAGTATTTAAAGAAGTATATAAATAAAACATCTGCACTTCAGATATCCCTGTTCTTTTTCATTGATGTATCCACCTAAGGTGTAAGCATAGTTACCTAGGGTATCATCTGAATTTCATCTTAATAAAGTAGGGTGTCACGATACTTTGCAACTTTCAGGGAGCAAGTTTTGGATCTGTTTTTTTGTTTTCTTGTTAAGAGGTTGATACAGGTTTAATTCTTAGAACTGCCTGGAATTTTCCATGTGACAGCACATGGAAAATTTCCATAGGCACTTGAATTGAGCTGAAAAGAGCACTGTTTTTGTTATGTTTTGTTTAGCTACTTCATTTTGGAATGTAACATTTGGTAAATTCCAAATATTCCCTTAAAAGGATGAACCAGTCATTACTTAAGCTACAGTTTTTATTATTGTACACAATATTCCTTAATAATGTTAAAAAATGTTTATGCCTTTTTTTGAGTTGTGGCAGAACAGCTTGATCCTAAATTCAGAAATCAGGCCTTTTCAAGTTTAGGCTCAGTTAGAAATTTTTTACATTGCTTTTCTTTCATTAACCATGTTTTGAAGAGTAATGTTGAGTAATGATTATAAATGAATACTAGTGCTTTTTTGAACAAGCATACTAGAACTTAAGGATCTAAATTAAATCTTTTACTGAATATTTTTTTGCTTGACTAAACTTTAGTCAGGTTCTGGAAACTTTCTGAGGCTCACTGCACACTTCCTTAAAAAATCTATTTTTAGCAAGAACCCTGCTAGTCATTTTAAACAGAACTCTCCATTCTGAGTGTCTGATCAGATTTCTCATCCTCCATCATCCTTCAGGTAATGTCTGATTACCCTGGCCTGTTTCAGCAAGAATCCTGTTAGGATGATTTAGCCAGAACCCTCCTTTACCCCTAATGTTTCCACTTCTTTTCCCTAATGTTTTCTCTTAATAATTTTCCATTCACTGACCCCTACCCTACTCCTTGGCTGTAAATACCCACTTGTCCACAGTATATTCAGAGTTGAGCCTAACTAAAACCCCATTGTGATGGTCCCTCTGCCTATCACACTGGTCCTGAAGAAAGTCTGCCTTGTCATTTGTCATCTTTAACAAATGTCATCAAATACCTTTTTTTCTTTAACAGTCTGCCAGTTATTTTAGGAGACTACATATTGTTTATACTCTTTCAAGTTCCCCAAATCTCTGTTACCTTATTTTGGAATTGTCTTCAGAATCAATTTGCCAGCGACACAGGGGATTCTGTTTTTGGCCACATGGCATGAGGGATCTTAGTTCCCCACCCAGGATCAAACCAGCACCCCTTGCAGTGGAAGTGCAGAGTCTTAACCACTGAACCACCAGGGAAGTCCTGGGAATTCTTTAAGCAGTTATAGTCATGGAATTTGCCTTTTTTCAACTCAACAGTTTTCTCATTTCCTACATGGGATCCTCATTTTGCCCTGCTTAGTGCTTCCAATTCCCATCCTGTCTCCCCTTCCCATGCCCATGCTTCTCATCTGAGAAACTCCAAACTACTTAAGACTATAGGAGAAGGACACATTTTAAGAGGAAGTAGTGAGCGACTTCACTTTCACTTTTCACCTTCAGGCACTGGAGAAGGAAATGGCAACCCACTCCAGTGTTCTTGCCTGGAGAATCCCAGGGACGGAAGAGCCTGGTGGACTGCCGTCTATTGGGTCACGCGGAGTTGGACACGACTGAAGCGACTTGGCAGCAGCAAGCAGGGAGCTCTGTTGTTGTCAGCATGATGTGAGGTCCCCTTGGAAGAGCAGCTGTGTAGGCAAGAAATGTGTAAAGATGTGGCAAGAAGTGTGTAAAGATTGTGAATAAAATAAGGAATCTTTAGTTGTGGCATGTGAGATCCAATTCCCTGACCAGGGATTGAACCTAGACCCCCTGCCTTGAGAGCATGGAATATTAGCCACTGGACCACCACAGGAGTCCCCCAGATAAGGGAGTTTTCATTATAATACATCAGGAACCTTGTGATCTAGGTTCTCTAATTTGCTCCCTTCCATACTGAAGCGACTTAGCAGCAGCAGCAGCAGCATAAGTGAAAGAAGGAATACAATAAGCAAGTTAAAAATATATTTCCAATACTAGACAAATATAAACTGCCACCTTGAAAGCTTTTGTCACTGACCTCATTGTCAGGCTGTACAGGATTTTGACAAGAAGAAAACCAAAAGTATGCTTAGCTCCATCCGAACATCTCAGATTCCCAGAACTCCCTATTCTATATTCTCTGGCTGAAACAGCCAGACACAGTCTAAGGGGAAAATCCCTCCATTTTCCCCACCTCCAAGAGTTTGTCATACTGAGATTTCTCTCTTGTTCAACTTTATAAAACGATCACTGAAAAATCCTTTCTTTCTCTTTTAGGGCATTTTTTCTGCCAGTGAATCTGCTCCATTTTTTCTGTTTATATCATACATGGTAATTTTTAAGAATTAAATATGAAAAGGATAATGAAAAGAAGCAAACACAGAATGTGGAAAAGGGAGATCTGAAATTAGAAATCCTTGAATTCTGAAAAAGGATAAGGCCTTATAAGGTGAAAAAATGTAATGGTAACTAGAAAAACAGAAATATAATGTTTAACTTAAAAATCTGAAGAGAGGAATAATGAAAACTTCATAAATCCAACAGAGCAGGAAAGGTGAAAGTTGCAGAAAAAAGGCATGATAAATAGAAAGTCCCCCTGCCCCCCAAAAAAGGTAGAAACAAAAGCATGTCAATAATATTAACTGAAAATGGGTTAAACTCACCCACGATGAGGAAGAAACAATGGTCTCTTATTTTTTTTGTTGTCATTCAGTCACTAAGACATGTCCAGCCCTTTGCAACCCCATGGACTGCAGCGCGCCAGGCTTTCCTGTCCTTCACTATCTCCCAGAGATTACTCAAACTTATGTCCATTGAGTCAGTGATGGCAACCAACCGTTTCATCCTCTGCCGCCCCTTTCTCCTCCTGCCTTCAATCTTTCCCAGCATCAGTGTCTTTCCAATGAGTTGGCTCTTCTTATCAGGTGGCCAAAGTATTGGAGCTTCAGCTTTAGCATCAGTCCTTCCAATGAATATTCAGGGTTGATTTCCTTTAGGATTGACTGGTTTGATCTCCTTGCAGTCCAAGGGACTTTCAGGAGTCTTCTCTAGCACCATAGTTTGAAGGCATCAATTCTTTAGTGTTCTGACTTCCTTATGGTCCTACTCTCACAACTGTATGTGACCACTGGGAAGACCATTGCTTTGACTATACACGGACCTTTGACGGCAAAGTAATGTCTCTGCTTTTCAATATGCTGTCTAGGTTTGTCATTGCTTTCCTGCCAAGAAGCAATTGTCTTCTGATTTCATGGCTGCAATCAATGTCTGCAGAGATTTTGGAGCCCAAGAAGAGGAAATACGTCACTACTTCCACCTTTTCCCCTTCTATTTGCCATGCAATGATGGGGGTGGATGCCATGATCTTAGTGTTTTTAATATTTAGTCTTAAGCTGGCTCTTTCACTCCCCTCTTCACCCTCATCAAGAGACTCTTTAGTTCCTCTTCACTTTGTGCCATTAGCATGGTATGTATCATCCGCATATCTGAGGTTGTTGATGTTTTTCCCGCCTAACTTGATTCTGGCTTGTAACTCATCCAGCCTGACATTTCTCATGATGCGCTGAGTGTATAGATTAAACAGGGTGATAGCAGACAGCCCTGCCATACTCCTTTCTCAATCTTGAACCAATCAGTTGTTCCATACAGGGTTCTTACTGTTGCTTCTTGACCCGCATACAGGTTTCTCAGGAGACAAGAAAGATGGTCTGGTATTTCCATCTCTCTAGGAGCTTTCCACTGGAGAAGGCAGTGGTGCCCCACTCCAGTACTCTTGCCTGGAAAATCCCGTGGACGGAGGAGCCTGGTAGGCTGCAGTCCATGGGGTCACTAAGAGTCGGACACGACTGAGTGACTTCACTTTCACTTTTCACTTTCATGCATTGGAGAAGGAAATGGCAACCCACTCCAGTGTTCTTGCCTGGAGAATCCCAGGGACCAGGGAGCCTGGTGGGCTGCCGTCTATGGGGTCGCACAGAGTCGGACATGACGGAAGCGACTTAGCAGCAGCAGCGGCAGGAGCTTTCCACAGTTTGCCATGATCCACACAAAGGCTTTAGCATAGTCAATGAAACAGAGATAGATGTTTTTCTGAAGTTCCCTTGCTTTCTCTATAAGCCAGCGAATGTTGGCAATTTGATCTCTTGTTCCTCTTCCTTTTCTAAACCCAGCTTGGACATCTGGAAGTTCTTGATATCACATTTTGCTGAAGCCTAGAATGCAAGATTTTAAGCATGACCTTACTATCATGGGAGATGAGTGCAATTGTCCATTGGTTAGCACATTCTTTGGTATTACCCTTCTTGGGGATTGGGATGAGGATTGACCTTTTGCAGTCCTGTGGCCACGCTAGGTCTTCCAAATTTGCTGACATAATGAATACAAAACCTTGATAGCATCATCCTTTAGGGATTGGAATAGTTCTGCTGGAATTTCATTCCATCCACTAGCTTTATTAACAGCAGTATTTCTTAAGAGCTACTTGACTTGTACTCCAGGATGTCTGGCTCTAGGTGACTAACACACCATTGTAGTAATCCAGTTCATTAAGATCTTTTCTTATACAGTTCTCCCCTGTATTCTTTCCATCACAATCTCTTCAGCATCTACTAGGTCTCTACCATTTTTATCCTTAATTGTGCCCATCTTTGGGTGGAATGCTCCCTTGAAGTTTCCAATTTTCCTGAAGAGACTCTCTAGTCTTTCCCTTTTTGTTGTTTTCTTCCTATTAAGCACTTTTTATTATTAAGCACTGTTCATTGAAGAAGGCCTTCTTGTCTCTTCTCGTTTTATTTTGGAACTCTGCATTTAATTGGATGTACCTTTCCCTCTCTCCCTTGCTTTTCACTCCTTTTTGTTCTTCTGCTATTTGTAAAGCCTCCTCGGAGGACCACTTTGCTTTCCTGCTTTTCTTTTTCTTCGGGATGGTTTTGTTCACTGCCTACTGTTCAGTGTTATGGACTTCACCCATTGTTCTTCAGCCACACTGTTAACTAGATCTAGCCCCTTGAATCTATTCGTTACCTCTACTGCAAATTCATACAGGATTTGATTTAAGTCATACCTGGCTGGCCTATTGTTTTTCCCAGTTTTCGCCTAAATTTTGCTATGAGAAGCTGGTGATCTGAGCTACAGCCAGCTCCAGTTCTTGTTTTTGCTGACTGTATACAGCTTCTCCATCTTCAGCTACAAAGAATGTAATCAGTTTGATTTTGGTATTGACCATTTGGTGATGTCCATGTGTAAAGTCATTTCTTGTGTTATTGAAAAAGGGTATTTGCTATGACTAGTGTATTCTCTTGGCAGAATTCAGTTAACCTTTGCCCTGCTTCATTTTGTTCTCCAAGGCCAAACTTGCCTGTTACTCCAGGTATATCTTGACTGCCTACTTTTGCAATCCCCTTCATGGATCACTGCCTTGTCGTGGCGAAGGGGCTTATGTAACTCAATGAAGCTATGAGTCATGCTGTGCAGGGCCACCCAAGACAGACGGGTCATAGCAGAGAGTTCTGACAAAACGTGATCCTCTGGAGGAGGGAATGGCAAACCACCCCAGTATACTTGCCATGAGAACCTCATGAACTGTATAAAAGGGACATCTTACAGCTCATCAAAAAATTCATAGTGGAGAGAGACCCTTTGTGTGCAGTGATTGTGGGAAAGTGTTTATGCATGAAACACAGCTCAAGATCCAACAGAGAGTTCGCACTGGAGAGAAGCCTTACGAATGTGGTCACTGCAGGAAATCACTCACTTGGCCTTACTCCCTTACTGAACATATGAAATCTCGCATACCCAAGAACACATATGAATGTAAGGAACGTGGGAAAACATTCAAGTACAGATCATCCGTCTATAGACACTCCAGAATCCATACAGGCAAGAAACTGTACCAAGGCAGACAGTGTGGCAAAGCCTGTGTAGACTCGTCAGTGCTGAGCATGCATTAGAGAATTCACACAGGCCAGAAACCTCACAGGTGCACTGAATATGGCAAAGCCTTCATCAAGAGCTCAGATCTTCTTTAACATAACTCACATAGAGCAACAAAATAAAGGCAGCACATGTGGGAAATCTTTTAACCAGAAGACATATCTTGTTATCCATCAAAGAAGTCATAGAAACGAGAGAGCTTTGTAAATGTGGGGAAACTTAAAATTAGCCTTTTACAAAAGCAGCAAAGAATTCATTGTGAGAAAAACCCTGTCAGTTGAATAAATGTGGAAGAGCATGTCTGAAATTCATGTTCTGTAAGTGATATTACTAATGTTTTGGAAACAATTATGGAAAATTTTGAGCTATAGGCAACTTAACCGTACAGTTAAATTGAGGAAGTTGTGAAAAAATTGAATAATTAGGCATTAAACTGGCTATAATTGCATATATACTCTGCCCCCTGATTTGTGATGTTCACACCAATTATACAAATGTCTGCATTGCTTTAGAAATTTGTATATCTATAGATTTGACATGTGCTATGCATATTATACTAATTTCTATCTGTTGTAATGATTGTATAACATTGTGAACATACTTAATACTAATGAATCGTACACTTAAAAATGGTTTGAGTGTAGTAAATTTTATGTTATGTATATTTTACTAAAATAAAAAATATATAAATAAACCTTAACCCCCTTCTAAAAGTATATCTATTAATGTCTTTGGTAAACACCATCATTGTCTCTTCAAAGCCTAAAATCACCATATACAGAACTGCCAACTGTAAGTGAAATAATATGGTTTCTTATGGAAATGAAGATCAGCAGTATGAGTTTGATCTCTAACCATTTTGGGGCACTTGAGAATAGTTGCAGCAGTTGTTACCGAGCCTGAACCTTCTTGAGCCTCCTCTTAAATAATAGTCAGGGACAGTCGTGAAGTCTTCTGCTCTGCTCAGCTGAGTACATCATGTAATGTGTTTTTGTCTTTATGCAAAATATGTGTGTGTATGTAGACTTACCTGGTGGCTCAGACGGTAAAGCGTCTGTCTGCAATGCGGTAGACCTGGGTTCGATCCCTGGGTAAGGAAATGGCAATCCACTCCAGGACTATTGCCTGGAAAATTCCACGGACAGAGGAGCCTGGTAGGCTACAGTCTATGGGGTCGCAAAGAGTCAGACACGACTGAGCGACTTCACTTTCACTTTCACTTGGTGTGTGTATGTATTCAATCCTGATTAAACAGACAGTGAAGAAAGGAAGCATCTGTGTTCTGTATTACTCCTAGCACTTAGTACAGGGAAAGAGGCAGCTGCTGGCGACGGAATGAAACACCAACACTGCAGAGTGGTTTGAATCTTTTTACTTTAATTCCATGCTTTTTACAGCTGCTTTACTTTATATCTTTTGCACAACAATCTACAGGGCAAGTTGCCAAACACCATAATTCAGCGACTATACAGTGCGCAGGCACAGGGCGAGATAACCTTTACCTTGACTTATTTACTGCAGCTAAGACTTTGTTTGCGGGAACTTCCTTATCAACTTAGAATCCATTTTGTCCCTGGGTCTGTTCCTTTTGAGGAATCAGAGAAACATCCTGTGTGCAAGAAATGTTCTTTTCCCACGGGAACAAACAGAGGATTCTTAGCTGAACATCTTGTTGGCAAGAATGTTCAGCCCTGGTTGAGAGTCTCGTTTGCAAGCACTTCTCAACCTTCCTTATACCTAGTTCCCTACACTGGGTAGAACATCTCGTTTGGAAGAATGTTCAGCCCTTGTTGAGAGTCTCGTTTGCAAGCACTTCTCAACCTTCCTAATACCTAGTTCCCTACACTGGGCAGAACATCTCGTTTGGAAGAATGTTCAGCCCTTGTTGAGAGTCTCGTTTGCAAGCACTTCTCAACCTTCCTTATACCTTGTTCCCTACAGGCAGTTCTCCAAGTAGATAGTCATAAATAAAAGCCATCCTGTTCTGCTGGAGCGACTTCATAAGTAGAAATGAGCCTAGCTGAAGCAGCATATAACTGGAGTACCTAGTTTTTAAAAATTAGGTGTTAAAATATTTTGCAACACTTTTAAAAATCAACATTATTGACTAAAATAAAATTAAATTGTCAATATTATTGTTAAAATCAGTCATTACCTTTTTGTTTAGGAAATCGATTCTGAGATATCTCAGACATGTCTGGAAATTTCCAGGTGACTAGCATAGGTATCATACCAAGCTATTTTGAAAATCTTGTCTGCTTCCTTGAAGTACTCAGCAACTCTTATAATTTGACATTACATACATTCTGTGTATTCCCTTTAAAAACTCACAATGACTTTGAGTGAAATTTTTGGAGAGTCCTTAAGCTCTTTCTTCAGACATTTTTGTGAAGCTTAGGTACAGTGTTGAGCTTAAACCTATACTCACAAAATCAGGTTTTCTCTTGGAACCATAAGTTTTTCAATTAAATATGTGAGCTTGGAATTGTTTTTCCTCATTAGCATTCTTGCAGGGTGATGAGCAAAGACATGTGAATGAAAGTAATTTTCTGAATATCCATCAGATCTAAGTGAAACTTTGTTTTACAGAGTTTTCATTCTATGTGCTAATTAAACTTAGGTAACACCAAATCACTTTGTTGTTAAGTCGCTCAGTCATGTCTGACTCTGCAACCCCGGGGAATATAGCCCAGGCTCCTCTGTCCATGGAATTCTCCAGGCAAGAATACTGGAGTGGGTTGCCATGGCCTTCTCCAGGGGATCTTCCCAACCCAGGGATCGAACCTGTGTCTCTCATATTGCAGGCAGATTCTTTACCATCTGAGCCACCTGGAAACTGTTACTCAGCTATAAAAAGAAAGAAAGTACTGACACATGTAAGGACATGGATGGACCTTGAAAATATGCTAAGTGAAAGAGGTCAGTCACAAAATATCACATGCTGTTTGATTCAAGTTATATAAAATGCTTAAAATCGGCAAGTTTGAAGAGACAGAATGTAAGTCAGTGGTTGCTCAGGGCTAAAAGTGGAAAAGAGGATTTACTGCTAATGGTGTGGAGTTAGAGGGGTGGGTGGATAAAAATGTCCTAAAATTAGCTTGTGGTGCTGGTTGCACAACTAAACGCAAGAAGAGCTAGAAAGAAACGACCAACAAGACAGAAGTCGCAATCTTCTGTTACCTAATCACAGAAGTATAATAACAACCCTAATTCAAAATCATTTCAGTTTAAGCAAATGAAAGGGAAATTAACATTGTTAGTATTTCTTATTCTACTTATTAGAAGCAAGGTCCAGCCTGAACTCCAGACGAAGGGATTATCCAAGGC
The DNA here is from genome assembly GCF_042477335.2 of Ovis canadensis. NCBI lineage: Eukaryota > Metazoa > Chordata > Mammalia > Artiodactyla > Bovidae > Ovis > Ovis canadensis. The sequence continues at coordinate 15,809,199 of NC_091245.1, forward strand.
TGTAATTACCTACCTGGAGGCATGAATATGGCAGCCACGTCAGAAGCTTCCTACTATACACCCATTTTAGATGATTGTGTAACTGTGTGTGCGTGCTCAGTCATGTCTGACTCTTTGTCACCCCAGGGACTGTAGGCTTCTCTTTCCATGGGATTTCCCAGACAAGAATACTGGAGTGGGTTGCCATTTCCTCCTCCAGGGAATCTTCCAACCCAAGGATCAAACCTGCATTGCCTGTGACTCCTGCCTTGGCAGGCATGTTCTTTACCGCTAGCACCACCTGGGAAGCCTAAAGCTTTTAACAATCTTGGAGTTCACATAGTAGAAGGGCCTTGCAAATGGTCTGAGTGGGTTGAGGGTATCAGCCAGTAGAAAAATATTTGCAATCATGAAAATGTCTGTGGAGGAGGGAAACTCTATGAAGGACATAAAGGTGGTGAGAGTTACTGAAGAGCTGCCTACCTTAGACGTCTTCAGAGTCCGCGTGGGAGAGAAACCATATCCACATGATGAGCACAGTAAGGGCTTCGCCAGATGCTCCACTCTTCTCCATTATGCCCTCCATTCCCATTCAGGAGAGAAAGCATACTGATGTGGTATGCGTGGTGAGAATTTTATGAGTGTGAGACTTGGCATTTGCGAGAGGGCCCATAGGGAGAGAGACTCTATAAATGTGATGAGTGCAACCCCATGGTTGTAGGCTCCTTTGCAACCCCATGGACTGTAGGCTCCTCTGAGGCTTCAACACTTCATATTCACCTGAGAACCCACACAAGAGAAAACCGATATTAACGAATGTGATATGGACTTCAGTCAGAAAGGAAATACCTTTATTAGAATCTACATGGACGATAAATCCTTTATAATCGATGTGATAATAAGGACTGTCAAAACTGAGTTACAGACATGAAGCAGAGACACCTATTACAAATATGACAATTGTGGAAGGGAGAGAGTTCACCCAAAACTTCAACACTCATAATGAAGTTACACGTAATGAATTTACATTCATAATGAATATGCATAATGAATATACTCATAATGAAGTGGCACATAAGAAATAAACCATACCAATAACCTAAGTGAAATTTAAATGAAAGTGTTGTCAAGCTTTTTAATGTTGCAAGATACAGAAGCTATCACCTTAAAGTTCTGTTTATGAAGAAGCAATAAAAAGAAAGTTGAAAAGAATTATTTCTGTGGGACACCCTGGACCCATAAGGGGAATGAAAAAACCTCACAAAGAGTTGGGTTCATATCATGACTTGTCCAGTGGTACAAGATTCTGCCAAGAATATAAATAATCATGGATGTAGGTCCACAGCGCTGCTTTTCCAGGGTAATGATAACTAAAATCTTGCCTTGATATATGTGAACTTTCCACTTTTACATTTCTTAGGTGAGTATTGTTATTTCTTACAGTGTGGTTTGCAGATCACCTATATTGGAATTACCCAAGGTGAGTGTGATGTTCAGTTGTTCAGTCATGTCCAACTCTTTGCAGCCCCATGGACTGTAGCATGCCAGGCTACCCTGTCCTTCACCATCTCCTGCAGCTTGCTCAGACTCATGTCCATTGAGTCAGTGATGCCATCCAACCATCTCATCCTCTGTCATCCGCTTCTCCTCCTGCCTTTGATCTTTCCCAGCATCAGGGTCTTTTCTAATGAGACAGCTCTGTGCATCAGGTGGCCAAAATATTGGAGCTTCAGCTTCAGCCTCAGTCCTTCCAATGAATGTTCAGGACTGGTTTCCTTTACGATTGACTGCTTTGATCTCCTTGCAGTTCAAGGGACTCGAGTCTTCTCTAACACCACAGTTCAAAAGCATCGATTCTTTGGCACTCAGCTTTATTTGTGGTCCAAATCTTACATCCATACATGACTACTGGAAAAACCATAGGTTTACTAGAAGGACCTTTTTTGGCAAAGTAATGTCTCTGCTTTATAACATGCTGTCTAGGTTTGTCATAGCTTTTCTTCCAAGGAGCAAGTGTCTTTTAATTTCATGGTTGCAGTCACCATCTGCAGTGATTTGGGAGCCCCCCCAAAAAAATCTCTTTCACTGTTTCCATTGTTTGCCCATCTATTTGCCATGAAGTGATGGACCGGAAGCCATGATCTTAGTTTTTTTTAATGTTGAGTTTTAAGCCAGTTTTTCACTCTCCTCTTTCACTTTCATCAAGAGGCTCTTTAGTTACTCTCTGCTTTCTGCCATAAGGGTGTTGTCACCTGCATATCTGAGGTTATTGATATTTCTCCTGGCAGTCTTGATTCCAGCTTGTGCTTCATCCAGCCTGGCATTTCACATGATGTACTCTGCATAGAAGTTAAGCAGGATGACAATATATGGCTTTGATGTACTCCTTTCACAATTTTGAACTAGTCCGTTATTCCATGTCTGATTCTAACTGTTGCTTCTTGACCTGCATACAGATTTTTCAGGAGGCAGGTCAGGTGGTCTGGTATTCCCATCTCTTTCAGAATTTTCCATAGTTTGTTGTGATCCACACAGTCAAAAGCTTTGGCATAGTCAATGAAACAGTCAATGTTTTTCTGGAATTCTCTTGCTTTTTTAATGATCCAACAGATGTTTGCAATTTGATCTCTGGTTCCTCTGCCTTTTCTAAATCCAGCTTGAACATTTGGAAGCTCACGGTTCACATACTGTTGAAGCCTGGCTTGGAGAATTTTGAGCATTACTTTGCTAGCATGTGAGATGAGTGCAATTGTGGGGTAGTTTGAGCATTCTTTGGCACTACCTTTGGGGTTGGAATGAAAACTGACCTTTTCCAGTCCTGTGGCCACTGCTGAGTTTTCCAAATTTGCTGGCATCTTGAGTACAGCACTTTCACAGCATCATCTTTTAGGATTTGAAATAGCTCAGCTGGAATTCCATCACCTCCACTAGCTTTGTTCATAGTGATGCTTCCTAAGGCCCACTTGACTTTGCACTCCAAGATGTCTGGCTCTAGGTGAGTGGTTGCACCATCATGGTTATCTGGGTCATTACGATCTTTCTTGTATAGTTCTTCTGTGTATTCTTGCCACCTCTTCTTAATATCTTCTGCTTCTGTTAGCTTCATACCATTTCTGTCCTTTACTGTGCCCATCTTTGCATGAAATATTCCCTTGGTATATCTGATTTTCTTGAAGTGGTCTCTAGTCTTTTCCATTCTGTTGTTTTCCTCTGTTTCTTTGCATTGATCACTTTGGAAGGCCTTCTTATCTCTCCTTAATGTTCTTTGGAACTCTGCATTCAGATGAGTATGTCTTTCTTTTTCTCCTTTGCCTTTCGCTTCTCTTCTTTTCTCACCTATTTGTAAGGCCTCCTCAGACAGCCATTTTGCATTTATGCATTTCTTTTTCCTGGAGATGGTTTTGATCACCTTCTCCTGTGCAATGTCGTTGACCTCCGTCCATAGAACTATGTCTCTCAGATCTAATCCCTTTAATCTATTTGTCACTTCCACTGTATAATTGTAAGGGATTTGATTTAGGTCATACCTGAATGGCTTAGGGGTTTCCCTACTTTCTTCAATTTAAGTCTGAATTTGGCAATAAGGAGTTCATGATCTGAGCCAAAGTCAGCTCCTGATCTTGTTTTTGCTGACTGAGTGGAGCTTCTCCATCTTTGGTTGCAAAGAAGATAATCAATCTCATTTCGGTATTGACCATCTGGTGATGTCCATGTGTAGAGTCCTCTCTTGTGTTGTTGGAAGAGAGTGTTTGATATGACCAGTGCATTCTCTTTGCAAAACTATTAGCCTTTGCCCTGCTTCATTTAAGTGTAAATAATACCTTAGTATTTGGTGCATGGAAACTTCAGTGTATATAATCATCTTATTGGGCTTCAACATAATCTAGTCAGTCTACAGGTGTGGGGACCAAGGATTTGCATTTATAAAAGCTCCTCCTCCCCTTGTAAGTGATTATTATGTATACCAAAGTTGGAGAACTACTGCTCTATGGAATGTTTGCATGAGGTTAAGAAAAAGAAACAAAATCTTAGGTGGCATTTTACTAGTGTGCTGAACCTACTGAATACAGAAATTTCTACTAATAAATTGATTGAAGTAGGAGGTAAAATCTAAGAGACTTGAAAATGCACATCAGCTGCCAAAAGAAATATTAACAAAGGATTCTCTGACATCACCCAAGATGAGATGGGTGATGACCACAAATGAAAAGTAATGGGGACAAGCAACCACAACTCAGCTTTTAAATGATGTTATTTCTAAAGCTTTAAACATGGTTTGGTATGGGAACTTACAACTTGATAAGGGGAGTCTGGTATGAGTCTATTATATATGGAAAAAGACAGATTGAGAAATTTATGTAGTTAAGTAAGATACTGGTTAAGTTGTCCTTAGAGCAATGATGATTAAATTAGAAACATCAGCATAAATTCAGTCTGTCACTGAAATAATTTGTGCTGTCTCTGGCATCAGCTTATTTACTGTAAATAGTCATATGGAATGGTATAAACATGCAATTTATAGCCTAATCTGAATCTGTATCAGTGATTTCCAAATGTGCGTGGGCATCAGAATCAACTGCAGCTTGTTAAAAATATAGTTATCTTGGGTTCCACTCCAGGAGGCTGAGATTCAGCATTTCTGTGAGAAGGCCTGACTAAGCATCTATGTTCCAGGTTTTTGGAACTGCTGTGCTTCATCATCCTTTTCTAAATGGAATCTGGGCTTCCTCAGAGTTGGCTGATTCAGAATCTCAGTCATGGCAAAGTGGGGTCTGAAACATCCTGTTTAAGGTACTGATGCTGACAGAGTTTCCTGAGGTCATGATTAAGAGAAGTAAAGGAACCGCACAAGAAGAGGGCTCTGCAATTTGAGTTGTTAGAGCCATCTCTGATGGCCCTTACTCAGAGACAATTGAATATGTGGACAAGTACTGTTTAAAGAATATAAAAATAAATTTCACTTAGCAATTCCTCACTGAAAGTATGTTTCTGGTTCTGGAACACTTTGCTCTGTAAGTTTTATGTACGCCCCCTTTTCGGACATGGTACCATAGGAGTGAGTGAGCCCACAGGCTCTGAACCCAGACTCCCAGGCTCTCTATAGAAACCTTTATATAGGGCTCTGATACTTTGTCAGAGACAGTCCATAGAGTTCAATAAGGAGCAGGCGTCTACTTCAGAAAACAGGCTGAGGAGGGCCAAAGAGACCAGGAAGAGTGAGCGCTTGTCAAGGACAGAGCTGCTGTGCTCTCCATCCTGTTCTGATGACATTTTAAGACATTTAACACCTGGTGTCCCTGAAATCAGCAAACAGTTGAGGATGAGGTCACTTCAGGAAACAAGCAGTGGTCAGGAGAAGCCTCCTCACCAAGTGCTTTCTCAGCAAACTTGTCTGGGACTAAAGGTGAGAAATCTGGGGGCAGAGATAGAGGAGAATCACTCTTTTGGAAGGTCCACTGTACCCTAACAAATAAACAGCTATTTTATTTTGTTTATTTTTAGGAGAGTTATATTTAACTAATAATTATTTTTAATTGATGTACAATTGATTTATAATAGTTTCAGATGTACCACATAGTGGTTCAATATTTTTATAGGTTCTATTCCATTCAAATTTATTATAAAATATATGCTGAACAATATAGCCTTGCAGCCTAAGCCTTTATTTTAATAATCTACTATTAAGCAACTAATATGATCAGTCTGTAGGTTATCAGTTACAGAGAATAAGGACAAACTAGTCCCTTTACATTCTCTGATTCCTTCTGCTGACCTGGGTCATCTGGAACACCAAAGCATATTTGACAAATTCACGCATAAGTAGCTGAATCAACTTCTTTATGAAACCTTTCTCCCAATTACGATTTCCTCTTAAATAGGAAATTGTTATTTTTATTAAAGTCTTGGTTTGTGTTAAGGCTTTTCAAATCAATGCCTAAGCCCTGGAATGGCTATCAGGTTGCACTTAGGGAGTTACTTTTCTCCTCTACCACCATCCTTATTTCCCAAATCTCAAAAATGTTACCCTCAAGTGATTATAATTGTCATCTTCACTTTTGATTTATTTTTCTGCCTTTTACCTACATACTGAGCCTTAGAATTAGAAATGAGTAACATCTCTCAGGCCAGGGCTACCCTGCTGCTAAGTAATCTCTGAGAGTGTAGCTCCTGGTAATCCTTGATGGGCTTCTTGTGTGTAGCCCTACACCATCCAGAATTCTGACTGCAAGTTCTTTTGCTCAAACATTAAGGCTGACCATGGCTTAATTGGTATAGCCACTATGGAAAACAGTATGAAGTTTCATGAAAAAATTAAAAATAGAGCTATCATATGATCCAGTAATTCTGCTTCTAGGTATTTATCTGAGGAAAAGGAAAATGCTAACTCAGAAAGATATCTACACCCCCATGTTTATTGCAGCATTATTTATAATAGCCAAGATATGGAAGCAACCTAAATGTCCATCCCTGGATAAACAAAGAAAACGTGATGCACACAGGAGCATACACGCACATACACACACACACACACACACACACACCAGAATATTATTCAGCCATAAAAAGAAGGAAATCTTGTGAATTCTCTGGCAGTCCAGTGGTTAGGACTCTGCTTCCACTCTAAGGGGCATGAGTTCAGTCCCAGATCAGGAAACTAAGATGCCACCTCCTGTGCAGTATGGCCAAAGAACAAAACGACAACATAAAAAACCAAGTTCATAGCCAGAGAGAACAAACTGGTAGCTGCCAGAGGTGTAGGGGGCAAAATGGGTAAAGGAGGTCAAAAAGTACAACTTCCAGTATAAAGTAAATAAGTCATGTACAGCATGGTGACTATAGTTAATACACTTTATTGCAGATTTGAAAATTATTAAGAGAATAAATTCTGAAAGTTCTCATCACAAGAAAAAAATTTTTGTAGTCTGGTGATAATCATTTTATAATATATACAAATATGGGATCATTATGCTGTACACCTGAAACTAATATAATCATATATGTTGATTATAACTCAGTAAAGAAAAATAAAGGAGGACCATGGCTTATTTCAAAGACTCTCACTGGAGACAAAAATAAGCATTGAATAAATTCTTTTTAAAATTGCAGTGTAGTTAATTTACAATGTTGTGGTAGTTTCTGGTGTATAACAAAGTGATTCAATCATATATATATATATTTTTACATTCTTTTTCAGATTTTTTTCCATTATAGGCTATTACAAGATATTCGACTGTGCCACTGTGCACTATACAGTAGGACCTTGTTTAATTTGTATATAAAATTTTTATTTTGTATTTATTTTATATTTATTATTTATATGTATGTTATTGTTTTATATTTATACATAAAACTGGTTCTTTTTTTTAACAGTATAAGTAGAGGAATTTGATACAAAGAAGGTAGCTTTGGTAGAACTAGGTAGCTGGCCGTCTTTCCCAGCCTCTCAATCTCCCTCTCCACCAGTTCTGAATATAATTATTAGTTCCTCTCCACTAACAATTGGGATACAGAGCCAATCTTTACTTAATTTAGTCATATTTTTCTAGTTAAATGAATTGCAATCCTCAAAATGAATTTGTATGATCTTGATACTCATCTCATTCCAAATTTTGTTAACCTTCTAGCCACAAAATCCTTGAAGCCACTTTCCTCACTTGTTTTTAAATTTCCAGAGCTTCACTTAACCATTCAAATGGACTTAAATTCAACCATGACTTGTCCTTAGCCATCTAATTGGATGGATAGGTTTAGTAAATGTTCCTGCATTGAAAGCCATTCACTCATTTAAGGAGTGAGTGCAGGTCCTGTGCCAGGGGATCCGATGGGAAAGACTGGCCTGCTCCTTGCTTCTCCATGGGCCCCTCTGTGTGGGCTGCAAATGCTGGTCCTCTCTGGGAGCTGGCCCAGGTCAGCCAGCACTATATGCGTCACTCTGAGCATGCCAGCCAGAACTTCAATAAGAATTGTTATTTTTGAGGACATCAATGAGATCATGTAGAGCATGATTCCCTTTGTTCATCTTCTATGAGTAACTGGAACTCAGATTTCTTGGAAAGCTCTCCATAATAGCAGGAGAAAGTGTGGATGGCCTAGAAAATTAGGTGGATGTCTATGACTTGAAGCAGTGAATAAGGAATCATCTAAGGTTTTATACTGGATATAAAATAAAGCTGGATGTTTCAGGTGAAAAAAATTGCAGAGACATTATTTATTAATAGAAAGTATGTGGCAGCAGTAGATAATAGTAAGAAACTCAGTGTTTCAGTCATGGAGGATGGAGACCAAACTCGGAAGGGAGAGTATGGGAGGACCTGAGAGCTATTTCCTAGAGAGACTGTAGAAAGCAAGGGGAAAACTAGTGGCAGAAAATATAGTATTCTTTCAAGCTGATACCATAGTTTCCAGGAGGGAATATTATGAAGAAGGAAATTTATTCCAAGTGTTCCCAATAATACAGAAACAATTATCAGGAGTTGGGGACTACCAGTCTAAATGACAGAAGGCTGCCATTTCCCCTCTTGGTGGCTTTATGACTTCAGAGAAATTACTTAACATCACTGACCACCACCTCCTGTCTTTCCAGTAAGTACCAGTTCTCTGGTACTTACACGCCAATAATTCTTCAACCCCACTGGGGTCTCCTAGGACCTGAGACCCATTACTTTCCACTCTCTGTCTCTCCCCTCCTATCTCCACTTTCCACTTTTCCATCATCGTAGATATCTGCAAACAGCTTCAACACTCTCCCCTCTCCCCATCCATCATACTAACCTAGAAAACCCCATACTGGTGATAACCCCAACTCTGACCCTGGGCCTGTACTCAGGAGCTGATTGTTGCTGGAATAAGGTCACACATCACTGACTGCCTTCACATTAATCTCCTGACTAGACAGGTACTCTGAACATGCACCACTCATGATATGATCAAAGTAATTGTATTCCCAGGTGGTGCTAGTGGTAAAGAACCCACCTGCTAATGCAAGAGATGTAAGAGATGCTGGTTCGATCCTTGGGTCAGGAAGATCCCCTGGAGAAGGAAATGGTAACCCAATCCAGTATTTATGCCTGGAGAATCCCATGGACAGAGAAGCCTGGCGGGCTACAGTCCACGAGGTTGCAAAGAGCTGGACACGACTGAAGTGACTTAGCACATGCCCAATGATCTCATTCTCTTACCCTTAATATTTGGGCTTCCCTGGTGGCTCAGCTGGTAAAGAATCCACCTGCAATGCAGGAGACCTGGGTTGGGAAGATCCCCTGGAAGGGAACAGCTACCCACTCCAGTATTCTGGCCGGGAGAATTCCATGGACTATTCCAAGGGGTCACAAAGCATCAGACACGACTGAGCAACTTTTACTTTCATCCTTTTAACATTCATTTCCGGAGTAATCTCCTTCCCTCACTTTTCTTCTCTTAGGAAGTAAACAGCCTTACAGTCATGTAAGTCAACCCAAACAGTCTTGCCTCAGTGATAAGAATATCCAGACAAGGCTCAGTGTTGAGCCCTCCCACCGTCCCCACTTGGGAACAGCTTCATCACTCTGCTCCCTCCTCTCTTCCTGCTCATCTCCTCCCCTCTTCATTAATCACGGTTTGGGACGCACCACAGTGGAAGGCCAGAGGAGGAAAGAAAGTAGTTTGTGAACTGGTACTCTTGAAGTATGGTTTCAAGCCCTCTGGTGGCCAGCTGGCACTTTGGTTGGCTCTGGTAAATGAAGGAAGCCAGTGCTCTCATGGGCTGTGCCATGTGGTGGTTATTTGGAGGTTTCCCGTTGCGTAAGCCTGACTCAGAGGAAGGCACCTCTGCTCTACATGGCTGCTTATGATTCCCTCCTCAGCCTGTGTCGGCCAAGGTCTCTCCACCCCTTCCAGACAGCCCTGTTGGACAGGACCTGAGAAAACAGCACACCAGCTCCCTCTCTAGCTCCTGGCCCACAAGAAGCATGTGTAACCCTTGTCAGGGCACGTTCCAGGAATGGGATAGGTCCCCGTGCAGAATGCCCTGACCAACAGAGCAAGACAGCCCTCCTCTGGCCTCCAGGTTTCCACGCCCACAGTCTGCTATAGATTTTCCCAGTGTCCTCAGGCCTCTCTGCTTCCAGCTCAGGGAACATGACTCAAAGCTGTCCTGGTGGGCACTTTGAAGCCCCTTCAATAGACTTGGGTTCCAAGTTAGCAGCCTCTCACCTGACCACCCAAATGGAAAGAGGAATTTCTCACCTTATCATCAGCAACTTTTCTCCAAAGAGTTCCCTTCTCTGGGCTCTTCCTCTCACCGTCTGCTCCCTTTTGAGCTCCTTGGTCTGGCTGAGGATTCAATCAAGGAGTTCTGGAAGAGTCAGACCATTTTCTTGTAGATCTCCAGAGGGCGATTTGACCCCTCACCTGGGATTTCACATCTGTTGTATCTTGTGGCAGCTGGTTTCACGTCTATTCTATCTTGTTGCCAAGTCAAAACTTCATTTTTAAGAACTCATTTCACTATAAAAAACACTCAATACCACCCAGAAATTCACAGTTCACCAGTCAGCATGCCGCTGGCCTTCCAAGACAACACAAAGGTCAGGGAAATGGTGTCTGAAATTGCAGAAAGTGAAAGTCGCTCAGTTCAGTTCAGTTCAGTTCAGCCGCTCAGTCGTGTCCAACTCTTCGCAACCCTATGAATCACAGCACGCCAGGCCTCTCTGTCCATCACCAACTCCCGGAGTTCACTCAGACTCACGTCCATCAAGTTAGTGATGCCATCCAGCCATCTCATCCTCTGTCGTCCCCTTCTCCTCCTGCTCCCAATCCCTCCCAGCATCAGAGTCTTTTCCAATGAGTCAACTCTTCACATGAGGTGGCCAAAGTACTGGAGTTTCAGCTTTAGCATCATTCCTTCCAAAGAAATCCCAGGGCTGATCTCCTTCAGAATGGACTTGTTGGATCTCCTTGCAGTCCAAGGGACTCTCAAGAGTCTTCTCAAACACCACAGTTCAAAAAAAAAAGTTGCTCAGTCTAGTCCAGTTCTTTGCGACCCCATGGGCTATATTCTCCAGGCCAGAACACTGGAGTGGGTAGCCTTTCCCTTCTCCAGGGGATCTTCCCAACCCAGGGATCGAATCCAGGTCTTCTGCACTGCAGGCAGATTCTTTACCAGCTGAGCCACAAGGGAAGCCCAAGAATACTGGAGTGGGTAGCCTATCCCTTCTCCAGTGGATCTTCCTGACCCAGGAATCGAACCGGAGTCACCTGGGTTCAAATCCACTGTCTGCCCATGTAGTAGCTAGGTGGCCTCAGGCAAGTTATTTAACTTCTCTGTATCCTATTTCCTCATCTGAAGAATGGGCTCCAAATATATTTACTTTCCCCGAATAAGGAAAACTTATTTAAAGGATTAAATGAGTTTACGCCAACAAAGTGCCTAGAACAGTCCCTGAAGTCTAGTAAGTGTTCAGTGGGTATTAGTCATTATTACGATCTCCTGTCTCCACTCACCCCCCTCACATTTAACGACTTTGCATCATATTTTATTGAAATAATGAGGCACCAGAAAGGGATGCCCACTTATTTCTTCCTGCCACCAAATCTACCAGCATGCCTGCTTCTTCACTAATATTCTTTGTTTCTCTCTGCCCACTAAAAATATCCCTGCCAACTTCCAACCCCCAGCCCAACCTGTGCTCAAGACCCCATCCTGTTCACTGTCAAAACCTCTTTGACTTCCTCCTTTCTCCACTGTCACTGACTTCGCTGGCTGACAACATGCAGACATTTTTAAAAACAAAAGCAAAAAAAGCTCCAACCCTTCCTCAACCCCACCTCCCTCCAAAGACTTTGAAGGATGGGGTGGGAGAATGGAAGAGAGACTTCACGTCTCCCCCATGGAGCTGCTAAGAGAGAAAAACTAATAATGTCAAAGCCTAAGCACAAAAACATAAGTGTTAGCCACTATTATTGTCACTGTTGCTATTATTCTTGTCAGTTTTCATTTCAGTGCTTGCTGCCAGAGTGCAATCTCTCAAAAAGATGTTTCAGGCAATGATTAAGAATCCAAACTTAAGATAAAATCCGGGGACTTCCCTGGTGGGCCAGTAGTTAAGAATCAATCTGCCTTCCAATGCAGGAGAGGTGGGTTTGATCCCTGATTGGGGAACTAAGATGCCACATGCCTGGAGCAACTTCAGTTCCCCATCTAGAGAGCCCGAGGGCCACAACAAAGACCCAGCTTAGCCCCCCCCCCAAAAAAAAACCCACAAAAACCCCCAAACCAACCAACCAAACAAAAAAAATCCCTAATTATCATTAAGAAAAACAAACTACAATCCACATACAACTTCCCTGAAGTAAGTAAAGGACTTGTAATACAACCTGTTTCCACGCCAACGGAAACCATCCTCCTCTACCTATCAATTAGCAGTTTTAATGATCTCACCCTCTTACCCTTAATATTTTTCATTCATGTTTCTACATATGAAGGGACCATATCTTCAACATTTCAGAAACAACTTTGTTCTTCAGTCATTTTAGAATATTGAATTTGCTTGCCTCCATCCCCTCTCCCAGCAGAACCCCCACCTCCACCCCTAGCCACATCCCCAGCCCACCCCTGCCCAGTTTCTGATGCCAGATCTCTTTAGACTTAGATGAGCTGACCCCTTTGTGGATGCAGCAAAAATGAGAAGTCTTCAGACAATATTTTCTCAATTTACAGCCTATTTTATTTCCTCGTTTTACAATCTAAATGTGAATACTTAGAAAGATATTAAACCTCCCTACCCCCTAATAGCACAGCCTCACATCAGTTTTTGTGTTGGAAGATCTTCAAGCTCATCCTGACACCTTCATGACAAAGGGCTGTCTCACTGTCTCTTGGCTGCTCTCTGGTAGCACCGGTACTCTTCCTTCAGCTCCCAAGTGTTTTTGTGGGGTCCTTTTACATTTCGAACACCGATTTCATTCAGGATTTCCTTCAGGTACACCACAGGTTGCATAGTGATGCCAACCAAGTCCTTTATGTTATAATACTGGTGTTTCTCAAAGGCAGCAAATAGCAAGGTTAACACTTGGTCTTTATCCGCCTTCACTCTCTTTCCGGTTTCTTTCTTTCTCTTCTCATATTCAATATTGTACTGATGATTGGCAACAGGTTTATAATTGGTCGTGACCACCTTCTCCAGTTTCTGTACAGTCCTGGCAGGTTTGGAAGCCCCCTCTATTTGCATCCTCTTCAGCCTCATGTAATTTTCACTGGGAGCGGGTCTGCATTCGCCGCGATGGACCACGGTTCCTTGCAGGGAAAATTGATCCGGCGCATGCTCAGTCAGCACCGTGAGGACCTGCCCTCTGTCTGTCTGCAAGAGAAACTGATGCTCCGTGGGAGCGTGGACTGGGGCCGGTTGTCCATCTGTACCCCTAATGTCTGTAAGTTCCTTATTCAGAGTAAAGGAGATTTCCGATTTCCCTTGATTTGTGGCAATCTTCAGCTTCCCTACTTCACCGCTTCCAGAAGCTTCCGACCACTGCTGCGATAGGTACTTCGGTACCTTCACCAGCCACATCCGCTGGTTCTGTTGGATTCCCTCCAAGTTGAGTGGAATGCTCTGGGGCTTGAGTCGGCTGCCTCCGGAGGCCATGAGCTGAGGGTGCAGAGATAGGAATGCAGGGGAAGCAAGAAACCAAAACCAGCTGGTGGAATCCAGAAGCCTAGAGAGGAAGCAGGAAATACACGCACATTCAGAAATGTTCAAAGATGGGGTCTTAGAATCTACAGAGTGCTATGCTATTAATTTCAACAATTCTACAGTTGTCAGATTATTCATAATAAAGGGAAATGGCAAACCATAAAAGTGGGGAGTTTGATAACTGTGTGGCACAAACTGAAGACGAAATACTTCAGCAATTAAAATTACAGGAGCTTCAATCTACCAATGTAGGAATTTTTAAGACGCAGTCATCCCTAAACACCTACTCTACCAAGTTTTCCCTCTCCCCTGATCTAATTTCTCCGGAGCACATGAGATATCCTAGATACTTTATATATTTACATATTCATTATATTATCCTCTCTCTCTCCCCGCCTCCAGACTCTAAACACCATGAAGGTAGAGTTTATCGCTTGCTCTTGGTGTTTAATAATTTTGTTTATTTCTCTGAGGGAGGCAGAGAGAGCAAAGAGTGAGCATAATTTTACAAAAGGAAACCAGGAGGGAAGGCCCTTCCACCAGGCTGAGACTCACCAGTGGCAGCAGAAAGCTGTGTCGAGCAAGGCTGGCCAGGGAGGATGCTCTCTACTGAGTAGGGACTCACTCAGGCTCCACGCTGCCTCTCCTGGGAAATGAGAACAGAGTTTCTCTGTATGGCCCTATTTATTGCCACTGGTAGGGAGTCCTTGATGGGATTAGGTAACAACCAGACTGAAAATCCAATCACCTTGATTCAGTTATGGGTTTTCCCCCAAACATCTCCTAAAGCATAATCCTGAGGGTGGGGACCTTCTTGGTTTATTTCCTCCACTGAACCCATTTTCTTTAATTCTCCAGTGTAGGGACAGTTCAAGGGAAGACAGTTTGCTGCAGCATCTTTAAAAAGGCAGGAGATGCAGGTATTTTGAGGAGTTGTGGGACATGTTATTCCCAGTCCCTGACGAAGCACTTCCACTCAGAATTAAAATTGCTCTCACTGGGGCATTCCAGCGATTAAGACTCCATGCTTCCAAAGCAAGGTGTGTGTGGGTTGGATCACTGGTTGGGGAACTGGGGTTTTATTTTTCAGCTTGAGCTGCACGCCCCAGGTGTGGCTGAAAAATAAAAATGTAAGAAAAACAAATTGCTCTCACTACCCTCTGGCTGCCCTGATAGCTCAATTGGTAAAGAATCCGCCTGCAGCGTGGGAGACCTGGGTTTGATCCCTGGGTGGGGAAGATCCCCTGGAGAAGGGAAAGGTACCCACTCCAGTATTCTGTCCTGGAGAAATCCATGGACGGTATAGTCCATGGGGTCACAGAGAGTCAGACAGGACTAAGCGACTTTCACTTTCACTTTCTTTCACCCTCTGACTGAATGTGGAAAGTCTTTATTTCCTTCCCTGATTGCCCCCTTCTTAAAACGCTCTCTTTCTGTGGTTCCATGACACAAGCTCGTGGGTTCCTTCCTGCCTCTCAGACTGCCATTTCAGCCTCCTTCCTGGGCACCTCAGTGTGTCTTGGGCCGTAAATGCTGCCCATTGGCTCAGGTGATGTCCTTTCTCATTTGACACACATTTTGAAAACTATATTTCAGCAGATGCCTCTCGAAAGGGCATCCATAGTTCAGCTCTCCTGAGCTTCTGGTAGGCCACCCAAATGCCAACTGATGTCCTCAACTGTGCATGATTCCTAGTAAGTCAAAACCAGGAGCCACCCCTCCCCAACACCTCAAAAAAAAAAAAAAAGAAAAGAAAGAAAGAAAGAAAGAAAAAAAAAAACCTACTCTTCCTATATTCCCCTTCCACCCTGTCTCCTAAACTGGATACTTGAGTGTTAAGCTTACTTCTCCCCATGTCTTGCTCCAGTGGGCCAGCAAGTTCTACCTATTCTGTCTCCTTAATTCATCTCAAGTTTCCCCTCTGATTTTCCTCTCCTGGTTCAGTGCAATATCTTTTCTTCTGAACCCAGTTCCTCCTGTCCCTACATCCCACACGCTGGAGTCAGAGTAGTGTTTCTAAAGCATGATTCTAAACATTCCTTTCTCTTTCTTCATAGATTTGGGAGCCTCCCCATATGTCACAGAATGAAGGCCATTCTGTATAAGGTGGCTTCCAAAGCCTTTCCAGAAGGGACTGCTGCTCACCATCATTTTTTGCAAAATCTCCCTAATTCTCAGCTAATTCTCCTTCTCTTCACCATCTGCCACCACCATCTGCCCTGCCCCACCTCTAAAACTTTAAACTCAACCAAATTCTCGTTCTAGTGCAGGGGCTTGTTCCCTTGTGTTTCCGTCCCATTTTCCAGTAGTCATTTAATGGAAAGAGTACAGACTCAGGTGCCAGGATTCTGGTCTTAGTATTGTTATTCCAATGCTGAGTGGCCCTGGGCAAGTGCCTCCGCCAATCTGGGCATAGTTTCTTCTTGCTTAAAATGGAGGTAATGTCCCTACCTGGTGAACTCCCAATGAGATAGTGAGCAAGACGTAGCAGCATCTAATGCAAAGACTAGAGGGAGGGTCTAAATTCTCCTTGACCCATCCCCCTGCTCCAGGTCCTTCCTCCCCCATTCCCCGTACCTCTAGCCCATTTGAGCTAAATTATTGTCTGAGGGGGCTTCCCTGGTAGCTCAGCTGGTAAAGAATCCACCTGCAATGCAGGAGACCTGGGTTTGATCCCCGGGTTGGGAAGATCCCCTGGAGAAGAGAATGGCTACCCACTCCAGTATTCTTGCCTGGAGAATCCCTATAGACAGAGGAGCCTGGTAGGCTACAGTCCATGGAGTAGCAAAGAGTTGGACATGACTGAGCGACTTTGTCTCACTCACTCACTCACTCATTCTTTGGAGAGCAGGTCAGTATTGGTACTTCCTTCATGTTCAGTCCCTTTCCTGGGCTTTCCCATGGTGGGGAGACAAGAGGCTCCTTGCAGGTTCTGACAATGCTAGTCAGGGATAGAAGGTACTTTTCAAAAATGGAGAGTAGATACCTCCAGTGCCTCTATCTAGGGTGGGCTCTAATAGCCAGAGGGACCCCCTCCAGGCCCTCGAGAATCCTCCCATTTGACCCACTCCCTGGTCAACCTGGGACTGTTTTTGTGATCTCTGGATTGAATTTTGTCCATACCGTGCCCCTAACTAACTGTTGAGGGACTTTGGGCAACCCTTTGAGCCTTTGTTTCTCTATTTATAAGATGGAGAAGGCGTACTCATGGATCTTAAAGGTATCTTCCAAGTCAAAATGCCACAGAATTTAGCACTGCCTGTTGATGGAATCTGAGTCATAAAGGCATTAAGCACAGAAAGAATGCTGAACACTGAACCCATCACTTCTCAACCCAGAGTTGTGCAGAAGGAGCTGCCCTGTCTCCTTCCTGCTCGATGGCCTCTTCGTCTGCCCAGGTTCAGCTTTTGGCTCGCTTCCTGACTCCTGTCCTGCCTTTGTCCCTATGTTGTCCTTGTCTCTTCACCCGATGCCTGCCTCAGTCACCAGCTACTCAGACCACACTGGTCCCCTTGCTACCACATGCCCAGACCATCTCCCTCCTCTTACTAGTTTTTCCCTTTCCTGCCAGAAGCCAGTGTGAGGAATCCCTCCCGTGACAAGGTCATGAGGAAGGAAGCTGACATACGCAAGGCATGCTCAGACTTCAGGGACCCCTCTGGAAATTCCTAAGCATGTACCCCAACAAAAATCTGCCGGTTTTTGTGCTCTGCTTTTCCACTCTTCTGACATTCTCTGGAAAAAGTCAATTCAGGGCTTTAGTTTTCTGCATTTGAAAGAGTGTTTCAATCCAAAAACCCCTCTGATGGCTTTTTAGCCTGCCTGCAGGACTCAGGCACACAGCTGCGCGTGTGATTGTTTGAGGCCTCCTGACCGGGGGAGGCACAGGAAGCTTAAAACATCCTAGGAATGTAGGGGCTTCCGAGGAATCAAAATCTTTAGAATAGGATTGATTAAAAGTTTCATTTGTTGAGTCAATACTTGCTGCTAAATTTTCATATCCTTTATTTTTAGATATAGTTGGTATATAGAAAAACAAGTAGTAGACCTTGTATTAGCAACATTAGATCTTTGAGTTAAGTACCTTCTTTGTTATAACCCACTGCACCTTTGTTCTATAGAGATGTAACTTTAGCGCTTTAAGGAGATGTAGATTGAAGAAAAACACTTCAGGGGAAACAAAATTAACGTTCATTAGGGAAGAGAGCCAAAAAGTTTTAACAAGCCTCTTGGCCAGAAGATAATGTAAATCACCTGAGACCTTTTGTATACAAAATGATATACGGAAAGAATCTGGGTTGCGAACGCTACATAATTTTGTGTTACCCATTGATCTCCATGTTTTATCAAAAGTATAAAAGGCCTTCTGAACAATAAAGGATGGGACCAGTTTCTCGGACCAGTTTCTCGAACTAGTCTCTCGGCCTGGTTTCTTGGGAATCTGGCTCCCCCCGTGTCTCTGTCTCTCTTCTTCTCTCCCTTTCCCTTCCTCAGCTCTTTACTTTAATTTCAGGCTGAATCTCCACCTGGGGCGCGGAGGCTCGCCAGGTCTACTTACTTGCCCTGGCTGTTAAGACCCGCGCAAAAGGGAGCCTAAGGTGAGGCACCCTTAGATATTCAAGCGGGCACCGGTGGCCCAACGTAGATGGTGCAAATTCCTTGTCTGGAATTTTATTGGTCTTCCGCGTAACCCAAGCTATTCAGCCCTGTTCCTCCACTTAATCTTCCTACTACACTATAGTTTCTTAATCTAATCTTAAATCAATCAATAAATAAGTTTTTCTCACGCCAACGCCGTCCACCCTTCGAATTCCCTGGATCCACCAGGGCTGGACCCCGGCACTTTCCCACCTTGCTGCCTGGATCACCTCTACCCTGGTCTATCCCCCTGCTCCTCCTACCACCCACCTTCCCCTCTCCCTCTCCCTTCCATTCGCTGCCCCTTCCAACTTGTTCCCCTCTTTTCTGACACACCTGCCTTGAACCTTGCCCCTTGCCCCTCCTCCACACCCTGCCTCTTCCCCACCTGCGTGGACCTTGGGCCCACATAAGCCTCCCTTGCCTCTGCTGGGACATCTGCCCCAACCAGCCCTCACCAGGCCTGATGATCCCCACTCTCCATCATGGGCCTCCTGTCCCTTCCAGTGGGGCACCTGGCCCCTCCCGGAAGTCCTGAGAATGTGGTCTGTAGCATCCTGGTGACCTGGGGGACACTGGATGATGGCGAGCAGACACACAACCTGGTGGGGCAGCTCCCTCAGGTAAGAGTCTCTTTTCCCAAGATGGGCTACTTTCATGTAGACAGCTACTTTCATGTCTTGGTTATCTTGCTGCCTGAGTTTAGAGTGTCTCTATTCCCACTCCTTAAATCAAATATAAATGGAGATTGTATTATTTTTATTTTTTGTTTAATATTTATTTTTACTTATTATTTATTTGGTTGTGCCAAGTCTTAGTTGTGGATATATTTTTTGAGTTCAGTTCAGTCGCTCAGTTGTGTGCAACTCCTTGCAACCCCATGGACTGCAGCATGCCAGGCTTCCCTGTCCATCACAACTCCTGGGGCTTATTCAAACTCATGTCCATTGAGTCAGTGATGCCATCCAACCATCTCATCCTCTGTCATCCCCTTCCCCTCCTGCTTTCAATCTTTCCCAGCATCAGGGTCTTTTCAGATGAGTCAGTTCTTCACATCAGGTGGCCAAAGTATTGGAGTTGCAGCATCAGCATCAGTCCTTCTAATGAATATTCAGGGCTGATCTCCTTTAGGATGGACTGGTTGGATCTCCTCACAGTCCAAGGGACTCTCAAGAGTCTTCTCCAACACCACAGTTCAAAAGCATCAATTCTTCTGCGGTCAGCTTTCTTTGAGAGTCCAACTCTCACATCCATACATGACTACTGGAAAACCAAAGCTTTGACTAAACAGACGTTTGTTGGCAAAGTAATGTCTCTTCTTTTTAATACGCTGTCTAGGTTGGTCATAGCTTTTCTTCCAAGGAGCAAGCGTCTTTTAATTTCGTGGCTGCAGTCACCATCTGCAGTGATTTTGGAGACCAGGAATATAAAGTCTGTCATTGTTTCCATTGCTTCCCCATCTATTTGCCATGAAATTATGGGACCAGATGCCATGATCTTAGTTTTCTGAAAGTTTTAACCCAACTTTTTCACTCTCCTCTTTCACTTTCATCAATAGGCTCTTTAGTTCTTCGCTTTCTGCCATAAGTGTGGTATCATCTTCATTTCTGAGGTTATTGATATTTGTCCCGGCAATCTTGATTCCAGCTTGTGCTTCTTCCAGGCCAGCATTTAGAATGATGTACTCTGAATAGAAGTTAAATAAGCAGGTTGACAATACACAGCCTTGATATACTCCTTTCCCGATTTGGAACCAGTCTGTTGTTCCATGTCCAGTTCTAACTGTTGCTTCCTGACCTGCATACAGATTTCTCAGGAGGCAGGTAAGGTGGTCTGGTATTCTCATCTCTTGAAGAATTTTCCACAGTTTATTGTGATCCACACAGTCAAAGGCTTTGGCGTAGTCAATAAAGCAGAAATAGATGTTTTTCTGGAACTCTCTTGCTTTTTTGATAATCCAACAGATGTTTGCAATTTGATCTCTGGTTCCCCTGCCTTTTCTAAATCCAGCTTGAACATTTGGAAGCTCATGGTTCATGTACTGTTGAAGCCTGGCTTGGAGAATTTTGAGCATTATTTTGCTAGTGTGTGAGGTGAGTGGAATTGTGGGGTAGTTCGAGCATTCTGTGGCATTGCCTTTGGAATTGGAATGAAAACTGACCTTTTCCAGTCCTGTGGCCACTGCTGAGTTTTCCAAATTTGCTGGCATCTTGAGTGCAGCACTTTCACAGCATCATCTTTTAGAATTTGAAATAGCTCAGCTGGAATTCCATCACCTCCACTACCTTGTACACAGTGATGCTTCCTAAGGCCCACTTTACTCCACATCCCAGGATGTCAGGCTGTAGGTGAATGATCACACCATTGTGATTATCTGGGTCATGAAGATCTCTTTTGTACAGTTCTTCTATGTATTCTTGCCACCTCTTCTTAATATCTTCTGCTTCTGTTAGGTCCATACTGTTTCTGTCCTTTATTGTGCCCATCTTTGCATCAAATGTTCCTTTGGTGTCTAATTTTCTTGACGAAATCTCTAGTCTTTCCCATTCTATTGTTTTCTTCTATTTCTTTGCATTGATCGCTGAAGAAGGCTTTCTTATCTCTCCTTGCTATTCTTCGGAACTCTGCATTCAGATGGGTATATCTTTCCTTTTCTCCTTTGCCTTTCGCTTCTCTTCTTTTCACAGCTATTTGTAAGGCCTCCTCGGACAGCCATTTTGCCTTTTTGCATTTCTTTCTTGGGGATGGTCTTGATCACCGCCTTGTGTACACTGTCATGAACCTCCGTCCATAGTTCATCAGGCACTCTATCAGATCTAATCCTTTGAATCTATTTGTCACTTCCACTTTTAATCATAAGGGATTTGATTTAGGTCATACTTGAGTGGTCTAGTGA